>NC_081408.1:706275911-706875911 GCF_030272615.1 Cryptomeria japonica
TATGTTCATGGGTTCATTAAAGTATGAATCATGTTATTGGGTCAAGCATTCAATGCTCCAATTCCAGCATGAGGCATCTAGTGTTGATGGATATTTGTAGCTTGTGGGGAGAGTCTCTCGCAAACCAATTACAATAAATTATGGCAAGCATGGATCAAGCTTTAGAAGTTATAATGCAAGCATGATCTATTCTTGAGGATTCAACTACAATCACACATTGAATGGAAACACTCAAAGATGCTCTTCCTTACCATACAATACTTAAAGGGGTCAATCAATATCCTGGCAAGATCATAAATGTAGTAGAATAAATGATATAAGTATGAAAGAAAGCAAGATCAACATAACTTAGAAACCTAAGCTATGAAAGATGAAGAAAGAGCTAAAAAGGTGGAAACAATTACTAGCTCCACCTGTCAACATATAATATGTTAGATGGGTATTGCACTCATAACATTCAATCAAAATATTTTGATTCATTGGTAATAAATTAAATATGATAGGAACATAGCCAGAATGGGTAGCAAAGTTGTCTTGGACAGTGGTTTTGCTCCCCATTGGTCTCGAGTTTGATTCTAAGGCCTGAAATCAACCAATGGATTTGGCCTACAGCTGGCTTGGCACATCTACATGGACTAGTCTCGACTTAACTCACCCCATAATGGAAAACCTATGTTATTGGGCTGAGTCGCAGAGATACCCATTTTATTTTAGATGTTTTCCATCATATGAAGACATCTATAGCATAGTTATGTGTAGATGTTAGTGAGATTTTTCTACTTTCAGGGCAAAAGCATACCCATTTTATTTTAGTTGTTTTCCATCATATGAAGGTATCCACACCTTCTAAAATAAGCAGAGAGTCAATGTCAAAAATTATCACACCTGACTCAACTGTTATTTCGGTTTATCTTTCATTTTGGTTTTAAGGAGTCATTTTTAAGATTATCTTGAGAAGGACAAAAATATGGACTAACAATTATATCCTAAGAGTTAAGTTTCTAAGTTACTATGTCACTTTGTGGGAGCCAATTGTGAGTTGGATTCCTACATGCAAAGTGCAGAGCATGAAATTGAATCACTTGTAACTTGGGTGCTCATTTGGAGAGAGTATTTCGTAAAACCCTCTCAAAGGTGTGCTTGGGTTCCATGTGTCCTTGGTTGTTGAGTTAACTCTTAGCGGGATATGGATACTGTTAAGTTAGTACTTGCAGGACAAGAGGAGTTAATGTTTGGAAATTTGTATTATGGTGAGTTCTTTTTAGCAAGTAACTATATGAATGATTGATTCCTAATTGTGGATTTGGCAAGTTTTTGTGCAGTGGGAGTAATTGGACATGTAAATTTACTATTATAGAAGAACGGGTGTTAGCGGTTTGAAAATCCTTATTTTCAACAAGGCAATAACACAAAACATCATTGTTTTGGACATAACTTGTCTACCTATGCATGGGAGATGGTTTTGGAATCCAGGAGAACCCACTTTTTGGTAGCACCTACAAATTTTGAGCTTAATTTCCCTAAATCTTTCTTGTTTTATTTTTAGTTAAATCATGTTAGCCCCTTAAAACCTAAGCCCTTTTCTCACAAATTCCTATTTCATGTCTAAAGCTCTGCATATTATGTTTTCAAGTTGACTAGAAGTTAGCGGTTCCTGGTTTTAAGTTATAACCTTATGTCATTATCTCTTGTCTATCACTAGATGGTGCAAGAGCACCCAAGGGTCCTATGAGACAACATAAGTAAATGTGTCAAGTTGAGTCTAGATGAGGTGTAATAAGGTCATTTTTTATGAATATGTGATTTAATAAGACCATTTATGGTCCATGATTTAATGGTTTGGGTCAATATGTCATGTTGTCTAGTTGTGTCAAAAAGTTGTTAAATTGTGTCAAATGTTGTCATATGAGAAAATAAATGTAAAAATTCTCCTTATTGGTGTGAAGATCATGTTTTAGGTGATTTTGAGTCTAATTAGGTTTGTTTATTAGTCAAATGATGTAAAACATCAAGCAATGTAAGGTTGTCATGAAACAACTTGTTAAAGTTGTCAAATTTGAATTCCAACGGTCATGATTAGTTTTGAAAGTTGGTTAGGAGGTTGATTTCAGCTGGATGGGAATTAGACAAGTTTAAATACTCATTTACATCCCTGGTAATAGTTTTTGATGGTCAGAATTGATTAGCATTGTAAATATTTGGAGTTTGGCAATGAATTACACAGTTTTCCCTGCAATATTGGTCTAAAACCTGAACTTCTAACTATAGTTTTTCATTCATAGCATATTTTGATCTTATTCCTTTTGGAAGTGATAGGAAATGTTTTAAATTTAATTTAGCACTAGTTTGAGGTTTCTTCAATTTGTTTTGTGCATTTTATATTGACTGTCCTAAAAACAGTCACGTTTGACAAGTTTTGTAGGGGTTTGAGGGTCACAATGAAGAATTGACCTATTCCACTTTATGTATATAATGTTTCTTGTGTAATGGGTTTGTAAATTTTTATTATATCCTATTCCAATTGGACTATAGGTATGGTCATGGAGATGTGATGGTGAAGCGCTAAGGTGAAGAGTGGTGAGGAATTGTGTGTTGAGTAAGTGAATTTTTGGTGTCATGTGTGGAGTTGGGTGAAACCATTGAACGAGTGGGTTTTTTTTATGGTTTCTGGATATGCAAGTCATATGTAATGTGTTTGGTCCATTGTTGGATTCTTGAAGTGATTTGAGGGGTGAGATTGAGAAAGCCATTGTTTTTAGTCCTAAAAAGGAGGGTTTTGTGTTTGGGAGTGTAAATGTTCATGGAACCATCTAAAACATTGAAAATATGTTTATTTGCATCCTTTAGTAAGACATTTTTTGGGGTTTTTAGGTTTGGAGATGAATTTTTGAGGCATTTGCTTTGTAAAATTGGGCTAATTAGCCTAGTTTCATGCGTAGCAGGGTGTTGGTTGGTACAGTTGGTCCAAAGTACCTATACCTTATTTTTGGATATGTTGTGTAAATTCCAAATGGGTGTCTGAATATGTAATTTATTTGGCAATTTGTTTTGGAAGAATTTGGAGTTAAGTTGAAAATACCCATTTAGTAGCGTTAGTAGGAATAAGCCTTATAGAGCAGTCCGGGTGTAATACAGTTATAACCCTTAGTTTGAAGAGTGAAGAACCTTTTTTCAAGTTAATTTGAGTGTTTTGAGACCCTTGAATATGTTGGATAATCCTTTAGAGTTGGAATCCATAGTTGAGTGCATTTAATGAAACCTAGTGAAGGTTGAGTATCAAACAAAGTGAGTAGATTGTGAACATAGTTTGGGAAAGAGGTTAATTTTATCCCTCTAGAGTTGATCAGGACCAATATCCTCTACATCATATTGTTATCAGAACAAAAATAAGGACCTTGTGGGAACATTGTGGGGTTCCTTGAGTTAGAGTTTGAAGATAGTGTGTGAAGATGCCTCCTAAGAACTAGATTGCTAGAGAGGTGTAGGAATTGAGAGAAGCATTGGAAGCAAGAGATTGAGAGTTGAGAGAGTGTAGAGAAAATGATGCATCAAGGGAAAGAGAACTGATACAAGTAAGAAGAGAGAATGTAGCAATACAAGCAAGGTTGGAAGCCTTAGAGAGGAATCCTAGAAGGGATGAGCATGTTGATCAAGATGGAAATGTTGAAGAAAATGAGAATCCACATGGATGGAATGAAGAGGATGTGGATACCGATGAGAGGAGAATGGCGAGATTACTTAAGGTTGTTAAAGGTGGTGGAACTAAAACAAACATTTAGTTGCCTATATACTAAGGGAAGATGGATAGTGAAGAAGTATTGGGTTGGATAGATGCCCTAGAAAACTACTTTGAGTATGAGGAAATGAGTGAGGATAAAAATTTTAAGTTTTCTAAAACTAATTTTAGAGGAACAACATTGACATGGTGGACTAGTGAGAAGGTAAAGAGAGTGGCTAAAGGAGGAACAAAAGTTACTTCTTGGAGTAGAATCGCGGCTATGGTGAAAAATCAATTTCTTCCTTCTGATTACGCAATTCAATCTAGGAGGTTGAGGCAGAATTTAAAACAAAAAGATCTTGATGTGATGACTTATATTGAGCAATTCCACAAGCTAAGTATTAGAGGTGGTCTAGAGGATGAAGAAGAAAAGGTAGAAAGGTATTTGAATGGGTTGAGGTATCACATACAAGATGAGATAGGGTTGAGTGTTCCTAAGACATTGGGTGAATGTTTTCAGCTTGCAATCAGGGTTGAGGAAAGAGTTAAGAGGAAACAAGAAAGACAAGGAGGTGGTAGATGTAATTCTAATAGAGGAAGAGGCTCTAGGAAAACCACTGAGATTCAAGGACAAGGAGATAGCAGCAAGAACAAAGAGGCAAGTGCAGATCAAAGAGGTGGATTTAGTCGAGGTGGCAGATTTGGATTTGGATCAGGTAGAGGTTCAACTGTGTTCATAGGAAGATGTTACCATTGTAATGAGGCAGGAAATCAGTCATTCAAGTGTCCTAAGAAGAATTCAAATTTTGAGAGGAAGAATGAGAAAAGAGTGCATCTAGTACAAGAAGATGAAGGTGAAGATGTTACATCTTTTAAACCAATCACAATGATTGCAGAAGTTGGTGAGATGCTCTTGTTTAGGAGAACACTATTCAAAGTATCAAAGGAGCAACAAAAGACACCAAGGAAATCTCTCTTCAAATCCATTTGAAGAGTAACGGTAAGGTATGTAAAATGATTATTGATTTTGGTTCTCAAGGGAATATTGTTTCTCAAGAAATGGTAGATAAGCTTCAATTAGCAAGATTGCCACATCAAAATCCTTATAAAGCATCTTGGGTGAATGATAAGCAATCTCTTTTGGTTAATGAGAAAGCTTATGTTGATTTTAAGATTGGTGAATATCAGGATAGAGTCTTGTGTGACATATTACCAATGGATTGTTGTCATTTGATCTTGGGTAGACCATGGCAATATGATAGGGAGACTCTGTACGATGGTTTGAATAAGGTATATACCATCAAGAAAGATGGGAAAGTTTTTATGTTACATTATTTGCAAGATTACGAAGTTTCTAACACTTCCAAAGTTATTTTCATGGGAAGAAAATAGTTGTTAAATGCAGGTGTTCCTATTAACGAAGGAATTATGTACAAGGGTAAGCATGTTGTTGAGCAGTCATGTGAGAAGAAGATTGAAGTTTGTTATAGTCATAAGATGGATAAGCCTATGGAGACCTTGGTGCAAGATATGAGACAGTAATTTGGTTGATGATCAAATGAGTGTGATGGTTGGGAGCATAGAATGTTCCTTTAATGGCAAACCATGTGTTGGTATGGTTCCTATTATGTCCAAAAGAGTGGGACAGCAGTTATGTTCTGTTTTGCTGTTGATGGTGGCTCTAGAAAGCCAAGGCATGAGTACAAATGGTAGAGAACTGTTGATAAATGTTGGAGGACTAATATTTCATGCAAATTTGATGCATGTCCAGGTCACAGGTTGGTGAAAGAAGCAAGGGGCAGCAGGGAGCTGTTGTTGTAGCAGTCTACTGTGCAAATGCATGGTGGAGTTGGAAAATATTTTTCTAGTTATGGCCAGGACAATAGAAAACCAGAAAGGAGGATGAATGGAGTAAGAGGAAGACCCCTTTTCAGTACATTCTCTTGTGACGAGAGACTTTTTGTAAGGGGGGTGTATGGTGCAGGAGCACCGAAGGGTCCTATGAGACCACATGAGTAAATGTGTCAATTTGAGTCTAGATAAAGTGTAATAAGGTCATTTTTTATCAATATGTGATGTAATAAGACCATTTATGGTCCATGATGTAATCGTTTGGGTCAATATGTCATGTTGTCTAGTTGTGTCAAAAAGTTGCCAAATTGTGTCAAATGTTGCCATATGAGCAAATAAATGTTAAAATGCTCCTTATTGGTGTGAAGATCATGTTTTAGGTGATTTTGAGTCTAATTAGGATTATTTATTAATCAAATTATGTAAAAGATCAAACGATGTAAGGTTGTCATGAAACAACTTGTTAAAGTCGTCAAATTTGAATTCCAATGCTCATGATTAGTTTTGAAAGTTGGTTAGGAGTTTGATGTCAGTTGGATGGGAATTAGACTAGTTTAAATACTCATTTACATGCCTGGTAATGGATTTTTATGGTCAAACTTTATTGGAACTGTAAATATTTGGAGTTTGGCAATGAAATACACAGTTTTCACTGCAATTTTGGTCTAAAACCCGAACTTCCAACTACTGTAGCTTTCCATTCAAAGAATATTTTGATCTGATTCTTTTTGGAAGTGATAGGTAAATATTTTAACTTTCATTTGGCTCTAGTTTGAGGTTTCTTTAATTTTTTTTGTGCATTTTATATTGACTGTCCTAAAAATAGTCACTTTGACAAGTTTTGTAGGGGTTTGAGGGTCACATTGAAGAATTGACCCATTCCACTTTATGTATTTGTTGTTTCTTTTGGAATGGGTTTGGAAATTTGTATTATATCATATTATAACAATTGGAGTGCAGGTATGGTCATGAGGACATGATGGTGAAGCCCTAGGTTGACGAGTGGTGAGGAATTGTGTGTTGAGTAAGTGAGTTTCTGGTGTCATGTGTGGAGTTGAGTGAAACCATTGAATGAGTGGGTTATTTTATGATTTTTGAATTTTATGCAAGTCATATGGAATGTGTTTCATCCATTTTTGGAGGCTTGAAATGATATGAGGGGTGAGATTGAGAAAGCCCTTGTTTGTAGTCCTAAAAAGGAGGTTTTTGTGTTTGGGAGTGTAAATGTTCATGGAGAAATCTAAAAATTTGAGGTATTTGCTTTGTAAAAGTAGGCTAATTAACCTAGTTTCATGTGTAGCAGGGTCCTGGTTGATATAGTTGGTCCAAAGTACCTATACCTGATTTTTGGATATATTGTAGAAATTCCAAATGGATTTCTTAATATGTAAATTTGTTGGAAATAATTTTTTGAAGAATTTGGAGTTAATTTGCAAATACCCATTTAGTAGCCTGCTAGTAGGAATAAGCCTTATAGAGCAGTGTAGGGTAATGAAGTTAGAACCCTGAATTTTAAGAGTGGATAACATTTTGTAAAATTAATGTGAGTGTTTTGATACCCTTGTGTGTGTTGGATAAGCCTTTGGATTTGTAATCCATAGTTGAGTGCATTTAATGAAATCTAGTGAAGGTTGAGTATCAAACAAAGGGAGTAGATTGTGAACCTAGTTTGGGAAAGAGGTTGATGTTATCCCTCTATATTTGATCAGGAGCAATATCCTGTACATCACTAAACCCTTCTTCCTAGAAACCTACTCATCCTATATTAATTTTTCCTAATTCAATGCTTTAATATTTCTTAAGTTCCTTTTAGGGAAACATGAATAATTGCATGTGCATGTGAATAGATCAAAGAGATACTCTATCATAGTATAACATTAAATTAAGTACAAGAGAATTTATGATTTTATAGCATTCATATTCCATTATAAATTCTTTAGGACCAAAGTAACTGACCAGAGTGAAATTATCATTAGGGCAATTTACTACCCAACCATAGACTTGATGGTCTCATGCACATCTTCTGACTAGAAGTGACCCTTCCCTTCATGAGGGACTAAATAGATGATATAATTCCATATAAGAATTATGTTTTCACCCTACATAACTATAGAACTAGTCACACATAATAGGTGCCTCCTAAATAGTATGACCTCTAACTAGGAAGTGCATCTAGACCATGTGAATTGAAAAACGCTTGCATAACACAGTGCCACCTTGGCCAAAGGTTTTCTTAGTTGCAAGAACAATTGAACCTACAATGAATGTTCACTACCCTACTCGGCTAAAAAATCAAACTAAGGTTTTGTCATATTAACAAATTAGGTCGTCTCTTACGTGAACTACATACTAACAAGGATTTAGAAACACACTTGACTCCAAGTTTAAGAGCTACTTATTGGACCATTCTTGGTGTCATCTTTGTTGTTCTAAGCTCATGGACAACTACCATTCACAAACATGTTCATGTTATTTTTAGTTAAGTTAATTGTTTCTAGATTATATTTGACATCATACAGGTTAACATGAGCTTGCATACTTGCACCCTCATGTTTATGTATATGTGCCTTCAACTCAAAGATTTTACAAACGTTAGTTATACTTCTGCATTGCAATCCATACTTGAAATAATGGTTTTGGTGTCATAGCAATAGTGTAAAAGAACATACAAATCAATTTAGAGATGATATTATAATCTAGATCTATCCTATATCATAGTATAACACTAAATTAAGTACAAGAGAAGTTGTGAATTTATAGCATTCACATTACATTCTTAATTATTTAGAACCAAAGTAACTAAAACCAAAAGGAAATTAGCATTAGGGCAATTTACTACCCAACCATAGACTTGATGGTCTCACGCACATCTTCCCATTGGAATTGACCCTGCCCTTCACGAGGGAATAAATAGATGATAGGTCTAATGCCATATAAGCATGATGTTTGCACCCCACACAACTCTACTTAGTCACACATAATAGGTGCCTCCTAAATAGTATGACCTCTAACTAGGCAGTGCATCTAGACCATGTGAACTAACAAACACTTGCATAACACAATGCCACCTTGGCCAAAGGTTTTCCTAGTTGCAAGAATGATTGAACTTATAGTGAATGTTCACTACCCTACTCAGCTAAAAAATCAAACTAAGGTTTTGTCATATTGACAAACTAGGTCATCTCTTATGTGAACTACATACTAACAAGGGTTTAGAAACACGCTTGACTCCAAGTTTAAGAACTACTTATTGGACCATTCTTGGTGTGGTCTTTGTTTTTCTAAGTTCATGGAAAACTACCATTCACAACATGTTCATGTTATTTTTAGTTAAGTTAATTGTTGCTAGACTATTTGACATCATACATGTTAACATGAACTTGCATACTTGCTAGTGTAGGAGTACCTAGGACTTAGACTATCTAGTATTCACAATTTTGGCTTGTACTAACCCTAGCAAAATCAGTAGTGAATAAGGACTCCAGGAGGGTCCAAGAGTTAGTGTTTTGAGTCAATGTAGGCCTAGGTTGAGTTAATTCTTCTTAGGTTTGGATTTTTGTGTAAATAGTGGGTTTGAGTAGGTAGCTGACCTTCTTGATGATCAAAAGTGTCAAAAATTAGTATAGGAATTAGGGAGGGTTAAATTAGTCATAGTAATGTTTTAAAAGTCATGTGTGATGACTTAGAATATGTCCCAAAGGCTAGGAAGACCAAGAAGTGGAAAAGTGCAAAGTTGCAAAAAGTTGTCATGACAACTTTTGTCCAAAAATTGGTTAGCGATGGAGTTAGGGATTGTTGTACACCCTAAGATGACTCCACATGTGAGAAAACTATAAGTGCCCTCTCTTTCATGGTTACCAAGGTTGGTGAATGTGTTATGTAAGTTCAACAATCTGAAACTACTTATTTTCAGACTAGTTGGTAACATTTTGGCTTGATTTTACTCATTTTGTAATTGAAAATGGATTGAATCCATTGATCCAAAAAGGGATTGAGTCTCTCTAGTGTGTTACAGTATTTTTGGTTCAATTTCAATTTTTGTAGATAGTTTTCATTAGTGTTTTCTTGCTTTGGCTTGCAAATAGCCAGTTTTGGCTTTTATATATCGGCTTTATGTTGAAATGGTTTCCCCACGAAGTCCACACATGCTGCCATCATGGCTTGTTGGGAAATGAAGGGAAACCACTTGTACAGTGTATATATGTAGGTTCAAGTGCTGGAGATGAGTTTCAATATGACTGTCACCTTATTCTAGGCAAGTCCAGGAGCAACCTGGTTAGAGGAAATATGGTGAAATTGAAGAGCTAACTGCAGAGGTGAATTCTGTATCACCATCTAAGATTTTGGAGGGGTCCATGGAGTTGGGAATGTTAGGTCCCAGAGACAACTAAGAGTGGGGGGGGGTGAATCAGTTGTCTAATAAATTTAATACCAAAACAATTTAAACAACTTTAATGCATAATATCCGTGAACTGATCTTTTATGTCGGTAGACAGTTTTATCAGTTAATTGTAATACCGGTGAGGATAAATGCATGAAACAAAAAGACAAAGTCATCCAAAACACATAACACCAATATTTGTACTTGGAAACCCTGTAAGGGGAAAAACCACAGTGGGAAACCTTACCCACAATCAGATGATACTACTGCAGATAGTATGTGTATACAAATGGGGTATGCACATGCAGAAAGGCCAAGCGCCTAGAGCTCACTGCTAAATCACAATGGGAGTCACACTGACTACAATTGGATGATTAACTCCAATATGGATGTACTGCTTAGTTTAGCATCTTTCTATATTGGATTCAGTACTGGTGTAGTTCTGATTGCCTTCACAAAACCTCCTTCAGTCTTCAAATGATGTCTGCGTGTATAGCTCTGCTTATTTTTGCATATACCTTCACACAATTATAAAATACCAACCAATTCAGTATACCAACTACTCCCCCCGAGAAGTAGCTTTCTTCATCAAAAAACTAGAGTAAAAGATTTCTGTATTAGTTCTACCGGTTGATGATAAACATCAATTGTCTAAGTCTCTACCAGTGGGGGTATGACCCCAAGCTGATCTCTTAGATATTCAAAAGTCTCCTTAGGCAGAGGTTTAGTGAAGATATCTGCAATCTGCTCTTTAGTGTTCACATAAACCAGTTTTACTTCTTTTGCTTCAACATTCTCTTTCAGAAAATTTAATTTGATAGGAACATGTTTAGTTTTAGAATGTAGCACCGGATTCTTAGATATATCAATTGTTGCAGTTTTATCACAATAGATAGTTATAGGTTCCTTGCATTTTACTTTTATGTCCTTCAGCATTTGTTTAAGCCATAATTCCTATGTACAGTTTGTTGCTGCTGCAACATATTCTGATTTTGTTGTTGATAAAGATGTACAACTTTGTTTCTTACTCAACCAAGAAATTAATCTATTACCAAGAAAAAATGCTTCACCGATGGTGCTTTTTTTGTTATCTACATCTCCTACCCAATTTGCATCTGTGTATGCACATAATTCAAAGTTTTCATCTCTAGGGTACCATAAACCAAGATTTGTAGTGCCTTGTAAGTACCAGAAAAACTTTTTTACTGCTGATTCATGATTTTCTCTAGGATTACTTTGAAATATTTAAACAATACATATTGCATTCATAATGTCAGGTCTTGTTTGTGTCAAATACAGTAGACCTCCTATCATAGATATTTCAAATTCTTGCTGCATTTCAATAGAAAAGTTTTTACATAATCCATCTTCTCCTCCAAAGATTATATCATCAACAAAAACTTCTATAACCATGATGTCATCATTAGTCACTTTATAGTATAAGTTGTTGTCAGCATTGCCTTTAGAAAAACCAATCTTCAAAAGATATTTATCCAATCTTGCATACCAAGCTCTTGGAGCTTGCTTCAACCCATACAAAGCTTTCCTTAATCTGCAAACAATATCTTTGTTTTCTGTCAAAGAAAATCCATCAGCTTGTTCAATGTAAACTTCTTCTTCAAGATATCCATTTAGAAATGCACATTTGACATCCATTTGATAAAATTTATAGTTCTTATGTGTTGCAAAAGCCAAGAATAATCTAAATGCTTCAATCTTAGCTACCGGTGCAAATGTTTCATTGTAATCAATTCCTTTTTTCTGAGAATATCCCTTACACACTAGTCTTTCTTTATTTCTAATTACCTTACCATATTCATTAAGTTTGTTTCTAAATACCCATTTGGTTCCAATTACATTTTTGTCTTTAGGCCAGGGAACTAATGTCCATGTGTTGTTTTTCTCAATTTGTTCTAATTCTTCTTCCATAGCTTTAATCCAGTGTTTATCCTCATATGCTTCATTAATTGATGTTGGTTCAATTTGAGAAATAAGACATACCTCTTCATTTTTCAATCTTCCTCTTATCATAACTCCTTTATATTTGTTTCTAATTATCTGATCTTCAGAATGATTCAATCTTACATACCGGGGTGTCTTTGTTTGTTGTTGTTCCTCAGTCACAGTGGAATTTTCAGATGATACTGGTGTAACTGGATCTTCATTCTGTGCTGGTGGGTTCAATGTAGATTCATCTGTCAGAATCTATGTTGCCAGTTCAGAGTCTATATACCTTGAAGTTCCTCTGAATTGTTCATCAATCTTTACATTTGTACTCTCAACAATTTTCTGCAATCTTTTGTTAAAACATCTATATGCTTTTCTCTTAGATGAATAACCAAGAAATATTCCTTCATCACTTGTAGGATCAAATTTTCCAATATACTCATCTCTTCTAATATAGCATTTACTTCCAAAAATTCTGAAATATTTAAGAGTAGGAGTAATACCAAACCATAGTTCATGAGGGGTCTTACCAGTTTCACCTTTGATGTGAACTTTGTTGAATGTATAGACCACTGTACTTACTTCTTCTCTCCAATATACATGTGGTAGATTTGATTCAGACAACATACTTCTTGCTGCATCCAAGATAGTTTTGTTCTTTCTTTCTACAACTCCATTTTGTTGTGGTGCTGGGGTGCTGATAGCTATCTTCTGATTCCATTCACTTCACAGAATGCATTAAATTCCTTAGATATAAATTCTCCTCCTTGATCTAATCTTACACATTTAATTTTCTTACCAGTGTCATTTTCTACCATTGCTTTGAACAGTTTGAATTTCCCAAGTGCTTCTAATTTTTCTCTGATTTTTCTCTCAGTTTGATGTTACAAAGAATGTCTATACTACTCCTACTACAAGTTAGCCTAATCCACCAAATCTGACTAAAGATGAAGAGAATGATTGCAAGGCAAGAGAAGCACTCTTAAGCTCATTATCTGATCAGCAAATCGTGGGATTATCAGATAGGTCTACTGCCAAAGCTATTTGGGATCATTTGGAAACACTGAATGAAGGAGATTCCGCAGTCAAAATTGCAAAACTTGAAAGCTTTCGGGTTAGGTATGAAAATCTAAAAATGGAAGAAGATGAAAGGATTTCTGCTTTTATGGAAAGAGTTAATGAAATTGTTTTGGGTATTAAATGTTGTGGAGGAACCTTAAGTGAAGATGAAATTGTTTTAAAAGTTTTAAAAGGATTACCATCGGCATACAAAATGAAAGTTACTTCTATAAATGAACTAAGAACAATGCCTAACACATCAATAACTAGGAATACATTGATTGGAAAACTTTCAGCCTTTGAAATTGAGGAATTTGGTCCTGTTGCTACTATAAAGATAGACTTAGCTTTTAAGGAATCAACATCATCTACACCATCATTTGACAAATCTGATTGGAAAGCTTTTTATGCAAGAGAACTTGAAGAAAGCGGGACAGAAAATGAAGAACTTGAAGAACTTGAAGCACTATTTGCAAGAAAAATGCCTAAAGGTCCAGTTGGAAGTAAGTATGAAGGTAAAGCACCCTTTAAATGTTTTAACTATAACAAAATTGGTCATATGGCTTCAAGATGCCCTGATAGACATGCTAGACTAAGAGAATAAGCTAGAAGAACATACAAACCTAAACCCATCAAGGTATATCAAAAGGAAAGAGACAAAGGAAAAGGTAAGGTTGGTGGACCACCTAGTATAAAAATAACAGACAACTTATCCCCACTGTCTCTAAATACTCCACCAGTAGTTACTACTAACAATCAACCGGCAACTGAGAGTGTGGGCACACCACTTGAGGATACAAATCCTGACTCTGAGGTGTTATAGACAATGAACATTGACACTCAGAAAGTCAATATTGTGGTAGATAAGGAATCAACTGGTAAATCAGATGTGGCAAAAGAGCCACCGGCAGAAAACATTACAGTGACCCCGGACACTGGAAAAGGAAAGACCACAGATGTACATAATGATTCATCTACTGAGCCACTGGCAACAGGCAGCACAGAAGAGAAACCGGTAGTGGACAACACTAAGAAACAGGTAGAGCAACAGGCTCCCTCATAGGAACAAGTTCATGCAGAGACAGTGCCATCGACAAAAGTTGAGGAACCCAAACCTTTGCTTAGAGAAATGCAAACACAAACTCACCTACCAGAGGTCACTACAAGCAAAGAAGTTACTCACGCTGGTGGTATACAGATTGTTGGTTCTTCCATGGCAGAATTCAGACCAACTAATGTGACAGAAGTTCTATTGGATTCAATTAAGAAAATAACAGAGTGCAGTGCACAAGCATACAAAGCTATTGATGACACAATCCCAATTTTGAAAATGATAGCACCCAAGTGTGATATAGATAATAAGGATTCTTTAAATCAACTTGACACATTGTCTAAGTATATTACTTAAAACATTGTGACAATTGAACAAATAAATGAGGAAGTATTCAAAGAGAAAATTGAGAAAGTAAAACATAAATTATTTGAAGAAGAAATAAAGAAGTGCATGAGACAATTTGACACTGTTTTACCGGCACTATGTAAAACACTAAAAGATTTTAAAATGTTGTACAGAGATACATGTAAAACAAACTTTTTGACAGTAGATATAGACAAGAAGATCAATATGGTACAAGAAGAAATAAATAAATTAGCTGACAATTTCATTAATTCATCTGAACCACTATGAGTTCTTGAGCAGAAAATAACAAGTTTTGAGGAGGAACTTCAGAAATTTGAAAGTGAGAAGGAAAAGATAAAAGGAAAGGCAAAAGATCTGAAATGGAGACTTAGTCCAAAATTGGACTACCTCGCCTCCTTGAGAAAAGAGATATCTGAGGCATTGGTTCAAGGATAGAAGACACCGGAACAACAAATGCAACACCTCACTAGTATAATTCAGAGGATAGAGGCCGCATTAAAGGATAGTGAATGGTTCACTAATAGCCTGAATCTAGTATTGGCAGACCTTTTTCAGATTGTAACCAACGGGTTATAGGATTGAAGCTGAAACCACACTCAATTGACACCTTGACAACCTTTGTCATCGATGTCAAAGGGGGAGTAGTGTGAGTGATGAGAAAAATCCAGAAGAAGAGATCATCCACTTAGGGGGAGCACACATTTTTGGTAACACATTTTTGGTAAGACAATTCTGGCAGATTCTTTTTGGATGACACATTTTTTCTCATGAGTGTTGCCATCAATGCCAAAGGGGGAGATTGTTGGCAAATTCACACTCCAATGAGATATTGTAGGTGATTGAAGGTTTTGTCATTGATGGCAACCTTGCAATCATATGATACCAGCAAGACAATTTACCAGCACCAACAACGACAAACTCTATACCGGCACACAGAACACCGACAGTAAAAGGAAGGATACCGGTACCCAGGCCGATAGGAATTTTGTTAATAATATATTTTGTAATTAATTGTAAAATCATTGTAAGCCGACATGGCAAGTTGTAATATGACTCATATATGTCTGAGATCATTGTAAGAACATTTTGTAATAAGGTGATAGGTGAGATTATGCAGACCTAATATGCAAATTTTAGGTTAAGGGTTTATGTATGAAGCAGAGCTAAAACCGGTACTGGATTTGGCATAGCAGATGGTAATTTGAAGTAGTACAAGACATTGGATTTGCATAATCCATTTTGTAAGTCAGTGTGACTTCCCATTTTATAATTGAGCAGTGAACTCTAGGCACTTGGCCTTCCTTCATGTGCAGGCCCCTATTATAAGAGTAATATTCACTTATTGGCCAGTAAGCGAATATTGTGGGTCACAAATCCCACCGAGGTTTTTCCCACACTGGGTTTCCTCATTAAACTACTGTGTTATGGTGTGATTTTCATGTGGTTGTTGTTATTCTTGCTTACTACACTATTTCTATTTACTGGTACACAATATTGATATGCATTTCATGTTTTAAATCAAGTAAATTCATAAACCGGTAAGATACTAATTGAACCCCCCCCCCCCCCCCCCCCCTCTTAGTATCTTTGGGAATCCTAATAGGGAAAGAGTTTCCAATACAAGGAGAAGCCTTGAGAAGTTCATTTAATGCCCAAACACCAACTTGACCAATCATTGCAGGCTAGAAGGTCTAGAAACCCTTCAAAACCCTCATTTTGGGGTTAGCATGTTGTATGGTGAAACAAGAAGCCAAAACCACAAAAATATCTTGAGGTTAGGTAAATAATTGAAGAAAAACCAAACTTGTTAGGGGGTATTTTGGACCGTTTTCCTTCAAGCCCTAGAAAACTGGATTTTGGAGGCCTATTGGGGCTCATTCCTTGTAGCCCTTTTCTAGGCAAGATTTTGAAATCGGTAAGAAACCTAATGATTGCTAACCTCAAATGGACCCTAAATTAGTATCCATCTCCACAACTCTGCATCATCTCACAATAGTAGGAGGTTGATTTGACAAGTTGAAGTCAAGAAGCCATAATTGAGCACCTGGGAAGCATTGTGAATTGGTAAGGTTCCTAGACAAAACACTTGAAGAAAACACCTTGGAATGGTGAAGAGTCAAGCCCTAGAAGAGACTGAGAAGGACTTGGAGGTCTAGAGAGAAACTAGGCCTAGTGAGTTGGTGGAACTAAGCAACACCAACTAGGTGAAGTGTTAAGCAAACTAGGTGACCCCCATCAAATTAGTATCAGAGCCTATAAGATTTGGGCTAGAAGAGTTGATGTCCTCAGTGGAATTTGTAGGAGACAACAACATGGTGACCAATGTAGAGCTAGCAAGGAA
Source organism: Cryptomeria japonica (assembly GCF_030272615.1). Classification (NCBI taxonomy): domain Eukaryota; kingdom Viridiplantae; phylum Streptophyta; class Pinopsida; order Cupressales; family Cupressaceae; genus Cryptomeria; species Cryptomeria japonica. The sequence goes on from NC_081408.1 coordinate 706,292,629, forward strand.
AGTGGATGATTAGGAGGAAGAGAATAGACTCTTGAAAGAAAAGTTGGTTGAATTGGAGAGTAAGCTTGGTGCAATTGAAACCAAGGTAGATGAAGTGTTGGTAAAGGTTGAAGGAGTAGAAGGGAAGGGTAAAGAAGTGTTAGAGATAGACAAAGTGCCTGAACTTGATCCTATCCTAGAGAAAGAACCTTTCCTAAAGGAATTGAAAGCCTTGAGTGGTAAATCATTAGAAGGGTTGCCATTGTTCACTGGTAAGATGGAGGCAGAAGTGGTCCTAGAGTGGATAGAAGGTATGGAGAACCATTTTGAATGTGAATGCATAATTGAAGCCTAGAGAGTCAAGGTATCCAAGTCTAGAATGAGAGGAGATGCTCTCACATGGTGGTAATTTGTGCAAGATGAGAGGAAGAAAATGGGCAAATCACCCATCTCTTCTTGGAAAGGGATGTTAGTCAAAATCAAAGAAGTCTATCTCCCTGATGACTATGAACTGCAAATTCATATGAAGAGGAAAAACTTAAGACAAAAAGACCTTGATGTCAGTAGCTATACGGAGGAGTTTCACAAACTTAGTCTTAGATCTCATGGGGTGGAAGAAGAGAGCCTCAAGGTTTCTAGGTACCTAAATAGTCTACGGTGGAACATCCAAGAAGAAATCAGTTTAATGAGCCCAAAAATAGTCCATCAAACTTATCAACTTGCCCTTAAAGTGGAGGAAAAACTAAAAAGAAGACATGACTCAAGCAACAATAGGGGTAAAGGTAGAGGAAGAGATAATAGAGGCCATAGGGGAGGCTTTCGAGGAAGAAGTTTTGAACAAAGAACACAAGGTGAGTCTAAACTCACTGAGCAGCAAGAGAGTGGCACTAGTAGAGGAGGATTCAATAGAAGAAGGGGATCAAATAGTGGTTCCAGAGGAAGATCTAGTGGACAAGGTAGAGGTTCCTCATATTTTGCAACAATGAAGTGTTACCATTGTAACCAACTTGGTCATCCAGCATATAGGTGTCCAGAGAAGGGAACATCATCACATGGTAGTGAAAGAAGAGTGAGCTATCTTCAAGAAGAGTATTCAAGTAGCAAGACCTCAAAGGTTTCCTTAGAGTCAGAGGTAGGTGACAACATGATGATAAGGACAACGTTGATCGAACAACCGGTTAGAGAAGAGCCTAGCCAAAGAAGGTCCTTATTTAGAATCAAATGCAAGATTATGGACAAAGTGTGCAAAGTGATAATTGTTTCAGGGTCTACAGACAATATTGTGTCAAAAGAGGCAATGAGTAAGCTCAAATTTTAAAGGATACCTCACAACAATCCTTATAGAGTGACTTGGTTAAACAAAGGCCAACATGTCCTAGTTAATGAGCAAGCATGGGTGGATTTTACCATTGGGAGGTATAAGGACAAAGTGTTATGTGATGTCCTACCCATGGATGCATGCCATCTTCTATTAGGAAGACCATGGCAATTTGATAGACAAGCTATCCATGATGGATCCAAGAATGCATACTCATTCAAGAAAGATGGAGTCACATTCAAGATTTAGTCTATCCTTGAAGAAGGTGAAAAAAGGGCAGCAGGTCCTAATGTTCTTTTGGTAAGTGAAAAGCAATTCTTGAAGACACTTGAGGAAGGTGAAGGTGTAGGGTTTGCACTAGTGATGAAGCCTAAAGGGGAAGATAAGAAAGAGCAGCTAGATTTTCCAATAGAGGTGCAAGATTTGCTCAATAAATTCAAAGGCATAGTAAGTGATGGACAACCAGCCACCTTACCTCCTAAAAGAACCATTAGCCATCGAATAGACTTCATCCCTAGAGCATCCTTACCTAACAAGGTAGCTTATAAGATTACTCCCCAAAAAAGTGTTGAGATTGTCAAGCAAATCCAAGAGCTCTTAGACCAAGGCCTAATTAGGAAAAGTATTAGCCCTTGTGCTATCCCTACCATGTTAGCCCCAAAGAAAGGTGGTACTTGGAGATTGTGAACTGATTCTAGAGCCATAAATAGGATCACCATTAGATATAGGTTCCCTATTCCTAGAATAGAAGACCTCATGGATTGTTTAGGGGAAGCCAAGTACTTTACCAAGATTGACCTTAAAAGTGGATATCACCAAATTAGGATTAAGGAGGGTGATGAGTGGAAAACAACATTCAAGACAATAGAGGGTCTTTATGAGTGGCTTGTAATGCCATTTGTCTTATCCAATGCTCCAAGAACCTTCATGAGACTCATGAATGAGGTGATGAAGGACTTCATAGGTAAATTTGTGGTGGTATATCTAGATGACATTCTCATTTTTAGTAAGGATAGGGCAGATCATATTAATCATTTGCAAGATGTATTACAAAGATTGTATGATGAAAATCTAACCATGAACTTGGATAAGTGTGAGTTTATTAAGAAGGAGTTGGTTTACCTTGGGTTTGTGTTGTCTCAAGGAAACCTCAAGATGGATCCCAGCAAGGTTGAAGCCATAGTAAATTGGCCTACTCCCAAGTCAGCAACAGAGGTGAGAAGCTTCCATGGACTAGCTCAGTACTACAGGAAGTTCATTAGGAAATTCAGTGCTATATGTGCACCAATGTTAGACACCATTAGAGGTGGAATGAAGAAGAAAACAAAGGTTTTGAAACCTTGAAGGAGAAGATAGCTACTCAACTGGTGCTAGTGTTGCCTAGTTTTGAGAAACTTTTCATTGTGGAATATGATGCAAGCAATGTTGCAGTAGGTGTTGTCCTAAGCCAAGAAGAAAGACAAGTAGCTTTCCATAGTGAGAAGCTAAGTGATGCCAAGAGGAAATAATCCTTTTATGACCTTGAGTTACATGCTTTAGTGCAGGCTTTGAGGAAGTGGAGATACTATCTCCTCCCTAAGGAATTTGTAGTGTATACGGACAACCAAGCATTGAGTTTCCTAAACTCACCAGAAAAACTCAGTCATAAGTACACGAAATGGGTGGAGTACATGTAGGCCTATACATTCACCATTAAGCATGAGAAAGGGTAGCTAAACCAAGTAGCTGATGCATTAAGTAGAAGACTTTTGACAGTCCAAGAAATCCAATTGAGAAGCATAGGTGTTGATAGTTTTAAAGGCTTATACCTAGAGGATGAAGACTTCTCAAATGCCTACAAGGTGTGTAAGGATTATCAAAATCACTTCTATAGTGAGTATTTTGATTTTACTTTGCAAAATGGGCTATTGTTTAAAGGTGGGCAGGTTTGTGTGCCTAGAGGCTCAATGAGAGAAAACCTTATATAAGAGAAGCATAATGGTAGCCTTAGTGGACATTTTGGATTCAATAAGACTCAAGAGTTGGTTCAAAGGTAGTATTATTGGCCAAGGATGAATCAATATGTGAAGAAGTATGTGGAGACTTGCATAGTTTGCCAAAAGGCCAAAGGTACTTCTACAAATGCCGGTTTATGCCAACCTCTTCCCATACCAAATAGACCTTGGGAATGCATTAGTATGGAATTTGTCATAGGTTTAACAAGGACAAAATAGGGATATGACAACATTTATGTCATTGTGGACAAATTTAGCAAAATGGCTCACTTTGTGCCTTGCAAGACTACTCATGATGCATGCCAAATAGCTTGATTATTCTTCATAGAGGTAGTGAGGATACATGGTTTACCCATGAGCATTGTTTCAGATAGGGACTCAAAGTTCATGAGTCATTTTTGGAAAACACTTTGGCAAAAGCTTGGCACCAACCTCTCTTTTGGATCAACCTACCATCCTCAAACAAATGGACAGACTGAAGTTGTGAATAGAAGCTTGGGAAACTTATTAAGGTTCCTTACTAAGGAATATGGTTAGACATGAGACCAAGTAATCTCATAAGTTGAATATGCATATAATGACACCATAAATAGGACAACTGGCAAGAGTCCTTTTGAAGTGGTCTATGGTGTGCACCCAAGAGGTATTTTGGAGTTGAGAGACTTAGGTAGTGCAACAACAAGAAGTGGATATGTAGAAGACTTTTCTTAATAAATGAAGGAGGTCCATGAATCACTCAAGCAAGCATTGATGGAGAACACAAGCAAACTCAAGCAAAAAGTTGATGAAAAGAGGAAAAACCTACAATTTCAAGTGGGAGATGTTGTCATGGTGCACCTAAACAAAGAAAGGCTATAGCAAGGAGTGCCCAACAAGTTGCAAATGAGAAGGATAGGTCCATGTGCCATTCTAGCCAAGTATGGAGAAAATGCATACAAGGTGGATCTACCTAGTGACATAGGATTATCACTGGTTTTCAACATAGAAGACTTAATTTACTACAAGGGACCAATTCAAGGTTCAAATTTTAGTCACTCAAAGGTATCAGATGATGTGAACAACCTTCAGTTACTAGCCAAACCAAATCCAATGGTTGAGAAGGTGTTGAGTTCAAGGATCGCCAAGAAGACAAGGCATCAAGCCTATTGGGAGCACCTAATCAAATGGTAGGGTATGGATGATGTTGAAGCTACATGGGTGCTTGAGGAAAAATTTAAGAAGCTTGGAATTGATCATAATCTGATTCCCAAGGAGGTGACATGATTTTCTTTTGTTTGGGAGAATGGTGCAGGAGCACCTAGGACCTAGGCTATCTAGATTCCACAATTTTTGCTTGTACTGACCCTAGCCAATTCAGTAGTGAATAAGGACTCTAGGAGGGTCCAAGAGCTAGTTTTTTTATTCAATGTAGGCCTAGGTTGAGTTCATTCTTCTTAGGTTTGCATTTTTTTGTAAATAGTAGATTTGAGTAGGTATTTGACCTTCTTGATGGTCAAAAGTGTCAAAAATTGGTATAGGCATTAGGGAGGGTTAAATTAGTCTTAGGAATGTTTTAAAAGTCATGTTTGATGACTTATAATAGGTCCCAAAGGTTGGGAAGACCAAGAAGTGGAAAAGTGCAAAGTTGCAAAAAGTTGTCATGACAACTTTTTTGACAACTTTTGTCCGAAAATTGGTTAGCGATGGAGTTAGGGATTTTCCTACACCCTAAGATGACTCCACACATGGTAAAAATATAAGTACCATCTCTTGCACTATTAACAAGGTTGGAAAATGTGTTATGTAGGTTCCACAATCTGAAACTACTCATTTTAAGACTAGTTGGCAATATTTTGGCTTGTTTTTACTCATTTTGTAATTGAAAATGGATTGAATCCATTGATCCAATAATGGATTGAGTCTCTCTAGTGTGTTACAGTATTTTTGGTTCAATTTCAAGTTTTTTAGATAGTTTTCATTAGTGTTTTCTTGCTTTGGTTTGCAAACAGCCAATTTTGGCTTGTATATAGCAATTTTATGTAAAAATGGATGCCCCATGAAGTCCACACGTGTTGTCATCATTTCTTGTTGGGACATGAAGGGAAAACCCTTTTAAAATGTATATATGTATGGAAAAGTGTTGGAGATGAGTTTCAATATGACTATCACCTTATTCTAGGTGAGTCCAGGAGCAATCCGGTTAGAGGAAATAAGGTGAAATTGAAGAGCTAAGTGTAGGGGTGAATGCCAAATAACCATCTAAGATTTTGGAGGGGTCCATGGAGTTGTGAAAAAGTTTCCAATACGAGGATAAGCCTTGATAAGGTCATTTAATTCCCAAACATCAACTTGACTAGTCACTGCCAGCTAGAAGGCCTAGAAACCCTTCAAAACCCTCATTTTGGGGTTAGCATGTTGTACAGTGAAACAAGAAGCCAAAAAAAAAACAAAAAAATTGAGGTTAGGTAAATAATTGAAGAAAAACCAAACTTTTTAGGGGGTCTTTTGTACTTTTTTCCTTTAAGCACTAGAAAACCGGATTTTGGAGGCCTAATTGGGGCTCATTCCTTGTAGCCCTTTTCTAGGCAAGATTTTGAAATCAGTAAGAAACCTAATGATTGCAAACCTCAAATGGACCCTAAATTCATTAAAAACATTTTAGTATCCACCTCCACACCTCTGCATCATCTCACAACAGTAGGAGGTTGATTTGACAAGTTGAAGCCAAGAAGCCATAATTGAGCACCTGGGAAGCACTGTGAATTGGTAGGGTTCCTAGCCAAAACACTTGAAGAAAACACATTGGAATGGTCAAGAATCAAGCCCTAGAAGAGACTAATAGGGACTTGGAGATCTAGAGAGAAACTAGGTCTGGTGAGTTGGTGGAACTAAGCAACACCAACTAGGTGAAGTGTTAAGCAAACTAGGTGACCCCCATCACTTGCACCCTCATGTTTACGTATATGTGCCTTCAGCTCAAATATTTACAAATGTTAGTTATTATTCTGTATTATAATCCATACTTGAAATAATGTTTGTGGTCTCATAGCAATAGTGTGATGGTATGATGAAAGAATAAGTATCATGTTAACTACTAAGAGGGGAGGTGAATAAGTAGATAGAAAAACTAATACTAACTTGACCAATCTTAAAATCAGTCTCTCAAAGTAAACTATCAATGTAATATCACTATCCAGATAAAAACTCATAAGATAAACCGGTTGATTGTTACAACAAATTAATAGTAAACAACTTCAAACTCATAAACATCCAAATTATTTTTCATATGTGAGTAAAAATTCATTTTCCAATGCTTCCGATTATCATGACTTATCAAAGTAGTTAAGTAGTGAAGAAAATCAGCCATAAGAACATAACCACAAAAACATTCACCACTTCACACAATATTTTTTTATGTGGAAACTCAAATGGGAAAAACCACAGTGAGATGAGACTCACAACATAACTGTCTAAACTCATCTGAACTTTGCCCAATTAGGAGCCTAGCTTGTTAAAGCTTTACAAAAGTCCTATTAAGAATAGATCTTGTTAGGGACCACCCAGTTAAGGGATTGACTACAATTCCTTGTTAGAAGCAATACCCTATAAGGAGGTAACTCGATAGAGGATTTGAATATCCAAGCTAATGGATCACCTTGTTAGAGGATTTCAATAGCACCAAGCTTGTTAGAGCTTACCTAGTTAGGGGATTTCAATTATGTTGTAATTGTTAGAAAACAACAAGAGTTTGCTGATCTATTTGAATAGCACTACACTTGCTTGATCAGATCCTTTTCATGCTCCTATCTACCTTTACTCAAACTACAGATACATCATTTGGTTCGACAACCACACACTCAACTGATCTTTGCCAACACTGAAACTAAACAACTCATTCACCTTATAAACAAATAAATTAAGTTAGTAATACAACAAAAACCTAATTTTCATATAGATTACAAACAAGTTAGTTCAAGTATGGCCATTAGATTACATAGTAATCTATGCACATCAATTAAGAAAACCTCAATCGCTCCTTGATCACCACTTCATTGAACGTAGTATCTCATCACATGCTTTGCATTATATGTAGTATACCCACTCATTCCCTAGACAAAACCTACTACATCAATATGCCAAAATCATTTGAAATTGTCTTCATAGAATAATCATATGTGTCATAATCATTACTGCTCATCATCAGACTATAAACCAATATAACCAATTTACCAAACTTAATCAGTTAGGGTTTATCAAAACAACAGGTAGGGTTTACTGGTTACCAGTTCAACTCTCTAGTACATATCAATATCGGCTCACTCCACAAACTTACATACCGATTATAGATTCCTTCACTTATCTCTTCCTACAAGTTAGAAAACAATATTACAACAATATCAACAATATCATTACCTGTTAATTGACATCAATGACAACATAATATATCATTAATGCAATCTTCATGCAAATGACAACAATCTCCCCCTTTGGCATTGATAGCAATACAAATATCAATACCATTAATTGTTGTTGTGATTGTGAATAGGAATCTTGGTTTATATTACCAAGTATTCACCGTGCTCTCCATGTCTTCAGCTTGTCACTGGTTCTTCTCCCCGTAATCACATATTTCTTCTCCCCCATTATCAACAATACCAAAGTGAAAGTAAAACATGTAATGCCAAATTTCACTATGCAGCATCAACAACCTCCAACTTGATGCTCACCCTATGGAATAACTTCAACTTCTAAACCAATCCTTCTATAAAATTCTAGAAGTAGCTCTAGGAATGATGCAATCTACATCATGCTCAACTGACCTCATGAAGGGCTAAAACCCCTAGCTGACTTCTAAGATACTGAAAAGTAGTCTTAGGTAGAGGTTTAGTAAAGATATGTACAAGTTGCTCCTTAGTAGAAACATGCTCCAAGATCACATCTTTACTCTACACTTTTTCCCTTAATAAATGATACTTGAATTCAATAGGCTTGGTTTGTGCATGCAAAACAGGGTTCTTGGAAATATTTATGGCACTTGTATTATCACATAAAACCTTTATAGGTTTTGAAATATTCAGCTTAAAACATTCCAAAATGTTCCTCATCTAGATAACTTGAGTACAATTCATGAAAGCTGCAACATACTCAGCTTTAGCAATAGATTGTGAAGTATAACTCTTCTTTTTACTACATCATGTAACAAGTCTTCCTCCAAGAAAAATGCTCCATCGGTTGTTCTTTTCCTATCATCAACATTTCCTGCCCAATCTGCATCTATGTACACCTTCAAGTCAAAGTTTCCTCCATATGAATACCATAATTCATAGTCAATAGTACCTTTCAAATATCAAAAGATCCTCTTGGTTGGTATCAAATGTGTTTCCTTACGATTCTTCTGGAATCTAGCAACTATGCCAATTGCATGAGCTATATTCGGTCTGCTATGAAAAACATAGTGCAATTTTCCAATCATTTACCTATATTCCTACTTATCAATAGACGTGGATTCATCTTCCTTAGACAACTTACAACCTATAACCATTGGTGTCCCAATTTGTTTAGTCACTCATACCAAATGTTTTCAAGACCTCTTTCACATACTTAGACTATGTGATGAAAATACCATTCTTCATTTGCCTCATTTGCAACCCTATGAAAAAATTTATTTCTCCCACTAGAGACATTTCAAACTCATTTTTCATTTCATCTGCAAAATCATTGCTCATTTCATCATTACCTCTAAATATGATATCATCTACAAATACTTCGCTGACTAGTATTTTATCTACTTCAGATTTGAGGTATATGTTGCTATCTTCATTGGTTCTCAAAAAGCCTATCTTCATCATATTTGTATGAAGCCTTTCATACCATGCTCTCAGTGCCTGCTTTAATCCATATACATCCTTATGCAATCTACATACCATGTCTTTCTCATCAGTCAAAGAAAAACCATCTGGTTGCTCAATGTATACTTCTTCTTCTAGCACTCCATTCAAAAATGTTGACTTGGCAGCCATCTAGTATACCTTGAATTTCTTATGTGCTGCAAATGCAAGTAAAGTTCTAACACCTTCTAATCTTGCAACTGGTGCAAAATTTTCACCATAATCTTCTCCTTCCTCTTGTGCATAACCTTTGCAAACAAACGTAGCTTTGTTGTGAACTACAACACCATCTTCATTCAACTTGTTCCTGAATACCCACTTAGTACCTATTACATTTTTATTTATCGGTCGGGGTACTAGGGTCCATGTGTTATTCTTCTCAATTTGATCTAATTCCTCCTTCATAGCTTTAACCCAATGATCTAAGTTCTTGGTTCAATAATGGAGATCATGCAGGAATTCTCTCCGATTCTTCTTCTGGTTAGTACTCCAGCAATCTTATTCCCAATAATCTATTCAGGATTGTGATCGAGTCTCACATATCTTGGAATAACATGATCATTATCTTCAGGTTCAGCTTCTTCATTATAATCATATTCTTTTGAATTTATCTATTCCAGTTGAACTCGTACATCAGTATTTACTTTACCTATTTCAGATTTCACAGTTTCTGGTTACATAAACAAAATGCAAGGATCTTCATCCTTTTTCTTCAAACTGGTTTCCTCTAAGACTTCAAGATATTCATCCACTCGAACATCAGCACTCTCAATAATTCTCTATGTCTGGTTGTTAAAACACTTGTAGGCCTTACTCTTGGTGGAATAACCAAGAAATATGCCTTCATCACTTTTAGCTTCAAATTTGCTAATATAATCACCTCTCTTAATAAAACATTTACTTCCAAACATATTGAAATAACTAACATCAGGTGATCTTCCATACCAATATTCATAAGGAGTCTTGTCCTTACCTCTTTTTACCGGAATCCGGTTCATAGTGTAGACAGTTGTGCTGATAGCTTCTCTCCAAAAAAAAAATTGCTACACCTCCTTGTATCAACATCATCCGAGAAACTTCAACAAATGACCGGTTGTTTTTCTCTGCAATACCATTATGTTGTGGTGTCCTTGGTGCAAAAAGTTTTCATTTGATAACATTTTCTTCACAACACCTAGTGAATTCCTCAAAACTAAATTCACCGCCTTGATCTGTCCTCAGACACTTTATCTTCTTACTGCTCTCCTTCTCAGCTAATGCCCTAAATACCTTGAACTTACTAAAAGCTTCAATCTTATCCTTCAAGAATGTGATTGACATCATCCATGAGCAATCATCAATGAAGATCATAAAATATTCGTCACCTTGAATACATTTTGTACTTATTGGTCCACAAAGATCTATATGAACCAAATCTAATAGATGTTCCGCTAAAAAGGATTTTCTATTGAAAGTTGAGGATGTAATCTTTCCCAACTGATATTCCTTACATAGAGTATTAACCGTTTTCTCCAACTGAGGCAAACCTCTCACTATCTTGGACTTACTCACTATCTTTCCCAACTAATATGCCTTCTAATATTTCTTCTTTAATGGCTACAAACACAATATCTTCATTAGCAAAACCATTAGATTCCTCACCAGTGATACCACCATCAACAACAATAAGACAATGTCTTTTTCCTTTACCCTTATACTTCTTGAATTTCTCTTGTTTGTGCTCATTATCACCATTAGGATAGTTAGCAGCTGCGTGCCCAGTCTTGTTGCATGCAAAACATTTCAAAGGTAATTTACCTCTATATTTACTAGTTCCTCCGGGCAACTTCTTGGCCAAAAAATGCTTCAAGCTCAACTAAACTGTCTTCTTTATTAGCTTCTCTGCTGGATCTGGATTCATAACTATGACTGGCATCTCTACTTTTTCTGACAGATGTGTTAGCAACAGAAGCTCTAAATGCAGACTCAGATTTCTGTACACTACCATCATAACCATTTAATTCTAAAGCAATAATCTTTCCAATGATGGAGTCAAGGGTTACATTATTTTTATCAATAGACTTTAGCTCCTAAATGGCTGCAACTCAGATAGCATAGACTAGTAGCAGGGTTCATCAGTACCTTATTGATCACTATGGCATCTTCCAATTTACCTCTTGCACTCTTAATTTCATTGACTATCTCTTTTATCCTTTGACCATACTGTTGGATATTCTCACCTTCAGCCATCTAAGTGTCATCAAACTTTCATCTTAGACTCTCTTCTTTAGCAATCTTAACATGTTCATCGTTTATATAAATCTCTTCAAAAAATTTACATATCTCATATGCAGTCTCTAGACCATGAACATATACATATTTTGCATCAGACAAAGAACTGATAATGGCCTATAATGCTTGATGTTTTTCTTGTTGCTCTTTCTTCTGATCATCAGTTGTAATCCCAGTAAGTGCAACATATCAAGTATTAACATGTTCCTAGTACTGGCTTCCCAGACTCTTGATATAAATTTTTATTTTATCACTCCATACCCTATAGTTCTCTCTATTAAAATTTGGACCTTCCTTCTTCATCAAGATCTGCAAGATCTTAACCTCAAGTTGTTAGGCTTAGACCTTAGAGGACCTGATATTCTTTGATACCAATTGATGGTATGATGAAATAATAAGTATCCGTTCAACTATTGAGAGGGGGGGGTGAATCAGTAGATAGAAAAACTAATACTAACTTCACCAATCTCAAAATCAATCTCTCAAAGTAAACTATCAATGTAATATCACTATCAAGATAAAAACTCATAAGATAAACCGGTTGACTGTTACAACAAATTAATAGTAAACAACTTCAAACTCATAAACATCCAAATGCTTTTTCATATGTCAGTAATAATTCATTTCTCAATGCTTCTGTCTATAATGACTTATCAAAGTAGTTAAGTAGTTAAGTAAATCAACTATAAGAACCTAACCACAAAAACATTCACCACTTGACATAATATTTTTTGACGTGGAAACCCAAATGGGAAAAACCACGGTGAGATGAGACTCACAAGATAACTATCTAAACTCTTCTAAAGTTCACCCTGTAAGGAGCCTAGCTTGTTAAGTCCTTTTAAGAACAGATCCTGTTAGGGACCACCCAGTTAAGGGATTCACTATAATGCCTTGTTAAAAGAAATACCCTATAAGGAGTAACCTTGATAGAGGATTTGAAAATCCAAGCTAATGGATCACCTTGTTAGAGGATCTCAATAGCACCAAGCTTGTTAGAGATTACGCGGTTAGGGGATTTCAATTCTATTGTAATTGTTAGAAAACAACAGGAGTTTGCTGAGCTATTTGAATAGCACTACACTTGCTTGATCAGATCCTTTTCATGCTTCTATTTTCCTTTACTCAAACTACAGATACATCATTCGATTCGGCAACCACACACTCAACTGATCTTTGCCAACATTGAAACTAAATAACTCATTGACCTTATAAAAAAATCAATTAGGTCGGTAACACAACAAAAGTCTAATTCTCATAGAGATTACAAGCAAGTTGGTTCACATGCTTTGCATTATATGCAGTATACTTGCTCATTCCATAGACAAAACCCATTACATCAACGTGCCAAAATCACTTGAAATTGTCTTCATACAATAACCATATGTGTCATAATCATTACCACTCATCATCAAATTATAAACTAATATAACCAATTTACCAAACCTAATCAGTTAGGGTTTATCAAAACAACAGGTAGGGTTTACCGGTTACCAGTTCAACTCTCCAGTACATAGCAATATCGGTTCACTCCAAAAACTTACATACCAATTATAGTTTCCTTTACTTATCTCTTCCTACCAGTTACAAAACAATGTTACAACAATATCAACAATATCATTACCAGTTAATTGACATCAATGACAACATAACATATCATTAATGCAATCTTCATGCAAATGCCAACAATCTCCCCCCTTTGGCATTGATGGAAATACAAATATTAATACCATTCATTGTTGTTGTGATTGTGAATAGGAATTTTGGTTTACATTACCAAGTATCCACCATGCTCTCCATGTCTTCAACTTGTCACTGGTTCTTCTCCCCATAATCACATATTTCTTCTCCCCCTTTGACATCAATGCCAAATTGAAATTAAAACATGTAATGTCAAATTTCACTATGTAGCATCAACAACGTGCAACTTGATGCTCCCTCTATGGAATAACTTCAACTTCTACACCAATCCTTTTGTAAAATTTTGCAAGTAGCTCTGGGACTAATGTAATCTACATCATGCTCAACTGATCTCATGAAGGGGTACAACCCCTAGCTAACTTCTAAGATACTTGAAAAGTAGTCTTAGGCAGAGGTTTATTAAAGATATCTACAAGCTACTCCTTGGTAGAAACATGCTCCAAGATCACATATTTACTTTGCACTTTTTACCTTAATAAATGATACTTCAATTTAATATGCTTTGTTCATGTGTGCAAAATAGGGTTCTTGGAAATATTTATGGCACTTGTATTATCACATAGAACCTTTATAGGTTTTGAAATCTTCATCTTAAAACCTTCCAAAATGTGCCTCATCTAGATAGCCTGAGTACAATTCATGAAAGCTGCAACATACTCAGCTTCAATAGTAGATTGTGAAGTATAACTCTGCTTTTTACTACTCCATGTAACAAGTCTTCCTCCAAGAAAAAATGCTCCATCGGTTGTGCTTTTCCTGTCATCAACATTTCCTGCTCAATCTACATCTATGTACACCTTCAAGTCAAAGTTTCCTCCATATGGATACCACAATCCATAGTTAACAGTACCTTTCAAATATCAAAAGATCCTCTTGGTGGGTATCAAATGTGTTTCCTTACGATTCTTCTGGAATCTAGCAACTATGCCAATTGCATGAGCTATATTCGATCTATTGTGAACAACATAGTGCAATTTTCCAATCATTTACCTGTATTCCTTCTCATCAATAGATGTGGATTCATCTTCCTCAGATAACTTACAACCTGTAACCATTGTTGTCCCAATTGGTTTATAGTCACGCATGCCAAATATCTTCAAGACCTCTTTCACATACTTAGACTATGCGATGAAAATACCATTCTTCATTTGTTTTATTTGCAACCCTATGAAAAAATTTATTTCTCCCACTAGAGACATTTCAAACTCATTTTTCATTTCATCTGCAAAATCATTGCTCATGTCATCATTACCTCCAAATATGATATCATCTATAAATACTTCGCTGACCAATATTTTATCTCCTTCAGATTTGAGATATATGTTGCTATCTTCATTGGTTCTCAAAAAGCCTATCTTCATCATATGTGTATGAATCCTTTCAAACCATGCTCTCGGTGTCTTCTTTAATCCATATAAAGCCTTATGCAATCTGCATACCATTTCTTTCTCATCAGTCAAAGAAAAACCATCTGGTTGTTCAATGTATACTTCTTCTTCTAGTATTCCATTAAAAAATGTTGACTTACCATCCATCTGGTATACCTTGAATTTCTTATGTGCTACAAATTCAAGTAAAGTTCTAACACCTTCCAATCTTGCCACTAGTGCAAAAGTCTCACCATAATCTTCTCCTTCCTCTTGTGCATAACCTTTTCAAACTAACCTAGCTTTGTTGAGAACTATAACACCATCTTCATTCAACTTGTTCCTGAATACCCACTTAGTACCTATTACATTTTTATTTACCATTCAGGGTACTAGGTTCCATGTGTTGTTCTTCTCAGTTTGATCTAATTCCTCTTCCATAGCTTGAACCCAATGATCATCACCAAATGCTTCCTTAGTAGTTCTTGGTTCAATAGTGGAGATCATGCAGGAATTCTCTTCGATTCTTATTCTAGTTAGTAGTCCAACATCCTTATCCCCAATAATCTATTTAGGATTGTGATTGAGTGTCACATATCTTGGAATAACATGATCATTATCTTTAGGTTCATCTTCTTAATTATCATCATCTTCTTTTGAATTTATCTATTCTAGTTGAACTAGTACATCAGTATTTGCTTTACCGATTTCAAATTTCACAGTTTCTGGTTCCAAAAAAAAATGCAAGGATCTTCATCCTTTTTCTCCAAACCAGTTTCCTCCAAGACTTTAGGATATTCATCTACTCAAACAACAATACTTTGAATAATTCTCTATGTCTGGATGTTAAAACACTTGTAGGCCTTACTCTTGGTGGAATAACCAAGAAATATGCCTTCATCACTTTTAGCTTCAAATCTTCTAATATAATCACCTTTGTTAATAAAAAATTTGCTTCCAAATGTCTTGAAATAACTAACAATGAGTGACCTTCCATACCAGTATTCATAAGGAGTCTTGTCCTTACCTCTTTTTACTAGAATCTGGTTCATAATGTAGACAGTTGTGCTGATAGCTTCTCTCCAAAAAACTTTTTGCTACAACTCCTTGTATCAACATCATCCTAGCAGCTTCAACAACTAACCGGTTATTTCTCTCTGCAATACCATTCTGTCGTGGTGTCCTTGGTGCAGAAAGTTGTCATTTGATACCATTTTCTTCACAATACCTAGTGAATTCCTCAAAAGCAAATTCACCGCCTTGATCTATCCTCAGACACTTTATCTTCTTAATGCTCTCTGCCTTAGCTAAGGCCCTGAATGCCTTGAACTTACTAAAATTTTCAGTCTTATCCTTCAAGAATATGACCCACATCATCCTTGAGCAATCATAAATGAAGATCATAAAATATTTGTCACCTTGAATATTTTTTGTCCTTATTGGTCCACAAAGATCTGTATGAACCAAATCTAACAGAATTTTCCATTGAAAAGGATTTTCTCTTGAAAGTTGAGGATGTCATCTTTCCCAACTAATATTCCTTACATAGAGCATTAACCATTTTGTCCAACTAAGGCAAACCTCTCATTGTCTTGGACTTGCTCACTTTAACAATGTTATCAAAGTTTATATGACAAAATCTCCTATGCCAAATCCAACTATCATCTATGTTTGCAATTAAATAGTTTCTGACTTTAGGATTAAGGTGAAACAGGTTACCTTTAGTTTTCTTCTCGATTGCAATCAGTTCACCTTTTCTGCCATAGATTTTGCACATACCATTTTTAAACTCCAATGGGTATCCTCTATCATTGAGTTGTGCCACACTCAAAAGATTTTTCTTTAAACCTTCAACCAAGTAGACATCATCTACACTTCTCTTTCCATTAAGAGAAATAGATCCCTTTCCTTCAACCATGCAGGGTGAGTCATTACTAAATCTTACAACTTTGCCATCAAATTCCTTCAAAGAAAGAAATTTGCTCTGATCACCGGTCATGTGATATGAACAACCACTATCAATGATCAATTCATCATAGTTATCCATCTTGGATACTAATGTCTTCTGGTCTTATATTTTTTCTTTAATGGCTACAAACACAATATCTTCATTAGCATCACCATTAGATTCCTCACCAGTGATACCACCATCAACAACAATAAGACAATATATTTAGCCTTTACCCTTATACTTCTTGAATTTCTCTTGTTTGTGCTCATTATCACCATTAGGATAGTTAGTAGCTATGTGCCCAATCTTGTTGCATGCAAAAGATTTCAAAGATAATTTACCTCTATATTTACCAGTTCCTCTAGGAAACCACTTGGCCAACAATGCTTCAAGCTCAACTAAATTGTCTTCATCATCAGCTTCTCTACTGGATCTAGATTCATGACTATGACTGGCATCTCTACTTTTTCTCATGGATGCATTAGAAACTAAAGCTCTAAATGTAGACTCAGATTTCTGTACACTACAATCATAACCATTTAATTCAAAAGCATTAAGCTTTCCAATGATGGAGACAAGGGTTACCTTAGTTTTATCAATAGACTTTATCTCCTAAATGGCTACAACTCAGATAGCATAGACCGATAGCAGGGTTCTCAATACCTTACTGAACACTATGGAATCTTCCACTTTACCTCCCGCACTCTTAATTTCATTGACTATCTCTTTTATCCTTTGACCATACTGTTGGATATACTTACCTTTAGCTATCCGCATGTCATCAAACATTCCTGTTAGACTCTCTTCTTTAGAAATCTTAACATGTTCATCATTTCTATAAATCTCTTAAAGTTTTTTACATATCTCATATGGAGTATCTATACCATGAACATCTACATATTCTGCATCAGACAAAGAACTAATAATGGCCTTTAATGCTTGATGTTTTTCTTGTTTCTCTTTCTTTTGATCATCGGTCATAATCCTAGTAGGTGCAACATATTGAGTATTAAAATCTTCCCAGTACTAGCTTTCCAGACTCTTGATATAAATTTTTATTTTGTCACTACATATCCTATAGTTCTCTCTATTCAACTTCAGACCTTCCTTCTTCATCAAGATTTGCAAGATCTTTACCTCAAGCTGTTAGGCTTAGAACTTAGAGGACCTGATATGCTTTGATACCAATTGATGGTATGATGAAATAATAAGTATCCGGTCAACTATTTGTTAGGATTCCTAAAGATACTGAGAGGGGGGTGGTGAATTAGTATCTGACCGGTAAAAGAAGTTACTTAACTTATAACATGAAAAACATATTAAAAATGTGTACCGGTAAACCAGAAATAATGTAGCAAATAAGAACAACAACCACAACATGAAAAGCACACCATAACATAGTATTTTTGATGAGGAAACACGGTGTGGGAAAAACCTCGGTGGGATTTGTGACCCACAATATTCGCTTACTGGCCAATAAGGGAATATTACTGTTTACAATAGGGGCCTGCACATGTAGGAAGGCCAAGTGCCTAGAGCTCACTGCTCAGTTACAAAATAAGTCACACTGACTTACAAAAATGGATTATATAAATCCAATATCTTGTACTACTTCAGATCAGCATCTGCTATGCCTGATTCAGTACTAGTTTAAGCTCTGCAATATACATAAACCTTTATCCCAATAATTCACACATTAGGTTTGCTATTATCTTTGCATTACACACACTAAGTGATCTACAATGATCTCATACTTATATGAGTCATATTACAATCCACCAAGTCAGCTTACAAAATTTTTTACAATTAATTACAAAATATAAATACACAAAATTCCTGTCGGCCAGGGTGCTGGTAATCTTCCTTTTCGATGTCGGTGTTATGTATGCTGATGTCGGTGCCTATATCTGTCTTCCGGTATCACATGATTGCAAGGTTTCCATCAATGACAATACATTCAATCACCTACAATTTCTCATTGGAGTATGCATTTGCCAACAATCTCCCCCTTTGGCATTGATGGCAACACTCATGAGAAATATCCAAAAATGGTTTGCCAAAATTATCTTACCAAAACTATATGCTCAAAATTGAGTGCTCCCCCTGAGCAGATGATGTCCTTTCTTCTGACCATTTTTCTCATCTCCACTACTTCCCCTTTGACATCAATGACAAAGGTTGTCATTCACTATTAGTGGAGTGTGGGTCTTGCCTATAACCTTGTAACCGGTGGGTTAAAAGCTGAAAAAGGTCTGTCAGTACTAGATTTAAACTATCGCTGAATCTTTTGCTATATGTTAATGCCGCTTCTATTCTCTGAGTTGTACTGGTGAGTATGTGCATTTTCTCTTCCAGTGTCTTGAGTCTGAGAACCAGAGCCTTAGAAATTTCTTTTCTCAAAGAAATGAGTTAATCTAGTTTAGGACCTAGTTTGCTTTTTAAGCTCCTTGCCTTATGCTTAATTTTCTCTTTATTCTTTTCTAACTTCTCTATTTTCTCTTCAATATCTACAATTTTCTTTTCTATCTCCAAAAATGAATCTTATGTGCCTATTAGATTGTTAGCAATACTGTTAATCTCATCTTGTGCTTTGTTGATTTCTTTGTCTAGGTCTTCTGTCAAAATATTTGTTTTACAAGTATCTTTATACAGTTTCTTGAAATCCAAAATTGTCTCTCCTAGTTCCAGTAATAAGGTGTCAATTTTCTCCTTATTCTTCTTCACTATTTCCTCAAAGAGTTTAACTTTTTCTTTAATCATTCTCTCTTTAAGTGTCTCCTCATTTATTTGATCAATTGTCAAAATGTTGCCAGTGATGAATTTAGACAATGTCTCTAGTTGTCTTAAAGAATCTTTGTTATCTACAATGCACTTTGGTGCTATCAATCTAAGAATAGGAATTGTGTCATCAATAGCCTTATAGGCTTGAGCATTACACTCTATGATCTTCTTTATTGAATCCAGTAAGACCTCTGTCACATTTCTAGGCCGATATTCTGTCATTGAAGTACCAGATGTCTACCCAACTATTTTCACAATTTCCATGCTACCAGTTGTAGTAATAACCTTGCTTGTTTCGACCTCTGGTAGGTCAGTATGTGTTTGCATTTCTATTAGAAAAGGTTTAGGCTTTTCAGTTTTTGTCGGTGGCACTGTCTCAGTCTAAACCTATGTCTCAACCTGTTTCTGTTCCGGTTTCTCCATCTGTGTCTCAGAAGGTTTCTCTGAGCTCTCAACTGTCGGTTTCTCATATGTAGTCTCTGTATGCACTTCTGGTTTCTCAGTTTGTACCTCTGCACTATCTATTGTCGGTTCTCCTGATTGTTTTATAGTTTTATCTATTGGTTCTTCTAATGGTTTACCAGTGGTTTCCTCTATCGGTTGCTTTATCTGAATAGGTTTTTCTATGTTTATATTTATAGTATCATTGACCTCAACCTCAGCATCTATAGTCAGTGACTCAATATTCACATCTTTCTTCTTATCCTCAATGGTCTCTTTGTCTACCACAATATTCACCTCTTGGGTGTCTATATTCATAATGTATAGTATCTCTGACTTAGGATTTGTGTCCTCTAGAGAAGTCTCTATACTCTCTGTGACCAGTTGACTAATAGTAGTATGTGACGGTGGAGTATCAGAAAGAGGTGGGGGTACATTATCAGTTATTTTAAGACTTGGAGGACCACCTACCTTACCTTTCCCCTTATCCTTGTCCTTTTGGTATACCCTGATGGTCTTAGGTCTTCTGAGTTCTTCTTGTTTCTCTTTTTCTACAAAGAATATGTCCCATACATTTGTTGTTTCTTCAGAAACTTTATTCACTCTACCTGCAATCAGTGCTACATGCCGGTGAGCGGTTGAAAACACTGTCTGGTTAGCCTCACTGATTAATTGGTCTATTTCATTAAGTGAGTTAACTAGATGCATTGCAAGTAATTTTTCAATTTTTATTTTCTTATCCAGCTCAACAATGGCTACCCTTATGGCTTTTAGTCTTCTATACAACTCATTGGGTATCTCATCAACAATTTCCATCTAAAATTTCTTGTAAATATCTAAGTGTAAAATTACACTATTTTCAATGCTCTCTCTGTCATCAGTGGAAAGTGTGTTGTCTAGTTTGCTAATGTTTTTCAACTTTCCATCCTCTGTTATTTCACTAAGAAGTTTATCTAGTGGAGCAATATCTTGTTTTATCTTCTTCTTCTTTGGAGTCATTTTCTTAACAGGGGGCCTAACTACCTATTGCTTTTGTTTGGTTTTCTTGGGTGTAGGTGAGGGTGCTAGTGAGGGTTTTCTTTTTCTTTCTACCCTTTTGAATACCGCCAGTATATCACTCTCAGAAGAAGTTTCAACCAGTGAAAGATGAGCTTCTAGTTGAAGTCCTTTCAACTCACTTTCTTTTATACCAGTTTGCTTCAATACATCTTCCTTAATTGCCTTTGCTTGTCTAGTGCCTTTTCTCACTATTTGTTCAACTTTCTTAAATCTTTTCCTACATTGAATTCCACTCTCAATTGTTTCTGCATTTCCAAAGACTTTTTCATAGGGTTCCTTTGGTGCTTCAAGGATGGCTTTTGCATAAGTTTCTATGATGTTGTCAACTGTTTCATACCCCATTTCAGTTACCCAGATAGTTCTAGGGACAACTACCTCCATCCAGATTTCATCTTTCTTGATTACAAAACATATTTCCTTCTCATATTTGTCCACAATTGCCCATGATAATCTTATTCTAGTTTTCATTCGAGCCTTCAATTCTTGAAAATGTTCATTTATGTTTTTCTCTCTGTCTTCTCCCATGTTGTTCAGTAAATCTAATAGTTGCTTTCCTACTGGTATATCAAAGCCAAAATCTCTCCTACCAATACTAGGTACTTGCTTAGTAATGTACAACATTAAGCATACAAGCAAATTTCTAAATCTAAAGGTTCCTTTCTTATCTCCTTTAATCTTCTTTAGATTGTCTATCAATTCATCTTTAAGCCATGCACACACATCTATTCTAGCATTATCATTTTCCATGTCATATGCACTTTTGATACATAGGCTAGAAACTAAGTTCAACTTATTTGCATGTGTAGCCTTGTAGTCTAAAATCATACTAACAAATCTGACATTGATGTCCTTCACATCATTTACCCTTAGGGATCTTTTGTCAAAGGTTGCGTCGGTTAGTTTCATCACTGTGTCATTTGAGACCTTTTTTGTTCTATCAGGCCTGCTACCGGTGGAAGGTAACCCTGTTACTGCCTTAACCGCTTCTTTGGTGATCTTATGGATAGAATCCAACCAAAAGAATTTTCCATGGACTTTTCTTAAAACTATTCTTATTACATCTTCAGGAAAATCAGGAAAGCTAAGAATATCCACAAAGCCTAGGGTTTCTACTATCTTGTGTTCCAGCTTGACATTACCATCTACATCACAAATCACAATCCTATACATGTTCTTGATCTCATCATCACCTAATTCCTCTATATGACAATGTATGTATATTCTAGGATCTTCAGCATAGACTACTCCCTTAGGTATTTTAGAGAATGCACATATGGTATCTTCTTTCTTCACAATTTCGGGGACAAGATTGAATACGGGTCTAGAGCACTTGATAACCTCAATCACAATAGGGTTTGCAATAAATTCAGGAGTAGAGGAGGATGCCATGATTATAAATACCTCAATTTGCCTTAGGGATGAGTGCTTGGATGAACTACTTCACTTTTTTTTCTAAGGACGCCTTTGCTCAGGAATTTTCGCACTCTCGAAGATTTGAATGCTCGGTGAATGAAAAAGGAGCCAAAACACTTGCCTTATAATATTATTTTCTCCAACTACTGCATTTAATGATTGCTGATTAAGTCATAACTTAACTCATCTGTTGGTATAGACATAATTCAACTTATTACCATCAACCGAGGGTATAATAGCATGTTTTTTCAATCTGTTGCTAAACCCCCAAAGGGTTTTCCTTAAGTTAGATGAGGAGTCTCTTGTCGGTGGAGTGTTACTCTGTTCTATTGGTGGAGGGGTATTCCCATCAACATTCTGATCTGACTTTCTGATCCATTGTTTTGAGAATTCTTTCTTTACCTCTTCAACCTTTTCTTTACCTTTCAAGCTAGGACCTTTATTATTTGCCGGTGATGCCTTACTTCTACAAAATTTTGCAATATGTCCAATTTTGTTACAAGCATAACAAGTCACATTATTTTTCTGAATAGATTTCCCATATCCTATGCCCATTTTTGTTCTGCATTGATTAGATAAGTGTCCAAATCTTCCACAAACATAACATCTTACATACATTCTGCAATTTTTTGAATTATGACCAATTTTGTTGCACTTAGAACATTGACCAGTGGGTTTATTAGTGTTCTGATAGTTTCTAGATCTACACTGATTTGCTTTATGACCATACTTGTTACAGTTAAAGCATTTCCCATTAACTTTGTAAGCATTAGGTTGTCTTACCAGTTTACTATGATCATGATTGTTTGCAGTATCGGAGCTTTCACCAACTTCAAAGCCAAGGCCATTTGTGTCACCATTTGGTTTCTGGTTCTTCAACATGTCATCAAGTTCTTCTTAGCTTTTCTTGAATTTCTCCTTGTGTTGATTTGCAGTAGCCAGTTCTCTCTCCAAGATTCATTTTTGTCTCATGAGTTCATTTGTGTCATTTTGTGTATGCATCAAATCTGTCTTCAACCTATCATTTTCATGACTAAGTCTTGTGTTTTAATTTCCAGCATCATTTAGTCTTCTAACCAAGTCATATTCATTCTTCTTTCTATCTTCAATTTCTTTACAAAATCTCATAGTCATATCTTGCATCTCATTCTTCATTGTACTGTTTTCTTGTCTCAGTTTGTTCACTAGATCATTAAGAGTTTCTTTATCATCATTATCATTCTGCATCTTTTCACAAAGTTCTCTTCTCTTATTCCTTGCAATAGTAATATTTTCTTGAAGTCCTTGAATAATATCCTGTGCAGCCTTCAGATCATCTTCAAGTTTGATATTTTTCATCTTTTTTGCATCATAGTTTGAAAGAGTTGTTTCCAATTGCTTCCTTAGGTTTTCCATCTCTACCGATGTCAAGATCTTCCTCAAGCTGTTAGGATTTTGAAAATAGAGGACCAAGCTCTAATACCAATTGTTAGGATTCCCAAAGATACTGAGAAGAGGGGGTGAATCAGTATCTGATCGGTAAAATAATTTACTTAACTTATAACATGAAAAGCATATTAAAACTATGTACCGGTAAACCAGAGATAATGCAGTAAATAAGAACAACAACCACAACATGAAAATCACACCATAATAGAGTATTTTTGATGAGGAAACTTGGTGTGGGAAAAACCTCAGTGGGATTTGTGACCCACAATATTTGCTTACTGGCCAATAAGGGAATATTACTGTTTACAATAGGGGCCTGCACATGCAGGAAGGCCAAGTGCCTAGAGCTCACTGCTCAGTTACAAAAGAAGTCACACTAACTTACAAAAATGGATTATACAAATCCAATATCTTGTACTACTTCAGATCAGCATCTGCTATGCCAGATTCAGTACCGGTTTAAGCTCTGCAATATACATAAACCTTTATCCCAATAATTCACACATTAGGTCTGCTATTATCTTCGCATTACACACACTAAATGATCTACAATGATATCATACTTATATGAGTCATATTACAATCCACCAAGTTGGCTTACAAAAGATTTTAGAATTAATTAAAAAATATAAATACACAAAATTCATGTCGGCCAAGGTGCCGGTAATCTTCCTTTTCGGTGTCAGTGTTCTGTATGCCAGTGTTGGTGCCTGTATTTGTCTATCGGTATCACATGATTGCAAGGTTTCCATCAATGACAATACCTTCAATCACCTAAAATTTTTCATTGGAGTGTGCATTTGCCAACACTATTGAGAGGTGGGAGGGGTGAATCAGTAGATAGAAAAATTGATACTAACTTCACCAATATCAAAACCAATCTCTCAAAAAAAACTATCAATGTAATATCACTGTCAAGATAAAAACTCATAAGATAAACCAGTTGTCTTTTACAAAAAATTAACAGTAAACAACTTCAAACTCATAAACATCCAAATTCTTTTTCATATGTCAGTAAAGCTTCATTTCTCAATGCTTCTGGTTATCATGACTTATCAAAGTAGTTAAGTAGTTAAGCAAATCAACCATAATAACATAACCACAAAAACATTCATGATGAAACAATATTTTTTGACGTGGAAACCCAAATGAGGAAAACCACGATGAGAGAAGCCTAGCCTGTTAAATCTTTACAAAAGTCTTGTTAAGAACAGATCCTACTAGGGACCACCTGGTTAAGGGATTGACTACAATGCCTTTTTAGAAGCAATACCCTGTAAGGAGCAACCTCGATAGAGCAATTGAAAATCCAAGCTAATGGATCACCTTGTTAGAGGATTTCAATAGCCCCAGTTATGGAATTTCAATTTTGTTGTAATTGTTAGAAAACAATAGGAGTTTGCTGATCTGTTTGAATAGCACTACACTTGCTTGATCATATCCTTTTCATGCTCCTATCCACCTTTACTCAAACTGCAAATACATCATCTGGTTCGGCAACCACACACTCAATTGATCTTTGCCAACACTGAAACTAAACAACTCATCAAACTTATAAACAAATCAATTAGGTCAGTAAAAAAACAAACATATAATTCTCATAGAGATTACAAACAAGTTGGTTCAAGTATGACAATTAGATTACATAGCAATCTTTGCACATCAATCAAGAAAACCTCAACCGCTCCTTGATCACCGCTTCAATGAACTTAGTGGCTCATCACATCCTTTGCATTATATGCAGTATACTTGCTCATTCACTAGACAAAACCTATTACATCAACGCGCCAAAATCACTTGAAATTGTCTTCATAAAATAATCATATGTGTCATAATCATTACCGCTCATCATCAGATTATAAACCAATATAACCAATTTACCAAACTTAATTGGTTAAGGTTTATCAAAACAACAGGTAGGGTTTACCGGTTGCCAGTTCAACTCTCCAAGACATAGCAATATTGGTTCACTCCCACAAACTTATATATCAGTTATAGTTTCCTTCACTTATCTATTCCTACCGGTTACAAAAAAACTTAATAATAATATCAACAATATCAGTACGAGTTAATTGACATCAATGACAACATAAGATATCATTAATGCAATCTTCATGCAACTTCCAACAATCTCCCCCTTGGGCATTGATGGAAATACAAATATCAATACCATTGATTGTTGTTGTGATTGTGAATAGGAATCATGGTTTACATTACTAGGTATTCACCATGCTCTCCATGTCTTCACCTTGTCACTGGTTCTTCTCCCCATAATCACATATTTCTTCTCCCCTTTTGACAGTAATGCCAAATTGAAAGTAAAACATGTAATGTCAAATTTCACTGTGTAGCATCAACAACCTGCAACTTGATGCTCCCCCCATGGAATAACTTCAACTTCTACACCAATCCTTCTATAAAATTCTACAAGTAGCTCTGGGACTGGTTTAATCTACATCATGCTCAACTGACCTCGTGAAGGGGTACAACCCCTAGCTGACTTCTAAGATATTGAAAAGTAGTCTTAGGTAGAGGTTTAGTAAATATATCTGCAAGGTTCTCCTTGGTAGAAACATGGTCCAAGATCACATCTTTACTCTGCACTTTTTCTCTTAATAAATTATACTTCAATTCAATATGCTTGGTTCGTGCATGCAAAACATGGTTCTTGGAAATATTTATGGCACTTGTATTATCACATAAAACCATTATACGTTCTAAAATCTTCATCTTGAAACCTTAAAAAATGTGCCTCAAATGTCTTCAAGACTGCTTTCACTAGACAAAACCTATTACATCAACGCGTCAAAACCACTTGAAATTGTCTTCATAAAATAATCATATGTGTCATAATCATTACCGCTCATCATCAGATTATAAACCAATATAACCAATTTACCAAACTTAATTGGTTAAGGTTTATCAAAACAACAGGTAGGGTTTACCGGTTACCAGTTCAAATCTCCAAGACATAGCAATATTGGTTCACTCCCACAAACTTACATATCAGTTATAGTTTCCTTCACTTATCTCTTCCTACCGGTTACAAAAAAACTTAATAATAATATCAACAATATCATTACGAGTTAATTGACATCAATGACAACATAAGATATCATTAATGCAATCTTCATGCAACTTCCAACAATCTCCCCCTTGGGCATTGATGGAAATACAAATATCAATACCATTGATTGTTGTTGTGATTGTGAATAGGAATCATGGTTTACATTACTGGGTATTCACCATGCTCTCCATGTCTTCATCTTGTCACTGGTTCTTCTCCCCCTTTGACAGTAATGCCAAATTGAAAGTAAAAAATGTAATGTAAAATTTCACTGTGCAACATCAACAACCTACAACTTGATGCTCCCCCCATGGAATAACTTCAACTTCTACACCAATCCTTCTATAAAATTCTACAAGTAGCTTTGGGACTGGTTTAATCTACATCATGCTCAACTGACCTCGTGAAGGGGTACAACCCCTAGTTGACTTCTAAGATATTGAAAAGTAGTCTTAGGTAGAGGTTTAGTAAATATATCTGCAAGGTTCTCCTTGGTAGAAACATGGTCCAAGATCACATCTTTACTCTGCACTTTTTCTCTTAAGAAATTATACTTCAATTCAATATGCTTGGTTCGTGCATGCAAAACATGGTTCTTGGAAATATTTATGGCACTTGTATTATCACATAAAACCATTATACGTTCTAAAATCTTCATCTTAAAACCTTAAAAAATGTGCCTCATCTAGATAGCCTAAGTACAATTCATGAAAGCTTCAATATACTAAGCTTTAGCAGTAGATTGTGAAGTATAACTCTGCTTTTACCTATTCCATGTAACAAGTCTTCCTCCAAGAAAAAATGCTCCATCGGTTGTTCTTTTCCTATCATCAACATTTCCTACCCAATCTGCATCTATGTACACCTTTAAGTCAAAGTTTCCTCCATATGGATACCATAATCCATAGTCAACAATACCTTTCAAATATCAAAAGAGCCTCTTGGTTGGTATCAAATGTGTTTCCTTAGGATTCTTCTGGAATCTAGCAACTATGTCAATTGCATGAGCTATATTCGGTCTGCTGTGAACAACATAGTGTAATTTTCTAATCATTGACCTGTAGTCCTTCTCATCAATAGATGTGGATTCATCTTCCTTAGACAACTTACAACCTGTAACCATTGGTGTCCCAATTCATTTATATTCACTCATGCCAAATGTCTTCAAGACTACTTTCACATACTTAGACCATGTGATGAAAATACTATTCTTCATTTGTTGTATTTGCAACCCAATGAAAATTTTTATTTCTCCCACTAGAGACATTTCAAACTCATTTTTCATTTCATCTACAAAATCATTGCTCATTTCATCATTACCTCCAAATATGATATCATCTACAAATACTTTGCTGACTATAATTTTATCTCCTTCAGATTTTTGATATATGTTGTTATTTTGATTGGTTCTCAAAAAGCCTATCTTCATCATATGTGTATGAAACCTTTCATACCATGCTCTCAGTGTCTTCTTTAATCCATATAAAGCCTTATGCAACCTTCATACCATGTCTTTCTCATCAATCAAAGCAAACCCATGTGGTTGTTGAATGTATACTTCTTCTTCCAGTATTCCATTCAAAAATGCTTACTTAGCATCCATTTATTATACCTTGAATTTCTTATGTGATGCAAATGCAAGTAAAGTTCTAACACCATCCAATCTTGCCACTAGTGCCAAGGTCTCACCATAATCTTCTCCTTCCTCTTGTGCATAACCTTTTCAAACCAACCTAGCTTTGTTGCGAACTACAACACCATCTTCATTCAACTTGTTCTTGAATACCCACTTAGTACCTATTACATTTTTATTTACCGGTCGGGGTACTAGGTTCCATGTGTTATTCTTCTCAATTTGATCTAATTCCTCCTCCATAGCTTTAACCCAATGAGCATCACCAAATAGATTTAATCCAATGATCTAAGTTCTTGGTTCAATAATGGAGATCATGCAGGAATTGTCTTTGATTCTTCTTCTGGATAGTATTCCAACATCCTTATCCCTAATAATCTATTCAGGATTGTGATTGAGTCTCACATATCATGGAATAACATGATCATTATCATCAGCTTCATCTTCTTCATTATCATCATCTTCTTATGAATTTATCTGTTCCAGTTGAATTGGTACATCAGTATTTGCTTTACCGATTTCAGATTTCATAGTTTCTGGTTCCAAAAACAAAATGCAAGGATCTTCATCCTTTTTCTCCAAACTAGTTTCCTCTGAGACTTCAGGGTATTCATCCACTAGAACATCGACACTCTCAATAATTCTCTGTGTTTGGTTGTTAAAACACTTGTAGGCCTTACTCTTGTCGAAATAACCAAGAAATATGCCTTCATCACTTTTAGCTTCAAATTTGCTAATATAATCACCTCTCTTAATAAAACATTTGCTTCCAAATATTTTGAAATAAATAACATCAGGTGATCTTCCATACCATTATTCATAAGGAGTCTTGTCCTTACCTCTTTTTACTAGAATTCGGTTCATAGTGTAGATAGTTGTGCTGACAGCTTCTCTGCAAAAAAAATTTGCTGCACCTCCTTGTATCAACATCATCCTAGAAGCTTCAACAATTGACCGGTTGTTTCTCTCTACAATACCATTCTATTGTGGTGTCCTTGGTGCAGAAATTTGTCATTTGATACTATTTTCTTCACAATACCTAGTGAATTCCTCAAAAGTAAATTCACCGCCTTGATCTGTCCTCAGACACTTTATCTTCTTAATGCTCTTCATCTTAGCTAAGGCCCTGAATGCCTTGAACTTACATAAGCATCAATCGTATCATTCAAGAATGTGACCCACATCATCCTTGAGCAATCATCAATGAATATCATAAAATATCTATCACCTTGAATACTTTTTGTCCTTATTGGTCCACAAAGATCTGTATGAACCAAATCTGACAGATGTTTTGCTGAAAATGATTTTCTCTTGAAAGTTGAGGATGTCATCTTTCCCAACTGATATTCCTTACATATAGCATTAACCATTTTTTCCAACTAAGGCAAACCTCTCATTGTCTTGGACTTACTCGCTTTAACAATGGTATCAAAGTTTACATGACAAAATCACCTATGCCAAAGCCAACTATTATCTGTCTTTGCAATTAAACAATTGCTGACTTTAGGATTAAGGTGAAATAGGTTAACTTTAGTTTGCTTCCCGGTTTCAATCAGTTCACCTTTGCTACCATAGATTTTGCACATATTATTTTTAAACTCCAATGGGTATCCTTTGTCATTGAGTTGTGCCACACTTAAAAGATTGTTCTGTAAACCTTCAACCTAGTAGATATCATCTGCACTACTCTTTCCATTAAGAAAAATAGTTCCCTTGCCTTTAACCATGTAGGGTGAGTCATTACCAAATCTTACAACTCTGCCATCAAATTCCTTCAAAGAAACAAATTTGCTCCGATCACCGGTCATGTGATATGAACAACCACTATCAATGATCCAATCACCAAAGTTATCCTTCCTGGATACTAATACCTTCTGGTTTGATATTTCTTCTTTAATGGCTACAAACACAACATTTTCATTATCATCACCATCAGATTCCTCACCAATGATACCACCATCAACAACAATAAGACAATCTCTTTTCTGTTTACCCTTATACTTCTTGAATTTCTCTCATTTGTGCTCATTATGACCATTAGGACACTTAGCAGCTATGTGCCAAATCTTGTTGCATGAAAAACATTTCAAAGGTAATTTACCTCTATATTTACCATTTCCTCTGGGTAATTGCTTGGCCAATAATTCTTCAAGATCAACTAAATTGTCTTCATCATCAGCTTCACTACTGGATCTGGATTCATGACTATGACTAGCATCTCTACTTTCTCTCACAGATGCGTTAGAAACTAAAGCTCTAAATGCAGACTCAAATTTTTGTACACTACAATCATAACCATTTAATTCAAAAGCATTAAGCTTTCCAATGATGGAGTCAAGGGTTACCTTAGTTTTGTCAATAGACTTTAGCCCCTGAATGGTTGCAACTCGAATATCGTAGACCAATAGCAGGGTTCTCAGTACCTTACTGATCACTATTGCATCTTCCTCTTTACCTCTTGCACTCTTAATTTCACTGACTATCTCTTTTATCCTTTGACCATACTGCTGGATATTCTAACCTTCAGTGATCTGCATGTCATCAAACTTTACTCTTAGACTCTCTTCTTTAGCAATCTTAACATGTTCATCATTGCTATAAATCTCTTCAAGTTTTTTACATATCTCATATGTAGTCTCTAGACCATGAACATCTACATATTCTACATCACACAAAGAACTAATAATGGCCTCTAATGCTTGATATTTTTCTTTTTACTCTTTAATCTGATCATCGGTCATAATCCCAGTAGGTACAACATATTGAGTATTAACATGTTCCCAGTACTGGCTTTCCAGACTCTTGATATAAATTTTTATTTTGTCACTCCATATCCTATAGTTGTCTCTATTAAACTTCAGACCTTAGAGGACCTAATATGCTTTGATACCAATTGATGGTATGATGAAATAATAAGTATCTGATCAACCATTGAGAGGGGGGGTGAATCAATAGATAGAAAAATTGATACTAACTTCACCAATCTCAAAATCAATCTCTTAAAGTAAACTATCAATGTAATATCACTGTTAAGATAAAAACTCATAAGATAAACTAGTTGACTTTTACCAAAAATCTATAGTAAACAACTTCAAACTCATAAACATCCAAATGCTTTTTCATATATCAGTAAAACATTTCTCATTGCTTCCGGTTATCATGACTTATCAAAGTAGTTAAGTAGTTAAGAAAATCAACCATAAGAACATAACCACAAAAACATTCACCACTTAACACAATATTTTTTGACATGGAAACCCAAATGGGAAAAACCACAATGAGATGAGACTAACAAGATAACTATCTGAACTCTTCTGAAGTTTGGCCTATTAGGAGCCTAGCCTGTTAAAACTTTACAAAAGTTTTGTTAAGAAGAGATCCTATTAGGGATGACGTGGTTAAGGGATTGACAACAATGCCTTGTTAGAAGCAATACCCTATAAGGAGTAACCTCGATAGAGGATTTGAAAATCCAAGCTAATGGATCACCTTGTTAGAGGATTTGAATAGCACCAAGCTTGTTAGATCTTACCCAATTAGGGGATTTCAATTCTATTGTAATTGTTAGAAAATAATAGGAGTTTGCTGATCTGTTCAAGTAGCACTACACTTGCTTGATCAGATCCTTTTCATGCTCCTATCTTCTTTTACTCAAACTACAGATAGATCATTCGGTTTGGCAACCACACACTCAACTGATCTTTGCCAACATTGAAACTAAACAACTCATCGATCTTATAAACAAATCAATTAGGTCAGTAACACAACAAAAGTCTAATTCTCATAGAGATTACAAACAAGTCAGTTCAAGTATGACCGCTAGATTACATAGCAATCTCCACACATCAATCAAGAAAACCTCAATTGCTCCTTGATCACCGCTTCATCGAACTTAGTAGCTCATCATGCGCTTTGCATTATATGCACCATACTTGTTCATTCCCTAGACAAAAACCGTTACATCAGTGCATTGAAATCACTTGAAATTTTCTTCATACAATAATCATATGTGTCATAATCATTACCGCTCATCATCAGATTATAAACCAATATAACCAATTCACTAAACTTAATCGGTTAGGGTTTATCAAAACAACAGGTTTGGTTTACTGGTTATCGATTGAACTCTCCAGTATATAGCAATACTGATTCACTCTATAGACTTACATACCTCTTACAATTTCCTTCACTTAGCTCTTCCTACTACTTACAAAACAATATTACAACAATATCAACAATATCATTACCAATTAATTGACATCAATGACAACATAACATATCATTAATGCAATCTTTATGCAAATTCCAACATAGTGTACAAGAACATATAAATTAGTTTAAAGAAGATATTATAATCTATCTCTATCCTATAATTGTTCTTAACAACAAAGAGCTTAATATTATTAAACTTTTTTATTTCTTTACACATGCTGATAAAAATGGGTATAGAGCTCAGTTTCAACTATTGTTTCCTCTCTTATGATTATTTCAGCTTGTTTAGGCTACCAACAACATTTACCTAAATGCTAAGCATATTAAATGAAAAAGACTTAATTATTGTCATTAAGCTTTAATCCTTCAAGGGTTTGTTAGGAAACATATTTTCTTCATATATTTTTAGATTGTAGAATGGAGCACTTCATACTCTATTTTTTTTTCTTGGCAATAGGTCAAAGCCTATAAGATGTACATACCCTACCCCCATTGGGATTTGAACTTGTGACCTCTTTTTCAAGAGCACAAATTCTCCACAACTAGACCAACTCAGGTTGTAGATAGTTCATACAATATTTTAAGTATAACAATTTCATTGAAATTTTGCTACTTCTCTTACTAGATTACCCCCCAGCAAAGACTTAATTAGACACAAAAATTTTGCTATGTTAGCCTTGAATTATAGCACCAAGCTTATGCTTCCTTCTTAAAACAATTAACATCTTAATAAATTTAAGAATAGCTGCAATTTATAAGCTTATACAAGCTATTAAATCTATTCATGGAAGCTTTTCTTTCAATAAATTATTCTTTCAACTTAACATCTTTGTAATTTCAAAATATTCAAAGGTGATTCAAAATGTAACTTGGTTTGAGCTTGCTAAACTAAGCTTCTATAGCTGAAAAATACTTTTGAATTCATTGAACAGGTCTCCCAAAATAAATCTTTCCAATTTGCAATCCTTTTGTCTCAAAATTCAGTGAGAAATGATGTTTCAAATTTATATAATATATTTCTTCTTTTTCTTCCTCTTCTATTTTGAAATATCCTCTATTTGATATATATGCTATGGACATCAAAATTCTTCCAAAACTCTTGATTTGAAATGGCTAAAGACTATTTAATTTCATTGTATTAATTAGATTGAGTTTTGAATTCATTCCCAATGGATTTCATCAACTAAAGCTTCTCAATGCCTTCACCTGCATTCACATGATTAATATCTATTTCCACAATGTTAACATAATAGTGTCTATTCAATACATATGTGGTTCACATTGCCAAGCTATGTATTACACATACTTTATTAGTATGGTCATTATATTATTTTATATTGATCATGATTAAATAATGAATCTTTCTCTCTCTCTCTCTCTCTCTCTCTCTCTCTCTCTCTCTCTCTCTCTCTCTCTCTCTCTCTCTCTCAAAAGTCTTGATTCAAAATGGTTAAAGATTATTTCATTTCATTGTATTAATTTAAATGAGTATTGAATTCATTCCCAATGGATTTCATCAACTAAATCTTCTTAATGCCTTCACCCGCATTCACACAATTAATATCTATTTCTACGATGTCAACATAATAGTGTCTATTCAATACATATGTTCTTGGAATTGCCAAGCTATGTATTACACATGCTTTATTAGTATGGCCATTATATTATTTTATATTGATCATGATTAAAATAATGAAAATCTCTCTCTCTCTCTCTCTCTCTCTCTCTCTCTCTCTCTCTCTCTCTCTCTCTCTCTCTCTCTCTATATATATATATATATATATATATATATATATATATATATATATAACTCTTGTGCTATCATTATCATGTACCCCACACACACACACACACACACATATGTGTGTATATGTATTCCTTATACTATACATACATACTCATTTATGTATTAAATACATTTCATTTAAATTAAAGTATGAAATGATTAATCAAATTAATTCTTAATTTTGAATTTAATTATGTGATTGGTTAAGTCAAAATCATGAGCTCACAATGAAGAAGGAATCCCAACAACTCAACCAATAGTCTAGGGTTAACCAAACTAGGGACCTAGTTCATGACTCTACAACATTAGGCTCTAACATCACATCACCATGGGGGCTTCACTAAATAGGCAATACCATATCGCATGTGTTCATATTGGTGGGTTTAATATCTCAAAAATGAGGGTGCAATATATTTCCCATCAATGAAAATAGGGGGGTTTTTAATCCGATCTATGAAAAAATGCAATATTTTGTGCAAATAGGGGGGCTTTTAATTCAAGATATGTATTGGGAGGGGGTGGATAGAAAGGAGTTTAGGGAAATATTTTTGTAAAATATGGGGATTCTCGAGAATGCCATGAATGCATGTGATATAACCCAGGTTCACTAGGTGAAGCCCCCATGCACATCACATGACCAATACTTACAAGTTTCAATGACTTAGATGGCAACTTGACCCTTCACCTATATACCTCCTCTACCCAATGATACTTCCCCTCCCTTCTTGGAGGACGATGAATTTCCTACAACCAATACATCATAAAAAAATGTAGATATCCTGAAATCTCATCAATTATTCTAGCATATATAAATTATATGATTGTATGGAAATACAAAACTTCATTGACTATCAAATGAATTCATTCCACATGAATTTTTGAACCACTATTCAATTGACATTAACTAAACATCACATTATAGTGTAAATAAAGCATAGCATAGTATCAATAAAAAAGAGGGATGTAATAGTAATTCTATTAATGTTAAGAAGTATATGAAAGCATTACCCAAAGAAGACATATTTCTTTTGAAATTTGATGGTTCTAGATCAAAATAAGACAATGAAGTTGGAGTAGAAATGGTGAAGCTAAAAGGGGAAAAAAAATTAGCTTCTTATATATTATAGTTCAGTTGCACTAATAACATTATAAAGTATGAAACTTTGGGATTCTTTTATTTATCTTATAGAAAAGGGTAAAATATTTGAAAGATCAAGGAGATTTAGAATTGTGGTAAAAGAAGGATCCAATAAGCATGTCATGATAAAAGCTTGGCTACCTATAGGATCCAAGTATGGAGCTTGATTGAGGACTTCAAATAATTTAATATAAAGCTCAAACACTAGAAAAAAGAATGATATTAATGATACCTTAGAAATAGCCACAAGTACCTTGTAACCTATGATAGAGTCTAAATTAAGATGCTTCTCAATAGAGATGGTGCCCATACTAGTTGTTCTTGATAATATTAGGAACTTTTAGGTGTTCAGAGATGATGAGCATATTCTTGAATTTATTACTAATGCTAGATTTTTTGAATTATTGATGAAGAAGAAGATGCATAGAGGATCGGTGATCTCTAGACCAACGGTATCCCAAAAGGTATGGTGGCATTAGAAAGGATTTTTGAATTATACCCTAGAGCAAGAGAGAGGTTTTCGGCTAATGTTGAGGGAGAAAAATATATGAAGTGAGACTTATTACAAGTAGTTCATGAGAAGAGCATATTGATTCGTAAAACTTACTCTCTTTCAAAAAAAGAGGAAAATATAAGGGTGTTGAAGGATAACATTGATGTAATTGCATGGGGTTATGAAGATCTAAATTTTTTTAATACATCAATAATTACCTATACCATGCCACTCAATCCTCATACCAATCCATTCAAGTAGAAATAAAGGTTGATAAATGCCTTAATAGAGCCTCTCATTTTCAAAGAACTTTAGAATTTTCTCTTGGCTAATATCATGTTTCTTATGAGACACACTACCCAGGTAGAAAATGTGGTTTTGATAAGGAAGAAAAATGAAAGATATGGTTGTGTGTAGACTTTTGGAACTTGAACAAGGCATTAGAGAAAGAGAATTATCCTCTCCTATTTGGATGAGGTTTTACAAATTGTAATTAGGTCCTAGATAACGTCTTTCCTTGATGGCTACTTAGGGCACAATCAATTACTTGTTAACCATGATAATTGAATTAATACTACTTTGACTACAAATTTGAGCACCTTTTTTAACATAGGATGCCATTTGGTTTAATCAATGTTGGTGAAACTTTCCAAAGTGAAATGGATATAACTTTAAAAGATTTAATTGGAAAGTGTATAATTATCTATATGGGTGATCTAATCATGCTCTCTAAAGATAGGAAGAATCATCATGCCCATTTACACGATCTTTGAGAAATGTAGGAAAAAATGGGATCTTTTTGAATCCCTAGAAGTACATTTTTGGGTTGTCAAAATAGTTTTTCTTAGGACATGTGATATCAGAAAATGAGATATTCATATATCCAAATTAGTTAGAGGCCATATTATATCTATATATGTTGGACAACAAGAAAGAGATGAGGTAATTCTTTAGGAAGCTCAACTTTGTAAATAAATTTATCATAGGGTTTGCTAAGATAGTGAAGCCACTCAATGATGCGATGAAGAAAGATGTATAAATTGAATGGAACCAAGAAGCTAAAGATGATTTCACATAAATTAAATAGTGTATTTTAGATGCACCAATTAACAAGCCCAAATTATTTACAACCCTTCTATATCTATTTCTTTGCATCTAAGAATTCATGTGCAATAATATTAACACAAAGGAAAGAGGTGGGAGATGAAAGATATATTTCATTTATGATATCACTTTTTGAAAATGTTGAGATTAGAAGCTTGTACTTAGCCAAATAGAATTTTGTGTTGGTTAGAGAAATTAAGGAGTGTAGACACTAAATTCTAATGAGTAAAAACTTTTCCATTGGGCTAGTCTAGGTTGTGAAGTCTATGTTGATGTAGAGTGAGTTGGGAGATGCCATGGGAAGTTGATGGAAATTTTAGAAAAGTTTTATCTTGAGATTCAACCCATGAAGTTAGTCAAGGGATAAGGATTATCTCAAATGATGATAGTAATCAGTCCCCACATCATATGCCAACAATACACAATTAAATCATTCATGCAAGACCCCTAGTATGTTGATCGCATCTTCCTATTCCTTCACAATGAGTATCATGATGGTTTTTAAGTTCTAATAAAATGAGAGAACTTAGAAAAAAGAGTGTCAATAATATGTTGAAAAATAGGATTTTGTTTTGGAAGAAATTTGAATGATTAAAATTTGAGGTACCTTAACTGGAAAGAAGCCAAGTAGATGTTGGAAGTGTTTCAAGAGAATTTTTTAATTAGAGTAGGATATTATTAATCCCATATATTCAATGATGTACACTAGTATATAATATTGGCATTCGTCAAATGATAGCCTCTAGAAAATCCAACCCCATAATGCCACTACATCCAATGCACAATGTAAGGCCTTTTTCCTAGTGGGCATTGGATTTTGTTGGTGTCATTAACCCAAACTCCTTTCCTATTCACAAGTTGATTTTGACTCTAGAAAATTGATTACTGCATAAGATAGACAAAGGCATAATCCTATAAGAATTGCATTACTAACATTGTAATCAAGTTCCTCAATGAAAATATTGTCACTCGATTTGGGATGCCCTTCTTTCTTGTCTGTTATAATGACATTTATTTTATGCATGCACAATTTATGCAATTCTCATTTAATTTTAAGGTAATTTTAAGTTTTTCTTCAAAGTATTACCCTCAGGGAAATGGTGTAGTCGAGTCCACAAAAAAAAACCTATTCAATGTCATCAAATGTTTGTTCAACTAGATGAGTTGAGGGATGTTGTTTTGCAACATTTCTCTAAGAACCAAGAAGTTGTCAAATTCTAGT
The DNA here is from genome assembly GCF_030272615.1 of Cryptomeria japonica. Taxonomy (NCBI): domain Eukaryota; kingdom Viridiplantae; phylum Streptophyta; class Pinopsida; order Cupressales; family Cupressaceae; genus Cryptomeria; species Cryptomeria japonica. The sequence goes on from NC_081408.1 coordinate 706,330,854, forward strand.
TTGAAAATAGAGCCAATATTAAAGCTTTTGGGATATTGAATTTAGTCCTTTTGTGGGACAAAGTTAAGGAGAAGAAAGGTGATTGCCAAAAGTTTGAAAAACTATGGCTTGGACCATACCAAATTACAGATATCCTTGACAATAATAACTTATGGATTAGCTATTTAAATGGTTAACTTGTTCCAATGCTAGTCAATGGACAATTTCATAAACATTATTCTGGTTCGTGAAGTTGATCTACCCTTGTACCATAGTAGTTTAGGTTGTTTTCTTCTTCTTTTCCTAGGTTTTATTCTTATTTTCTTTCTTGTTTTTCCTTGTTTGTTTGTTGTTTCATTTTACTTTTTTTGTTGATTTTCTTTTCCTTTCCTTTTTTGGGTTTCCATTATAATAGGAGAAATAAGAAGTGTGTATTCCTAGCATGCATAATGGAGACCATATGAGAATTATGCTTCTTGCATTTTCTAGTACCTTGAAATATTGATTCATTTTCATATATAGTTGATAAGTGAGTAAGCATTCTTGGCATACTCGTGATCTAAGGGCTTGAACTAATATTTGACAACCTAGCACTACTTAAATATTAAGCAATCCAAAACTATATTTTGTTCTTGGTTAGGGGTTACTTGTTCTCAAGTGAAAAATCCAATTAATACACCTCTTAAGATAGTTTGTAGTGGTTCTTAACCCACTATCAAGGTGTCATTACCTTCGAGATTAAAATTGAAAAAATCAAAAGATAACTACATCAAAGGAAAGAAAGATCCAAGAAACTGAGTTGCTCAAAAAAAAGAGACAGATGTCTTGAAAAAAATCTGTATCGAGTGGAAAATTAGGAATTAGGGTTTAAGATAATAAAACCACTAATAGACCAAATTAACCCAATGCATTGAAAGAAGAGTGAACCCAATAGATCTAGCCACATTCTAAATAAGGAAAGGGCTGAAATTTTGATTGTGGGTAATAATCCTCTTTCTTAGTTGAAAATTGGATGATAGTTGTGAAATTAGGGTAAAAATATGAATAATTGATGTCAATTGTCAAAAACAAAATACTACTGTAGTGTCATAAAATTGCAACCTTGGCAATTTTAACCATATTTGAAGTTCTCACCTTGGCGATGACACCCTCCCTCCTGACTGAGATCCCTTTCCTGCATTTTCACCCTTGAAACCCTTCTGGTCTAGGCCATGTTTCTGCTTTAGACCCTGTTTGGGCCCCAAAAAAGATCAGGATAGGAGCGTGGTGCCCCTCTCCCCCTAGGATAGCGGTGTGGCATCCTTGTTTGCAACTCTTAGGGTGGCCCTATGATGGGTCTGCCTAGTTCCCTATGCACAATTCGACCTTCGAGGTTTGCAACTCCTCTTGGTCGGCCTTCAGTGATTGAAAATTAATCCTTTAGGAATTTATAAAGGGGAGTTGGTCTTCTCATTTGTAGGGAAACATATATGGATAGGAGGCGAAATACATGGGATAAGCGAAGATATACATCATCAAGCACTCAAGCATTCAAGTTTAATTTATTCATCCATTGGACCAACATTACAACATTCATTTGCAAGTATGTGTGTGTGTTAGGGTTTTGTCATGTTACATGCCATTTCATGCAACACTTGTGATTACATTAAAGAAGCAAAGCAATCATCATCAACAAATTGCAGATCTACAAGGTATACAATTCCATTATTTGCATTCCAACATTTGTAATTACTTTCTTTCAAGGTTGACTCCTCAACCGGGGTTTGACTGAGGCAAAACCCTAGCCACAACCTTTCCTCCCTTATTTTTTGTGTGTAGGTTGTAGGTGCACATCTATATTTTCAGATTTGGACTACATTTACATAGGCAGAAAAACCCTTTTTGTTTCGCAGATTTTTCAGAGGACCATGTACACTTTTGTCACGATCTCGACAAATTTTCTCCAAATTTGTAGGGCAGATCCATATTGGTCTAATTAGCTTAGATCCAAAGTTAGAGCATGATCTCAAACCAGTATCTCCTTATTTCACTCATTTTCTCTATCTCTTCCTCATAGTCAAGAAGTCAACTTTCCTATTTACAAAAGAGGGTAAATCACACTTCAACCCTTGCAATCCACTAGGAATTCACATCCTTGTCTCTCTTCAATTTGGATCTATTGGATTCAAGCCCCTCTTTTGAATGTAAATCTCTCCCAAGTGAAAAATCATCCTAGTGACTTCCTTTCTCTCTCCTAGGTGGGGAGTCACTAGGGTTCAATTTTTCCACTTTACATTTTGGTGAACTCGATGTCTTACACATTAATTCTAATTTCTCATTATTAGAGCTGATTAATTGTAATTTTCATTTCCAAGTTTTATCTATTTGCAAATTTTAGAGGCTAATTGCATAAAAACCCTAATTTTTCATTTTGAGAAAATTAAGCTTGCGAAGTGTAAACTTTTAATTGATTGTTTCAGATCTGATTTCTATTTTAAAATTGCAATTCAAATATGTCTCTTTATTCTAAAAATTTAGTGGTTAAATCATAAAACCCTAATTTTTAAGATCCTTCCATTTTTTGACCTTGGATTGCAAATTTGACCGACCTAGACATCTCCAAATCAGCTATTTTTTTGAATTCCGCAATAATATCATAATAACTATCATCCCTGAATTTTTTTTAAAAAGTTGGTTGGACCGTCTACACTTTTGCCACAGTCCTCGGTTTTTTCCCAAAATTTTAGGAGATGGAATTGACTGTGTTTTTCTGTTTAAATCCAGAAAATTGGTGTACTTTATCAATTTTAACACCTTCTAAGGTTGAACACAAATTCAAATTTTAAGTTAGATCTTCTTTTCTAGTAAATTAAGATTTTAATTAAGAAACTTTCAATGGCAATTAATAAATTAGATTTATTTGCTCTTTCACATATGATTAAATTAATTTTCACATATATTTACTACAATCATGTGTTGGATAAGAGTTTCTTTTATTTCACGTTGCTTCTATTTATTCATAGAAATTGGTCATATTGTGTTGTTAGGATTTCTAAATTATTCTCTTTTCAATTTGATCTCAAAGCTTTCATGTATCATTTATGTTGCATTATGGTGATGTTGTTAACAAAATGTATTTTATATGTTAATCACCTTAAAGCTTTTGTATATCTCAAACCTTGAGATCCTAATCTTTGTACCTCTCCTAGGGTATCTTGTGTAGATGAGATGAAACCTAATGCTTTAATGAATGAACTTTCTAAAAGAGAGAAAGCATTGGAAAGTGATATGGACCCATTCTCTTCTCATACACCTACCCTTGAGCAAGGGATGCAAAATCAAAACATCAACATTCTTACATCTTTAGATCCTCCTTATTCTCCTAAGACTTATCTTCAATATCAAAGTATATGTAGGGAATATGATGTCATGCATTTTATTCATGATCTTTCCCCTCACATAGAAATAACTTAAAAGGATGATGAAGATGTCCATCCCCAATCTCCTACAAAGGATAAGCTTGATAAAGGAAAGGAGATTGTCATTTCACATGATACTTCTTCTTCATCTACACATCCTTTTCTTCCCCCTTATGCATCAGATTTGAAAGAAATTCATGATCATATTCCTCCATCTATTCAATTGCAACATTCTTATAGTCGTGGCTTTCATAATGATAAAACAAGGTTTTAAAGGACAAGGAATTGGGAAATTTGAGCATGGAATTTGTGTCCCTATAAACCCTCCTACACAAACTACTATAAGAGGCCTAGGAAATGGTACTCCTCTTTCTATAGATGAATTCCTTAGGCTCCCAGACTTTAAAGACCATCTAAAAAGACAAAAAATCAAAAGAGCCCGTAAGAATGCTTCTTCTTCAAAACATCCTTTTTGTGCATTTCACCAAACCCATGACCATAATGCTGATGATTGCCCTAATTTTTAAAAATATATTCAAGATGGTATAGATAGTCACAAAATTAAAATTATGGATAATGAACCTTCCTCTTCTAAAAAACCCTCTCCTTCATGTCAAGATGATATTTACCATCGTGAAAGATTAGCTACAAGAATCTATTGGAGATTGAAATATGATAAGAACATTTCCTTCCCCTCTCATCACAAAAACAAAAATCTTAAGCAAGTTAAAGGTATTGAGTACTACATTTTTCATGATTCATATTCAGATTCTCTTGGAAAATGTTATGCATTTAAGAAATTTGTTCAAATTCAATATGATCTTGCACAAATTTGTCTTACAACAGATCTAGTTGTACTTCTTAGTAAAAGCATAGTACCTTAGCACATCTTTTCCCTTCATGTTGATCTTCATCCTATGACATAACTAGCCAACTTAACTGGGGGCTCTTCATCATTTGTCGTGATATTGTTTCAATTTTACATACTTTGGGGTAGCAAAATGAAGTCCACTTTCCTTCTTCTTTGTATATATTTATATTTGTGCATTATTCATTATTAGATCTCCTTTCTCGCATTGGGTTATTCTTACGTGAGCACATAAATGTTCTTTTCTTGGAGAGGAGTTTCTTTAATAAGTAATGCACCTCTTCTCTTTCTTTCTTTCTCTTGGAAAAGGTATCTCTTCTATGGTTGTGATTGTTCTCAAACATGATATGCCTCCTTGCATGGAATGATCTCTTGAGAAGTACATATTCCTTCCTTTGGAGAATTGTTTCCATTAGGAAGGCATATCACTTGAAAATAAGATACCATTGAAAGATGTATACCCCTTTTTCTCCTTGTCCTTCTTACTTGTGGGGCAAGGATTTTCATTCCAATTAATTTCTCTCTTTCTCATGTATCACTATTTCCTTTAGGGGATGCATTTTCCATACATGATTATCATGCCTATATGCTTAACCCTCCTTTGGGGAATATGTGATGCTTCTTCTTCCTTTCAAATATTACTACTTCATGAGACTTGTATTTTACATATACTAATGTCGTTTCTCGCATACATTCATGAAGGTACATTCTGCATTTTCTTAAGTTTAATCTATCTTTAGAAAATTTTGTAACCTCTTCTCAGTGTCTCTACGCTTGGGGGGAAATGATCCCTCTTTCTCTCTTTCTCTAGGGATCCACTTTTCCCTATTAAGTGGATGGTGTGATCTTTATTACTTGACATCATTCCTTGTGCAAAATTGTTGGTAGTTTATTCAAGGGTTCTCTCTCATACAAGAGGTGTAAATCCTTGACTACAACCTCTCTCACACTTGGTAATGTAAATTTATGATAAATTCACCCATCCCTCTTGGGGATAAAAGTGAATCATCCCTCATCAAGAATCTCTTTCACCTAGTAGTAGGTTGAAGGATCAAATTATCATTTTCTCCTTTGCTTTGTTTTAGAAGATGTCAATTTTGTCTAAGACAACTCCTATCAGAGGAAAATGTCTTTTGAGCAAGGATCTCTTCTCCTCCAAGGGTCTCCTTTACACTTCTAGAAAGACATCTCTTTTCAACTATCTTATCCTTGCTTGAAGAGTATTCCCTCTCTTGCTTGGATTTATGACATTGTTGCATAGTGGATATCTTCTTTGTGTTGAAGGTAGGTATCCTTGTTCTAATTTCCTTAAGATATCAACATCAACCTATGTTGGCATCTTAAGGGGGGGCACTCACACTTCTCCTTTGTACTATACTTCTCTTATGCATTGTACAGTGGGACATTCTTAGAACCAAAGGGTGGCCTCTTAGAGAAAGATGTCATCACTTTTGTTGTATAGTGGGACATTCTTGGAACTAGAGGGTGACCTCTTAGAGCAAGATGTCATCACTTTTCTTGTACAATGGGTCATTATGAGAACTAGAGCATAGACTCTTAGAGTAAGATGACGCTACATTTTTCTTGTACAGTGGGTCATTCTTGGAACCAAAGCACAGACTCTTAGAGCAAGATGACACTGCTTTTCTCTGGTATAGTGGGTCATTCTTGGAACCAAGGAATGGACCCTTAGAGAGATATGACATCACTTTTCTTTTATGCAGGGTGATTATTCTCAGAACCAAAGCACAAACTCTTAGACTGGGATGTCACACCTTTCTTGACACTTGTACTATACATTCTATACAAGTTGTAACATACTCAAGAATAGACTCCTATAAGGCACTACGAAACTCACTTGCACACTGATCTGATTTATGAAAACCAGATTACAATACCTGGTGTGATACCTGCGGTATTGTAGATTTCAACACAAAAATTGACAACAAGAAGATTGCAAGCCAAAAACTGTCTCCATTCTATTCAAAATTGGAGTTTATACAAGTCGAATGTATCCCAAGGGTCACACAAATCCCTTGGAATTGAAACGAAGAGTCACCATAATGTTTATTACAATTAAACTACTAAAACTATCAAAATTATCAAAAAACTAAATATAAAATTTAGTCCACTTTGAGAAGGCATAACTTTCTCATCCTAGCTCCGAATTACAAACCGTTTGATGCGTTGGAAAGGTATTCAAATAATCTAGAACCAAATTTCAGAAACATTGAAGATGTCTCTTCATGTTTCCGCACCCAACATTTGTCCAAAAATGCACCGAAGACCCTCAAAATTGCAATTTACTAAAACATAGAAAATTTTGAAAATTAGATTTCAATATTTTCCCAATTTAATCCTGATCATTCCTCCCCCCTTAAGAGGCAATGGGCCCCATTGCACTAATCTGCTGCAATAGATGAGGAAATTGTTCTTCAATTTGTTCCTTAGTAAGCCACTTGCCTTGATGAGAATGCTGACCAGCTCGAACCACCCAATACAAAGGGATTTTCTGATTTCTCAAAGTCTTTAAAATGGCTTCAGTAACATGGTCACACTGGACTGGAGCAGTAGTAGAGGGGTTTAACTCTGCAGCTTGAATGTATTCAGTAGCTTGGGAGATATCCAATAAAGGAGGAAAATAGGGTCTCAACAACTCCACATTGAAAACTGGATGCAGTCCCAAAAAGGATGGCAAATTAAGTTCAAAAGCATTCTCACCAACTTGTTTCACAATAGTGTATGGTCCATAACGAAGAGGTCGGAGCTTCCTATTTGGTCCATGCAGACGCTCTTTCTGAAAATGTAACCATACCTTGTCACCAACCTGAAACTGATGGGGAGTTCTATGTTTATCATGTCTTTCCTTATATTTCTGATTACTCTGCTCCAATATCTCGTGAACTTGTTGTTGTAGGTGTCTAATGTTATCAATGAATTTTTCTGCTTTATCTACCTCCTTGTCACCATTCAATGGACTGCTAGACTGTAGAGATGGTATTGCTACATCCATAGGTGCCAATGGCTGGTACCCAAGAGAAACCTCAAATGGACTGTGCCCTGTAGTACTATGGAGTGCACGGTTGTAGCTGTGTTGCACATAGGGTAAGCTTTCATCCCACGTGCGAGGATGTTTTGAATGATACATCCGTAAAATATGAATAATCATTCGATTCACCACTTCTGTCTGCCCATCTGTTTGAGGATGGAATGCTGTGGACTTTGTCAGTTTCGTGTCCATTTTAGCCCATAGTGCAGACCAAAATTTGCTGATGAACCTGCTATCCCTATCAGAAATAATAGTTTTTGGCAAACCAAAATGAACCCACACATGTTCAAAAAATAGCTTGGCAGTATCTTCTGCAGAAATCATCTTTTTACATGCCACCATGATAGCCATTTTAGAAAACCTATCTACCACAACATATACACAATCATGCCCCTGCCTGGTAGTTGGAAGCCCAGACATAAAATCCATTGAAATAGATTGCCATGGCTTGTCAGGAATAGGTAATGGTAAGTATAGACCCAACTTACGGTTTGTTGGTTTTGCAATTGCACAGGCTGCACAAGCTTGTATATGTGAAATGACATCTTGCTTCATTTTTGGCCAATAGAAATACTTTTGAAGGATAGCAGTAGTCTTACCAATACCAAAATGTCCTGCAACACGACTGTAGTGAGCTTCCCATGTCATTTTCTTCCGTTCTTCGGTGGGTACACATATGTGACCATTATGGCAAAGAAACCCATCCTGCAAGTGAAAATCAGAGACAGATTTTCCTTCTACCAAATTACTATAGATGTTAGCAAAATCAGGGTCAGTACTATATAGTTGTTCCCAAGTGGATGATTGATGACCGCATGAATCCAACACTATTGTCAAACCTGCAATTGGAGGCCTACTCAAACAATCTGCCACCTTGTTACTGCTTCCTTTTTTATGACGAATGTTGAGGTGAAATTGTTGTAAATAGACTGACCACCGTTGATGTCTATCATTCTGTAGCTTTCCTTGTGTTTGCAAGAATTGGAGTGGTTTATGGTCTGTATGTATAACAGTTTCTTTTCCCAGTATATAGTGTTTCCATTGTTTGCAAGCCTGAACAATGGCATACAACTCCTTATCATAGGTGGGATACTTACGTACTGTATCAGAAAAAGTTTCACTGTGATAGGCAACAGGATGCCCATTTTGTGTGAGTACCACACCAAGAGCATAATCTGATGCATCTGTTTCTATCTCAAATGCTTGGTGTAGATCTGGAAGGACCAATACTGGTGCTGAACATAGTCTTTTCTTTAACTCCTCAAATGCTTGTTGTTTTGCCTCTGTCCATTGAAATTTTGCTTGTGCTCCACCCCTGAGTGATTGATTAAGAGGCCATGATATGTGTGAGAAACCAAACACAAATCTACGATAGAAGTTGGCTAAGCCCAAGAAGCTGCGAAGCTCTGTGAAATTTTTAGGAGATGGCCAATCTTGAATTATTTGAATCTTTGCTGGATCAACATGAACACCCTCAATGTCAATGATATACCCTAAGTATTGAATACTCTGCATACCAAAAGAACACTTCTCAATGTTGGCATAAAGTTTGTGTTTTTGCAGAGTTGAAAGAACTTGTTCAACATGCTGCAAATGCTCAGACCAAGTTCTGCTAAAGATGAGTATGTCATCCAAATAAACAACTACAAAGGAATCAATGAATGGTCTAAGCACATCATTCATCAATCTCATAAATGTGGCTGGGGCATTTGTTAGGCCAAAAGGCATGACCAACCATTCAAACAAACCTTCCTTAGATTTAAATGCAGTCTTCCACACATCTGCTGGATCAATTGGTACTTGGTGGTATCCAGACTTCAAGTCAACTTTTGTAAATAATTTAGCCCCCCTAAGTTGGTCCAACAAATCATCAATTCGAGGGATTGGATATCTATTTTTAACAGAGATTTTGTTTAATGCTCTATAATCAATACAAAGCCTCCATGTCCCATCTTTCTTTTTAGCAAGGACAATTGGACTTCCACAAGGTGAAGCACTTGGACGAATGTGTCCTTTCTGAATCAACTCCTGAATTTGTCTCTTAATCTCATTATTTTCCAAAACTGACCTCCTATATATTGGCTCATGTGGTAGCGGTGTGCCTGGAATTAAATCAATAGAGTGCTTGACTTGACAGTGTGTTGGTACTCCCACTGGTGGTGTAAACACATTGTGATATTCTTTCAAAATTTTATCTATTTGATTTTGTTGATTCTCTGTTACCTTAGCATGTGTATTAAGAACAACTGACTTTGTTTGTTCAGGGTGAATCATGAGTACAATAAAAGCTCCAGTTTGAGCAATCAAGCGTTTACATTGTTTAGCACTAATTAAAGATGCAGTTTTTGTTGGACATACCTCTGGTATTCGGTACCTCTTCTCACCAAGCTTGATTGTAACACTACGTGGCCTTGACTCATACACCCCATGCCTCTGATACATGTATGGCTGCCCCAGCAAGACATCGCATACATCCAATGGTGCTACATCACATATCACTTCATCCTTGAAAGGCTTGATTGAATATGGCAAACGACATTGTTGATTGATTTGAATATCTTGTCCCTCATTCACCCATCCCATAGAGTATGGTTGTGGGTGTCTTGTCACTTTCAAATTTAATCTTTTGACTGTCTCCCTAGAGATCAAATTCTTTTGACTCCCACTGTCAACAATAAAATGTAGAGGCTTTCCATCAACCCACATCTGTGAATGAAAAAGTCTCTCTTCATCTTCACGGGGAAATACTTTAGCAGTTCCAACTACGGCATATGGGTTTGCTTCTATGATGGAATCATTCTCCTCTTTCTTAGAATTATCTATTGGTGGCGATTCAGGTTCAGCTTCCTCCCCTCGTATTTCTGTCATCAAATTTTTAATACTTCGACAATCCTTTGTATTATGGGTTGGGGACCTATGCAGCTCACACCACATGCCTGTGTCTGTCTTTTTAGTAGACCACCATGTGTTCTTGGGTGAATTTGAATGAGGTTCCTTGGTCACCTGTTTCCCTGCAAATTTATTGCCACCTTCAGCCCTTGGCTTGTTGTTTGCAAAGTAGTCCCTCTTCCATCTTTGCTTGGATTTTTCTTCAATTTTTGTAGCATATTTATAGGCAGTTGCCAATGTCTCAATATTTAAAAAATCCATCTCTGTTTGAATATACCTGTGAAGTCCACTCCGATATTTTAAAATTCTATGCTTCTCTGAATCATTAATACCGAGTTTTGCTGAAAGTGAATGGAATGTATTGGTGTAATCTTGCACAGACTGATCCCTCCTTTGGCGAAGAAGCTGCCATTCTATGTATTTTTGTTCATATATATCCTCCGGGAGGTAAGCTTCTTTTATATATTCCACAAATTCTCCCCATGTGGGCTTCTTATCAAGAGATAGTATAAAATCATCTTCAGCAACTGATTCTTGTTCTTTGTTTGCTACTTTGGTTTCCCATGCTAATTTCACATGGGTTTCAGCTTTGAGGAGAGCAAATGTTATCTTTTCAGCATCTGAGAAATTATTTACAGAAAAGTACCTATCCAACTTTGATAACCAGTTATCAACAGCTTCAGCATCGACCTTTCCTTCAAAATTTGGGATGTCGAAATTGACCTGCACTTTGAAAGGGGTATTTCCACGAAATGGTGTTTCAGATTCAGAGGGTTTTTGCTTCTGTAGGAGGTTTGAAAATTGACTCATCATCTCCTCTCGTTGCTTATTTAAAGCTTCCTCGACCAACTTCTTAACATCATTGTCTGACATCTTCGATTGTGTGCGTCTCAAAGGTGGGTATTTTGACAAATCTTGTGTATCCAATCCTAATCTTTGGTAGGAAGACCTTGTGTAAATTGGCATAAAGGAGCGTTCCCGCTTTGATACCACTGATCTGATTTATGAAAATTAGATTTCAATATTTTCCCAATTTAATCCTGATCACACACACATGCATGAGGTTGGGTGGAACTAACGGTGTTCTCACTCTCCTCCATTACATGGATCACCTAGACAGATTCTTGGGCAATATTTTCCATGTCCTTTTCCCCATGGATCACCTAGTTTTAGGGGTGAGACATCCATGGTTACTCTCTTCTTCGCCTTTCTTCTCATGGGTCACCAAAGTGTGTATTCATGTCCTCTCTCTTCTTCCTCTCATGAACCCATAGTTTTTCTATTGATGGTTCATGGATGATTTCAGCTTTTCTCCTTTATGTGATCGCTCATATTCATGTAGTTCAATGTGTCCTTATGTTTCAATTGGTTGTTGAGACATTGGTATCGAGGTCTCTTTGTCTAGTTGGTTTGTGGTCTTGTGTCTTGTTTGTCATTTTTCTTTTGTGCTTTGTTTTGTTTTGTGTTCTCTTACATATATCGGTGTGAGTTGAGACCCTAAGATTGGGGGATTTTTTCTCCTCAAGATTAGTGTTGTCTTATACTCCTTGTGGTATTGCTTCATGTCCCTCCTCTTCATCTCTTCTTATCTTCTACTTTACCAAAAGTATTGGCATAAGCCATACTCCCGCTAAACTAGGGGATAAATGTAGTGTCATAAAACTACAACCTTAGAAATTTTAACCATACTTGAAGTTCTCACCTTGGCGATGACACCCTCCCTCCTAAATGAGACCCCTTTCCTACATTTTCACCCTTGAAACCCTCCTAGTCTAGGACCTGTTTCTACCTTACACCCTATTCAGGAACCAAAATAGGGCAAGACAGGGGAGTGGCACCCCTGTCCTCCCTAGGAGAGGGGCATGGTGCCCCTATCCCCACCTCTTAGGGTGGCCCTATAATGGGTCTGCTCGGTCTCCTATACACAATTTGACCTTCAGGATCTGTAACTCCTCTTGGTTGGCCTTTCATGATTGAAAATTAATCATGTAGGCATGTATAAAGGAGAGTTGGTCTTCTCATTTACAGGGACACATATATGGATAGGAGGAAAAATACAAGGGATAAGCAAAGATATACATCATCAAGAACTCAAGCATTCAAGTCTAATTTATTCATCCATTGGAGCAACATTAAAACTTTCATTTGCAAGCATGTGTTTGTGTTAGGTTTTTGTCATGTTACATGCCATTTCATGTGACAATTGTGATTACATTCAAGAAGCAAAGCAATCATCATCAACAAATTGCAGATCTACAAGGTATACAATTCCATTATTTGCATTCCAGCATTTGCAATTACTTTCTTTCAAGATTGACTCCTCAACCGGGGTTTGACTAAGGAAAACCCCTATCCACATCCCTTCATCCCTTCTTTTCTATGTGTAGGTTGTAGGTGCACAACTTTATTTTCAGATTTGGACTCCACTTACAGAGGCGAAAAAACCCTTTTGTTTCGCAGATTTTTTCAGAGGACCATGTACACTTTTGCCACAGTCCCATCGACTTTTCTCCAAATTTTCAATGCAGATCTATATCAGTCTAATTAGCTTAGATCCAAAGTAGTACAATCCCTAATTGGTAGCTCCTTATTTCACTCATTTACTCTCTCTTTTCCTCATAGTCAAAAAGTCAACTTTCCTATGTACAAAAGAGGGTAAATCATACTTTAACCCTTGCAATCCACTAGGAATCCACATCCTTGTCTCTCTTGGATTTTGATCTAGTGGATTTAAGCCCCTCTTTTGAATGCAAAGTTCTCCCAAGTGAAAAATCATCCTAGTGACTTCCTTTCTCTCTCCTAGGTGGGGAGTCACTAGGGTTCAATTTTTCCACTTTACAACTACAAATATCTCATAGAACCACAAATTGAGATTTGTATAGAATAATATGTTTAGAACTTGTTCCTAGAAGTTTGGATTGATTTTTCAAGACCTAGTAGTACGGATTCACCTTGGTCCTCTTAATTTTCCTCCATCAAAATTTGAATCTATTTGTCATTGTTGACTCTACTAGAATACTCAAGTACAACTCCTACACCTATATCTTACACATAGAAAGAGAGGGAAACATGTTGGGGATAGGTGTTTTCCTTAGGTCAAACCTTTATTTTGGAATTAACCTTGAAATTGAAATATGAATTGAAATGGAAATTGTTGCAAAATTCTTTCCTTTTGAGGGAAAAGCTAGATCTGAAACAAAAATGCTGATAAAATACCTTTGAAGAGATTGATCATGCGAGGGAATTAGGATGTCTTATAGAATACCTTCAAAGAGATTGATCATGGATGCCATCTTGAATGCATAAACTTGACTATACTTATACTCCAATGCTTGGTGAATGATTGATTACTTGCTCAATTGAATTGAATTAGTATCTTTTTTTTTTTGCCTCTTGAAAATGTTAGGCTTCAAATGAGAGGGGTAGACCTTCTTTTATACTTGACTACTTGAAAACTAATTGAATTTCTAGAGTAGGCCAACATGGGGTCAAATTTCGTACTCACTTGAAGTGACCGTTATGGGGACCCAAAATGTTCCTAATTAGGAGGACCGAGGAACACCACACCTTGGTCTTGAGCTATAACCAAGGTTCCCAACACCCTAGTATTGATAATTAAGATTCCAACAAGAGGAGGAGATAGTGAAGGTGATGAAATTGTGAGGTTGATAGGCGATGTGAGCAGAATCAAGATAGACACCAAGCAGCAAATGCCAAAGCACTAAAGTGAGATCTAGGTGAGGACAAAATTATATGTAGATAAAATTTAAGATGCTACAAAGTCAAAGAGAAAAAATCTTTGTGGGTGATTCAAGTAATCTCTACTGGGCATATGGATGCTTGGCTGGCAGTAGAGATATGCTTTGGAGGAATCAAAGCTAACTCTAATTAGGCTATAGACACATAGCAAGTAGTAGAGAAATGCCTAGGATGCCATTGCATGAGATAAAGTGATTTAATCTATGTAGCTTTAGTATGGGCTCCTTTTGCTAATTTCAATACCATATAATGGAAGGAAATGAATCATTGACGCACACACATAGGTTTAAAATATGACCTATGGGTTTCTTAGTTATCCATTTCTACTTTAGATTTACTTGTTTGAAGTTAGCCTTGAATGGCTATAAGTCAAGGAATCATATTATAATTATTTCTAATGTTCTAAAATGCCTTAAGTATTTTTGCTAGTGAGACACCATTTATTATGCCTTTCATACACACCCACACATTTTTCTAGTCAAATGGTGTTCCCCTCTTTTCTTTCTTTGTCATTTTCTTTCCTTTTTCCCCTTTCTTTTTTTTTTTTTTCTCCACTTCTATTTTTTTCCTTGTTAGTTTTGTGTTTTGCATTGTTCAAAATTTTAGGTCCTACAAGGACCTTAGGACTCATTCCTAATATCCTTGCAATCCCCACTTTTTGATTTTTCTCATTTCCTTTTCCTTTTTAGGCTTTGTTTTTCATTTGGGACTATGGGTCTTGAGAGGACTATAGGACCTTTTTTTAGTGTTCTCTTTCCTATTAAAGTTCCCTTTCTTTCTTTGTCCTTTTGTTTTATTTATGTGTTTCCCTTGGCATTTCAGTAATTGCAAGGACATATAGATGTATTCCTAGATTTTTTGCCCATTCTAGTTTTTGACTCCTAACCACTTTGGCTTGTCCTTCATGATTTTTGGATCCCAAAGACTACAAAGACACTTAAATCAACTACCACATCAATGGTCATTTTCCCTTTTCAAAAATTGATCTATTTAAGCCTCTTTTTTAGTCTCATATGTAGCTATATTGTATAATAAAATGATTTTGTGAGCTCTCTTAGTAAGGAAGTTAAGTAGCGGATCAACTTCCTACACTAACCTTGAGAAGAGGGTACTACAAAATTTTTTTATAGATTTTTACAATAGTTACAAAAACTTAATAGAAATATACATAAATAACATGCATACCACAACATAGTGATTTACATGGGGAAAACCCTTTCAAGAAAAAAAAACCCACACTCAAAAAGCCACCGAATATATTATTCATAAATCAACAATAAATTACAATATACTTGTAGAGCTAAATTCTTATAGGAATATCACCTACAAAGACCCAAAGGGGACTCAACAATTATTAGACTCTTTGATTACATCACAATACTAAGTTGTAATGCCCTCATAAAATAGGGTTGCCTTCTAGAGAAAATAAGGCACACAAAATATCCACTATTACATCTATGCCCTAAAGATAAATGGTCAAGATTTACTATGACAAATTATAGATAAAATGTGACTTCAGGGGTGTTGCTTGCAAGATCCCCCACCAAGGCATTTGGCCCTCGAATCCCCCATTGAGGGGGCCATCCCCCCCAAACCCTGCAAAGGGGGTACACCCCCCTTGCAACCCCCCACGCTCATTTATTAATAGTAAACTTTTATTATTGCAAGGTTGAGAAATCATTTTCCTAACACTCCCAATGACTAGACAACTGAACCCTACATTCCACACAAATTTAAGCTTGAGTTTTGTGCCCTAGTACTCTTTGGTTCTCATGTAGGTTCTTTTCTTTCTTACCTTAATTTTTTTCTTCTTTTTTTGTTTCTTATTTTATTTTTCTTGTCATTTTGGTTGTCACTTATGGTTTCCTTTCTATTTTACTACTTTCTAGGTTTACATTAGTGTAGAGTTTTGTTTTGTTTTTTGTTGTTAGATTAGTAATAAATTAGACCTAAATTTAATTCAAATCTCAAGATACCATTCAATCCTTTCCCTAAGTGGTTTTACGCATTGAATTTCCCATTTCAAAGTGTGCCTTGTGGGAGTTCCAAAAATCCCACATTCTTGATTGAGTGTGCCCTAAAATTACATTAAATCCTTGGCATAATAAAATTTACCCTTTAACTAGTTTTGATGCCTAACAATCTCACTTATAGGAGTTCAAACCCTATAAACCTTTGGGGTTACAATTAAAAATCAGACTAAGCCCTCTAAAATGAATAAGTGTTGGAACTTTTGAAATAGACTCTAGGACCTCGAGTCCTAGAGGGATATTTAAATCTTTGATGGTGGAATTTAATATTCTTGAAGGTTTCTAAGAACTTAAAATAACACTTTTTGACAGCTATGAATTCTACCTCTCTACAAATTTAGGTCTTGACAGGACCATAGGATACATTCCTTAAGTTATTAGAGCTTTCAAAACCCCAAAACCCACAATTTCCAAGCTATGAAGTACATACTTCAGTACTTTGAGTCTCAAGAGGATCTTGAGATTTCCTTCTAAAAACCATTAACGTTTCAAATGCCAACATTATAGACTTACACTTAATCACTTACAAGGCATTCCTTTAGGATTTCGAAGCCCAAAAGGGCATCAATACCTTGTCCTCCAAACCTTCTTCCACTCATAAATCCATTTCCTGAGCCACTTACTATGCATATTAACACATCCCTATGGGACTTTAGTTCCTAAAGGGATTAGAAGACTAAAATCTTTGAATCTTGGAACTTCCAAAGACCCAATTTTAGAGAGTTTAAAATTGTAGAGATAGACTACTCATAAGGGATTTTGGGTCCCAAATGGATCTATGGACCAATCCATGTAGCCTTTGTGCACCCAAAGTCCCAATCCCCATATATTTTTTCCTCCTACAACTTGGAAACACATAATTTCCTTAAAGTGAAACAATTTGATTTAATAAAATGGATTTAGCTAGTTCTTTTGGATATATGTTTGTTTTCTAACCTTATAGGTATCCCAATTTCTCAACAGAAGGATGCAATATCAAAAGTATCTCTTGAGATGAAAGGGAAAGCTAATAAGAAGGTTGATAAAGAACCATTAATGATGAAGTACAAGTACCAAGTTGTGCCCATTGTTTCCAAGTATGGCTCTAAATTCAAGATGATTATGGATATAAAGATTAGACACATTTATTTAGAATCCATGAAGATTGATGTGTTTGTGGATAAACCATTGGAAAATATAAAAGGATAGCTAACTTGTGATTATCTCATATGACTTGCTTCACATAGATAATGTAGAGCCCTCAACTGATAATGATAATATCTCAACATTACAACAAGGATACATGATAATGTGTGGATTCCAAAGAAACTTTGATAGTTGATCTTACTCCTAAGATAATTGCATGAATATTTGACTTTCCTCCTTATGACACAATACTCCAATTTTTGGGGACTGAATCCCAAGATGATTATGAGGAGGATGTAGATGTTGAAATCAATGAACGCTGAGAGAGGAGGGGGGGTGAATTAGTGGTTTCCAATATTCTAAACCTTTTAAACCTAAATTTTGGTACCATTTAGAAAATCAAACACAAGGAGGATATACCAGTGAGCTAAGGGAAGTGATCAAATACAACCACACAAAGACACACAACACATAACACCAGATGTACGAGGAAAGCCCAATGTGGAAAAAACCTCAGTGAGAAATGCTACTGGAAACTACTGCTCTAATCCAGCCTCAAAATGAAAAACAATTTTATAAAGATTTTGGGCACCAATCCAAGGATCACCAACCCCTACCTATTTATGGGAACCAACCCAAAGGAGCATCAACCCCTGCACCAAGTATCAACTCGGTGATATACAATGAGATACAAACTTATTACAATGAATGCTGTAGACACCTAAAAATGGTCAACGCTTGCGGAATCATACTTTAACATTTGCGCATTGCCTCATTTTAGGTTTTTGTGTCACATTAACATTTCTCCTATGATTCGCACTTGGTCTTTATCATTTGTGAGCATCAAGTCTTTCTTCTGCATTCTTCATTTGTCTCGCTTTCGAATTTGATCTTGTCGATAACAATCTTTGATCATGATTTTGGTCAATCTTGTCAATCTCTTATCAACTTGTCAATCTCGTCGTATTGTGATCGATTCGTCATCGATCCTTGTCCTTTTCAATCATGTCAATTTGGTCAATTTGTCATTAATTTTTGTCAACCAATCTCAATCAAATCATTTATCACATTGGTCATTTATCAATTCAAAATCGTGATCGAATCGACATTAATTATCTTTTGTCAAGACCTAATTGTTATCCTTGCATTTCTAATTCATCTTCCAAGGTTTTATGATTTGTTCATTTAACCTTGCTTATCATTTTCTTCCTTTAGGATTAATAAATTACTTATTTATCCTAAGTCTTCTCATTACAATTAAATATTCATTTAATTGGCTAATTATTCCTCTTTGTGAATTAATTAATAAATGAAAAAAATTATTGATTAATTCACTAATTTCTAAGTTCCTATTTTCCTAATTCCTAATTTACACCTATTTTCTAATTTTCTAATTCAAATTCCACCTAATTATCTTGTCTCTAGTTCTCCCTATTTGTGTGCTTCATGCATCATACTCTTGACATAGCAATTTGTCATAGAGTTTTGTCTTGACATAGCAATTTGTCATAGAGTTTTGTCTTGACATGGCAATTTGTCATAAAATCTGTCATAAAATTGTCATAAGCCTCTTTGCATAGCAACATGTCATAACTTTGCTATTATTGGTTTGAATTTCTATTCGAATCTATTTCATGCTAATTTGTCCATTTCTCCAATTTCTCTATAAATTGGATGATTTTCAATCAAACCTAATCTGGAATTTCTATCAAACTACCGAACTTACGCTTCTAGTACTCTTGAAATTTTCATCAAATCTTGCTTTCAATTGTGTGTGCACTTGTAGGTGAGATCCACAAACCCATTGAAGAGGAAAGAACAACAATGGAGCCGCATGGAAGGAGTGTTCAATTCTACGTCTGGTTTGCATAATTTTCATTTTGAATACTTTGTTTTCATACCTCCATTGAATGTGCTTTGGAATTAGGTTCATTTCAATGAGTGTTCTTATGATTGAGTTATCATGTCTAATGTTTTGATTGATCTACTTATGCTTTGATGATTCCTAATTTCTATGCTACAAATGCACCTTGTTACAAATGAGTTTTGTAACACCTATTCAGATTCTCACTCCCATTTACAACTCTCCTCTGCTTCACTGGTTCTTCTACTACCAGCTGCCAATTCACTTCCTCTGATCTCCTACCGGTCCCTCTTTTCCTTTCTTACCTTCAGCTAATTTTCTCTAATACTCACCCTGCACTTTGTCTCTCTCAGATGACTGCCTGCCAGTTCACCTCTGCACTGTTCTCTACCAGTTATTTTTCTTCTCTATTTGATTCCTCTTATGCCTTGCTTCTGCTTTGCCTGATTTCCTCTAGTACTCACCCTTTTCTTCTTTACTCTCTTCTACTGACTTGTTGGATCTTCCTTTGTAGGTTCACAGGATTGTTATATGCCTTTAACCTTACTCGTTAAACCTTTTCTAAACCCTCTAATCGGTTACACCTTACCCACTGGTTCTTCTTCTGATACTTAGTTGCACCACTCTTCTCAGTTTGATCTTCACTCTATTTTCTCAAGCAAACTTATTTCTCACAACTGGCATCAATTCTTTGATCTTCAATCTATGTATTTATGCGTGAAATTTCCCACCAAAGAACACATTCAAATGTTGGCATTTTTAGGGTTTTCTCTACTGACTTCAATCATATCAGATCACATCAAATCTAACCTTTGAGATCACTAGCCTATGTCAAGACAAAACTGCATTGCCATATCTCCTACCATTTGTACATGTTTTCTATTTTTGGCAATTACATCACTTATTTTTGTCAATCACCATTAATGTTCCAATAGTTTTCTTCTCCAGGTCGATAAGGAGATCAAATATCATGCATCGATCAACACACAGGATTCATTCATTGATCTTCATCAAACCATAAACTTTTGCAACTCGCTCATGATTTTTGTAGTCTTCATTTAATGTCAACTAACTCTTCAACTACCTCATTGAAGTACCCCTGATCAACTATTGTACCTTAGACACTTAGTTCATATGTGGTAGCCTTTGTTAGCATCTAGCTCAGCTATCTCCACTTTGTCAGTGTAGAACTAGTCACTGACTAAACACTCAACCAGTCTATCTTGCTTACTGGTTTCCTTAACCTATTGGTTATCCTTCATGCCTACACTTTACTATTATATTGGTTGAATCACCTCAACCTAATCATCAAACTTGCAATTTCAATGTAGTTATCCAAGGTGACTCACTATTTTCATTTCATCTGCACTTTGTTGTAGACTGGTAATCCAGTTTACCAATTGACACTGGTCCTGCCTACATATTGGTAGTCCATAGTCTTTCAACTGTCTCCAAGTGTCATACATCAATCTCCTCATGCGTCCTGGATGAAAAACATACCCATTGACTACACATCTCCTTGTATACCAGTGATCATGATCTTCTCTATTGACTTTTGTTGACTTTCACTTTCTTATAGGTAGATGTTGCTTCTCATGGTTACTAATAGATCACCTTACTCATTTGTCAGCATATCGATTTCCTATACCCATTGACATCAATGACAATACAATGCCAACATGTAGTTCACAAATTTATTAAGTTGTTTTTTTAACCACCGGATGCGAATAACTGAAACAAAAGTGTAGAAACATAATCTAATTAAACATGAAACCATAACAACAAATTTTTTATGTGAAAACCCAAAAGGGAAAACCCATGGTGGGATTTGAACCCACAATATTATTATACTATGGTCAATAGTAGAACAATATTACAAAAGTGAAATGCATTTACATTCAAGCAAACTGCCAAGAGCTCACTACTCAAATACATAATTTGGCTACGACCCCAAAGGACTCGATGTCCTAAAGATGTGATATTTAATAAAATGCAATGTCTGAACTAGAGTATATCATCTACAAATGCCAGAAATTAGTTCTAGTTAGGCTCAAGAACGATCCATTGTCACTACTCAGAAAAACTGCTCTATTATGCTCTGCTACCATGTATTGAAGATTATGAACACTTAAGATACGTATGTGAAACTGCACTCAATCACTTCCAACACAATCTCACATACATACCACCATACAAAATGATCATCCAAGTTGGTCTTATATATCCTCACCACCAAAATAGATCTCCAAATACTCAACTTCTCAAAATAGAAAAATGTGAAATGTGTAGACTCATGTTGGCTCAATCCTTTTACAAATCCTTATTCTGTACCTAAAACATATTATCACCAGCTTCCAATAAGTTGGCCCAATCACCTCAAGGAATCTGGACCACACTCTACACCATAAAACATGAAGATAACCTTGTTCTTCCTATAATATCTGTTAGGACCCAAAGGCAACTGAGACGGGGGGGTGAATCAGTTGTTTCTTAATTTCAACCCAAATATAACTTAACCAAACTAAATGCATAATACTGGTAAACTAAACTTTGTGTTGGTTAACAGTTTAATTGTTAATTATGATACCGGTAAAGTTTAATGCATCAAACAAAAAGACAAATAAAATCCACAACATATGACATGAATATTTGCACACGGAAACCCTGTAAGTGGAAAAACCACGGTGGGAAACCTTACCCACAATCAGATGATACTACTGCAGATAGTATGTGTGTACAATATGGGGACTGCACATGTAGAAAGGCCAACTGCCTAGAGCTCACTGCTCAGTCATAAAATGGGAGTCACACTGAATACAATTGGATGGTTAAATCCAATGATAATGTACTACTTAAAATAGCATTTTCATATGCTGGATTCAGTACCAGTTAAGCTCTAATTTTCCTTGAAAACCTTCCTTGAGTCTTTAAATGATGTTTGCATGTATAGCTCTTCTTATATTCATATATACCAAAATACCTTATGCTCTACCACTTATTACATTCCCATATCAATCTCACAAATGAGATCTTACATATATACCAAAACCTAGGACCAAATGTGTAGGTCAGCTTACTAAGAATATTACAATAAAATCAATTACAAATGAATCAATATGCAATGCATCATGTTGGCTCAATGCATTTACAATAATAAAAAATCATCT
This sequence comes from Cryptomeria japonica, assembly GCF_030272615.1. NCBI lineage: Eukaryota > Viridiplantae > Streptophyta > Pinopsida > Cupressales > Cupressaceae > Cryptomeria > Cryptomeria japonica. Next base: position 706,352,982 of record NC_081408.1, read on the forward strand.
CCATAACGTGTTGTGCTAATCTGGAATAGATAACACTTGCTGGTCCATAACCTAGACCTATTTGTCAGTAACAACAAATATGCAAACTCGATTAGACCAATAACCAAACCACCAAAACAAAGTTTCCAAACAATGTCTTCGACATAACCAAGTAATCTCCAAGTTATCCTTAGTGCTGATGAACAATATAACTTGTTGGTGAACCAGATACTGGTGACTATGCATTTTACCTTTATATCCTTCAACATTTGCTTAATCCATAATACCTAGGTACAATTAGTTGTTGTTACAACATATTCTGATTCTGTTGTTGATAAAGATGTGCAACTATGTTTCTTTCTCAACCATGAAATCAATCTACTACCAAGAAAAAATGCTCTGCTGGTGGTGCTTTTTCTGTCATCTACATCTCCTACCCAATTTGCATCTGTGTATGCACATAAATCAAAATTTTCATTTTTAGGATACCATAAACCAAGATTTGTTGTGCCTTGTAGATACCGGAAAATCCTTTTCACTACTGATTCATGATTTTCTTTAGGATTACTCTGAAATCTTGAAACAATACATACTACATTCATAATATCAGGTCTTTTTTGTGTCAAATATCATAAACCTCCAATCATAGACTTGTATCTTGTCGGATTAACGGGTGTTGATTCATCCTTCAATGATAGTTTATCAGTTGTAGTCATAGGTGTAATTACCGGTTTAGATTTTTCCATGCCAAATTTCTTAAGTAATTCCTTCAATTAATTTGATTGATTTATGAATATACCTTTATCAGGCTGTAAAATATGCAATCCTAAAAAGAATTTTATCTCCCCAATCATAGACATTTCAAATTCTTTCTGCATTTTATTAGATAAGTCTTTACACAATCCATCTTCTTCTCCAAAATCATATCATCAACAAAAACTTCTATAACCAAGATGTCATCATTAGTCACTTTATAATATAAGTTGTTGTCAGCATTACCTTTAGTGTAACCAAGCTTCAAAAGATTGCTTTAATCCATATAAAGCTTTCCTTAACCTACAAACCATATCTTTGTCATTTGTCACTGAAAATCCATTGGGTTGTTCAATGTAAACTTCCTCTTCAAGACTACCATTCATAAATGCACATTTAACATCCATTTGATATACTTTATAGTTCTTTTGTGCTGCAAAAGCTAAGAATAGTCTGACTACCTCAATTCTAGCTACCGGTGCAAAGGTTTCATTATAATCAATTCCTTCTTTCTATGAATATCCCTTACACACAAATCTTTCTTTGTTTCTGATTACTTTACCATCTTCATTAAGTTTATTTTTGAATACCCATTTAGTTCCAATTACATTTGTGTTTTTATGCCGGGGAACCAATGTCCATGTGTTATTATTCTTTTCAATTTGTTCCAATTCATCTTCCATAGCTTTAATCCAATGTTTATCTTCACATGCCTCAATAATAGTTGTCAGTTTAATTCGATAAATTAAACATACCTCTTCATTTTCCAGTCTTCCTCTAGTCATAACAACTTGATACTTATTCCCAATTATCTAACTTTCAGAGTGATTCAATCTTACATACCTGGTTGTATTTACTTGTTTTTATTCTTCAGTCACTATGAAATTCTCAGATGATTTTGGCGTGACTGGATCAACATTCTGTATCACTTTACTCATTGTAGGTTCATTTGATATTATCTCTATATCTGGTGTAGAGTCCATTGACCTTGAATTACCTCTAAACTATTCATCAATCTTCAAATTTGCACTCTCAATGATTTTATGTAATCTTTTATTAAAACATCTATATGCCTTTCTCTTAGATTAATAACCAAGAAATATTCCTTCATCACTTCTAGGATCAAATTTTCCAATATACTCATCTCTCCTAATATAACATTTAATTCCAAATATTCTGAAATATTTAAGAGTAGGAGTATTACCAAACCATAGTTCATGAGGGGTCTTACCAGTTTCACCTTTGATGTGAACTCTGTTGAATGTGTAAACCATTGTATTCACTACTTCTCTCCAATATACATGAGGTAGATTTGCTTCTGATATCATACTTCTAGGTGCATCCAGAATAGTTCTATTTTTTCTTTCCACAACTCCATTTTGTTGGGTTGTCTGAGGTGCTGATAGTTGTCTCCTAATTCTATTCACTTCATAGAATGTATTAAATTCTTTTGATGTGAATTCACCTCCTTGATCTGATCTCAAACATTTGATTTTCTTATTGGTTTCATTCTCTACCATCACCTTGAATAATTTGAATTTCCCAAAAGCTTATGATTTCTCCCTGAGAAAAGTAACCCAACACATTCTAGAATAATCATCAATGATTAACATAAAATATTTATCTCCTTGTAAACTTCTAGTTCTTGCTGGACCACATAAATCAGTGTGAATTAAGTCAAGAACATTATTGGATTTTTTTGGAATACTTTTAAAAGTTGCTCTAACTTGCTTTCCAAATTGACATTCCTTACATACCGGATTGTGAGGTTTAACAATCTTAGGTAAATCCTTTACTGCCTTAGTTGTACTGATTTTCACAATGCAATCAAAATTAACATGACAAAGTCTCTTATGCCGTAACCAACTTTCATGAAAGATATTACCTCTAGTTTGATTACTGGTTGCAATTTCCAAGCTAGTTCTATTCATGATTTTGCATTTACCATTCTTGAATTGTAACTAAAACCCTTTTCAACTAATTGACCAACACTCAATAGATTATGCTTCAAACCTTCAACATAGTAAACATTATCAGTCTTATGCTTACCATCAAAAGATATAGTGCCTTTTCCTTTGATCAAACAAGCTTTATCATCCCCAAATCTTACTAGACCTCCATTGTATTCCTGAAAAGTTAAGAATTTACTTTTATCACCAGTCATATGATGCAAACATCCAGAATCAATGATCCATTCATCCTTTTATTCAATTTTAGCTGATAAGGCCTGCTCTACCAGTTCAACAGTAGGTGTTGGTTGATCTTCTGTTATAGCAACAAAATCCCATCCATTGCCTGTCGGTTCCTCATCAGAATCATCAGTAACTCCTTCATCAGCATAGTAACATGATTTGTCTCTATTCTTCTTAAATTTGTATCTCTGATATTTAGGGTTAGGCTTGTATGCTCTTTTAGCTTCTTCTTTCAATCTTGCATGTCTATCAGGACACCTAGATTCCATATGACCAATTTTATTGCAATTAAAAAATTTAAATGGTGCTTTACCTTCATACTTACTTCTAACTGGTCCTTTAGGCATTTTCCTTGCAAATAGTGCTTCAAGTTCTTCCAGTTCTTCATTCTCCCTTCTGATGTCTTCAAGTTCTCTTGCATAAAGTTCTTTCCAATCAGATTTTTCAGATGATGATGATGATGCCGTAGATGATGATGATGCCTTGAAAGCTAAATCTATCTTAATTGTAGCAACAGGACCAAATTCCTCATGTTCAAAAGCTAAAGTTTTCCAACCAGAGTATCTCTAGATACTGATGCATTAGGCATTGTTCTCAATTCATTGATAGCAATTACTTTCATTTTATATGCTGGCGGAAATTCTCTTAAAACTTTAGAAACAATTTCATCTTCACTTAAGGATCCTCCATAACATTGTATACCCAAAACAATTTCATTTACTCTTTCCATAAAAGGATAAATCTTTTCATCTTCTTCCATTTTTAGATTTTCATACCTGACCCAGAAGCATTCCAGTTTTGCAATTTTGACTCTGGTATCACCTTCATTCAATGTTTCCAATTTGTCCCAAATAGCTTTGGTAGTAGATCGGTCTGATAATCCCATGATTTGTTGATCTTACAATGCGCTAAAAAGTGCTTCTCTTGCTTTGTAGTCATTCTCCTAATCTTTAGCCAAGGTTGGTGGATTTGGTTGAATTTGAGTAGGACCAACATAGCCATTCTTTGTAACATCCCATATATCTTTTCCAATGCAATTCAGATGTGTCTTCATTCTGATCTTCCATATACCATAGTTAGTTCCATCAAGTTTTGGACTGTCCTTCCTGAAATAGTTAGTTGCCATAGAATCTCCCCAAGTTGTTAAACTTCTGCAAAAAGAGGATTAGGCTCTGATGCCAATTGTTAGGACCTGGAGGCAACTGAGAGGGGGGGCTGAATCAGTTGTTTGTTAATTTCAACCCAAATATAACTTAACCAAACTTAATGCATAATACCGATAAACCAAACTTTGTGTCAATTAATAGTTTAACAATTAAATACAATATCGGTAAAGTTTAATGATGAATACTAAGGGGGGGGGTGAATTATTATACCAAAAAATACTAAACTCAAATACTTAAATAGTCTAGTAGTAAACTGGTAAAACAATTTTACTAACAAACTGGTTAACACAAATGCAAACCAAACAGAAAATAAGGCATTCACCCATAGAAGCACAATCACCATAACACAAGAGATTTTGATGTGGAAACCCAAATGGGAAAAACCACAGTGAGATGAAACTCACAAGTAACTATCTGCAGAATAGTAACTAGACCAGTTAAGGTCAGACCAGTTAAGGTCATACAATGTTCTTCACCAGAATAGATTGTGTTAGGAATCTCAATCTCTGTTAGGAGATAAGTCTGATCAAGGACTACCTTGTGAGAGGATTTCAGATCCATAGATGTGAACCACCTTGTTAGAGGATTTACAAAGGCTTTTCTAGGCCTACCCGGTTAAGGGTTTCAGACTTGTCAAAGATTTGAGTAATCAACAAGAGAATGATCTAATAGATAGCACAGTCAGCTTGATTAGATCCATGATAGCTCATTGCTAATGCATTTCAGCATTACTTCAATCTTCAAAATCTCCACCCTCTATTACTTCACATAGACTTTCTCTTCTCTACTATGGTCACAAAAACTCTTGCAATATTAAAAACCCTAACAACAACTAAAACCCTAGACATGATGTCCTTATAAAGGAATCCGATTTCATGTTGGTCCGACAGAATTACATTGCAAGTTCCTAGGTTCAGTGCATCTAGACACATTTGGTAATGCGGCACAAAATCACCATCAAAGTGTCGGTGGATAGTAACTCATCACAAAAATACCGGTTGGTAACTCATCACAGAGTATTACCAGTTCATACAACTTTGCCGATTACCAGTTGGTAACTCATCACAGAGTAATACCAGTTCAAATATAAAACCGATTACTGGTTGACAAGAATGAAGACTAGAAAAATGATAACTACCGCTTTAGTTCCTTCACTCCGCTTGAGATCAGTAAACACTTTTTGCAAAACACTGATAGTCTAAAGACTATAATACATGATACCAGTTGAGCATACCTCATACATACAAATAGTGATCTCAAAACAAGTATGTGTCCATCAATAAAAATCACAACATAATCATCAAAAATGCCAACAATCTCCCCCTTTGGCATTGATGGCAACACTTAGGAAAATTTTGACATCTAGGTGTTTTACAGCAAAAATATGCCATAATCAAAATTGCTCCCCCTAAGCATATACACTATCCCTTTTACAAAAAATACAATGTATACTACTCCCTTACAGAGATAAACAAGAAAGTATACATAAAATGCAACAAAATTTTAAATACAGAATACTACTCCCCCTTTGCCAACAATGACAAAGTACAGCTGAATAACCCCTGTTTCCATTAGCATTAAAATAATAAGTGTTTATGACAATAAAGAGTGAAACTTGTCAAAAACTGATTTAAAGCCCTGCATAAATGTTTTCATTGATAAGGACCATGACTCAAGCAATGAGGTAGCAACCTCACTCTCTATTTGCATCTGGGATACCTATTCCTCCATGGTGTCCATGGTACTCATCTCTTGAGTGACCATTAAAGCATCTAGATTGAGATAGCATTTCTGAAGTATTTGCAGTCTTGGTAGTAGAACTAGTTGAAGTTCCTACAAATCTTTGGTTTGGTTGCTAATCTCTACCTCTATTCTTGTAGTTTGGAGTCGAAACCGGTGAACAGTTTGCCCATAGGTGGTTAAGGAATAATTTGGCATCTTGAAGGTGCTTATGAATGACTGCAAGTCAGATTGCAATTTGTTCTTCTGAGCAAGTACATCATCACATAATAGATGGAGTTGGCATTTCTTACTGAGGACTGGATTCCCCTCATCCAGAGCATCTCTTATGTCTTTTTGTGCTTTCTGTAGTTTGGACTAGAGCTCATTTAACTTCTTCACCAAGGCAGTGTTTAGAGCCTTTTTGATGCTTCTTTTGTGCATTGGCTTCAGCAACCACTTCTAGGCCTTGCACCTAGTCTTCTACAACTGTGCATAGGAGTTTCAATTGAGCTAGAGATGAATCGGTACTTGGGAGATTGGTACCAGGAATCAAACTGGTAAGGGTCTCCACCATAGTTTGAATAACATCTTGCTCCTTTTTCCTCCTTAGCACTTCTAGTCACTCTTGGGAAAGCTTAATGCTTTGTAGTAGCTTTGATTCATTTGTAGATTGGAGGTCAATGGGACTGGTAATGTCAGCTGATTTGGCTTGACTACCGGTTGCCTTTGGGGTCTCCACCTGTGTGCTCTATGTTGCTTCCTCCTTCTCTTTGGCTCTTAGTTTGTCCTCTTCTGCCTTCTTTTGCTCCTCTACTTCTTTTTGTCTTTTCTCTTCTTCCTTCTTCCTCTCTTCTTCTTTCCACTTCTCTTCTTCTTCATCCTTCTTCTTCTTCTCCTCTTCCTACTTCCTCTTCTCTTCTTCTTTTCTCTTCTCCTCTTCCTGTTTCTTTTCTTCTTCCTTCTGTTTCTCTTCTTCTTTCTTTTCCTCTTCCTTCCTCTTCTTCTCTTCCTCTTATTTATTATTCTCCTCTTCTTTTCTCTTCGCTTCTTCTTTTCTCTTCTCTTCTTCTTGTTGCTTCTTCTCTTCTTTTGCCTATTTCCTCTTTTCTTCTTGATTCTTTTTCCTCTTCTCCACTTGCTCCTTGTCAGCCTTTTCTTTATCCCGTTTCTCCTATCTTGCCACTTTTGTTGGTGTATCAGGAGTAACATTTTCACTATTCAAGGCATCAACATCAATAGGGTCCATTTGATCAGTGACCGGTTCTCCTTCACTGTCATATACCTCATCCGGTTTATTGATTTCCAGTTCTTGCTCAGCTTTCCTGTTTGCTTTAGCCACTTGGTGCAACCTTAGAGTGGATTGAGCAAGGGAGTGGGTATCTTTTACCACTTCAGGGACTTTTCCTTCTAGTAACAAGAATCTCCTTCTTCTCATGAAGAAGAGGCCTTTATATTTTTCCACAACTTCATAAAGTTCTAAATTAGGGACATTAGGAAAATATTAAGCAAATACTTCCTCTCTTATTTCTTGTTCCTTCTCTATGGCAATGTGCCATTTGTTATCTAAAGAATTATACAAAGAATTAGGTGTCCGAGATCTAATTTTTGATGGCCACCTGTCATTAATACATAAATATTTAATGACTTCCTATTCAACTTCTTCCTTTTCATTATCATTAAAATCATCAAAGCATTCTTTCAAATTGCCAAGCACTTTTCTTCTTATGTTCTTGATAGTCCTTTGACAATGTGTCAATGGTTTGTAAGAGGAAATATCAATATTTACTGATGCTGATGTTGTCAGTTCATTGCTGGTTGTCTTTGTCTTCTTCCTTGTTTGCCTAGTCTTCTTAGGTTGTTCTTCAGATATAGTGTCCTCTGAGTCCGGTGTGTTTCCTTTTGTCTTCCACTTTCTCTCAAATACTTTGGCGGGCGCAACTTCCAGTTTCTTCTTAGCTGGTGACCGCTTGGTCACTTTAGGACTTGCTGAAGTAACTGGTGTCAATACAGATGGCACTTCCTTTCCCTTCTTTACTGAGGGTTCTTTTCCTTTCTTCACTAAAGGTTTTTCAACCTGTGTAACCCTTTCCAAATAGGTGTCAGTTCTCTTCCCTTTTGGATCAAGAGGCGAAGCGAGTAGGGTAGAGGCATACCCATCTAGCATGTCATACATCACCTCATATCCCATGGGTTCCACTTCTTCCTATCTAGGCTCAACTGCCTCCATTATGCACTCATCTACTCTAATGGTAAAGCAGATATCTTCTTCATACTTCTTGACAATAACACTGGATATTCTCACCCTTTGGCTCATCTTGCATCTGAACTCATCAAAGTACTTGTTCACTACTTCAGGGTGACCGGTTAAGGTCATACAATGTTTTTCACCAGAACAGATCCTATTAGGAATCTCAATCTCTATTAGGAGATAAGTCTGATCAAGGACTACCTTGTGAAAGGTTTTTAGATCAACAGATGTGAACCACCTTGTTAGAGGATTTACAAAGGGTTTTCTAGGCCTACACGATTAAGGGTTTTAGGCTTGTCGAAGATGTGAGTAATCAACAAGTGAATGATCTAATAGATAGCATAGTCATCTTGATTAGATCCATGATAGCTCATTTCTAATGCATTTTAGCATTACTTCAATCTTCAAAATCTCCACCCTCTGTTACTTCACATAGACTTTCTCTTCTCTACTATGATCACAAAAACTCTTGCAATATTAAAAACCCTAACAACAACTAAAACCCTAGACATGATGTCCTTATAAAGGAATATGATTTCATATCGGTCCAATAGAAATACATTGCAAGTTCCTAGGTTCAATGCATCTAGACACATTTGGTAACGTGACACAAAATCACCATCAAAGTGTCAGTGGATAGTAACTCATCACAGAGTATTACTGGTTCATACAACTTTGTCGATTACCGATTGGTAACTCATCATAGAGTAATACCGGTTCAAGTATAAAACCGATTACTGGTTGACAAGAATGAAGACTGGAAAAATGATAACTACCACTTTAGTTCCTTCGCTCTGCTTGAGATCCTCGAATGGCTTGAGGTCTACATACCACTTGGGTCTTCATGCCGCTTGAGATCGGTAAATAATTTCTGCAAAACATCGATAGTTTAAAGACTATAATACATGATACTGATTTGGAACAAATACTGGTTGAGCATACCTCATACATACAAAAAGTGATCTCAAAGCAAGTGTGTGTCCATCAATGACAATCACAACATAATCATAAAAAATGCCAACATTTAATGCATCAAACAGAGAGACAAATAACATCCACAAAACATGACACAGATATTTGTAAGTGGAAACCCTGTAAGGGGAAAAACCACGGTGGGAAACCTTACCCACAATCAGATGATACTACTACAGATAGTATGTGTGTACAATATGAGGTCTGGACATGTAGAAAGGCCAACTGCTTAGAGCTCACTGCATCTAATGTTGGAAATTGACACTCAATTTGTTGGTTTCACTATGTTGTCATTGATGGCAACATGGTATTGTGTTCCGACTTCATGTTTCGGTTCAGTTGTGTATCGGCAAGTACTTCATAGATACTACACCGGCACTGACAGGACAAACGGATTTCTTTGGTTACCAGCAATGTAGGCCGACATGGTTTAGAATATGATTATCGGTATTGAAGGTTGTAATCTCTTGGATCCGGCATCAGAAATTTATTTTTATATTCATGTATTTATTTTATATAGCTGACATATAATTTGACATTGTAATCATCTTTTTATGCCGACATAAGGCATGAAAATTGCATAGGGTATATAGCTCAGTTGGATTAGATCATTTTTTATATAGGAGATTATGGATATGCGAATGCAATATAATGCGAAATATATCAGAGAGATTATATATGTGAGGATATTTATGTAAGGTTTATTTTGGTAAAAGGTTTAGGGTTTCAGACCAGAACAGATAGAGCTTAAACCGGAACTGTATTCAGGCATAGAAGATGATATCTTAGTAGTACATCACTTCTTCAGATTGTAGTCTGTATTTTTATGTAGTCAGTGAGACTCCTTTTTAAGATTGAGTAATGTGCTCTAGGCTATAAGCCTTCCTGCAAGTTCAGGCCCCTCATATTTTGTAATATCTCTTCATATGGCCACTGAATTGATATTGTGGGTCACAAATCTCACCATGGTTTTTCCTCTTTGAGTTTTTCACATAAAATTTTGTGTGTTATGATTCTCATTTATGTGATTGACTTATTGGTTGTTTTACTTCTTTCATTTTTGTATGTACTGATATACTGATTGGTGTATGAATGTTTTATTAAGGCTAAAATTGATCATTCCGATATAACATTGATTCACCCACCCTCCCCCCCTCTCAGTGTTATTGGATTCCAACAATTGGAATCAGAGCCTTGTGCCTCGAAGGAGGTTCAACAACTTGAGGAATATCCTGTATCCGGAATCCATGGACATGGCTTTAGAGAAGCAACTTTAGATGACACTTGAAGATTATGATGTGGAAAGGTTGAAGAATTTAAAGATACAAGATGAATTGAATTCTGCTAAGGAATTCATTCTTGTCCTAAAAGAGAGGTTATCTTTTGTTCAGGCTAGGAGAAAGGAACTTTTGCAAAGTCAGGATGATGAAGAGAAAGATGCACTTAAGGAACAATGTCAGAAATTGAGTCAGGAGAACATGGTTATGAAAAATGAAATACAAGTTATAACTATGAGGATGTCAAAGGAGATTGAGGACCAGAAGAAAAAGGAAGAAAATCTTATTGTATCCCTGAAGAAAAAATTTGAATAATGTGGGAGGTTGGTTCATGAGAATGATATGTTGAGAACTGATTTAGCACAATCCCAGAGTAATGAACAAGATCTTGAGAGACAAATGATAATTTTGAGAGAATATTTAACTACTGCAAGTGAGTATAAAGAAAAATTCAAGATTGGTTCAACACAAATAGATGAGTTGTTGAAGAGACAAAGGCAGATTAGAGATTTTGGTGGACTTGGATTTGAGCAATGACAGAGTTCTGGTATTGCTAATGAAGATCAAAACCATAAGGAACTGATAAGGCAATTTAATGCTTATAAATTCAATGGTAGATGTTTTGTTTGCAATAGATTTGGTCACATGGCTAGACAATGTAGAAACAAAGCAAATCAGAACCCTGATTCTTCTCCTGATAAATGTTCTAAATGCAATAAGTATGGTCATAAGACAAAAGATTGCAGAATGAATGTTAAATTCTATGCATGTGGAAATTTTGGACATATGGCTAATCAGTGCAGGTCAAGCAATTGTAGCAGTTTTAGCAAAGCATTTCAAAGGAACAATGTTACATGTTATGCATGTAATGTGGTTGGACATATTGCTAAATTTTGTAGAAGCAAAAATCTACTAGTTAGTAATGGAGGATCAAGTGAGAAAGGGAAAGAGAAGGTTAGTGAAATCTGGCAAGATCATACTTAGAGATGGGTTAGGAAGACTGAAGAACAACGATCAGATGGAAATCCATCGATTACTTATCCGATAGAAGAGGTTTCTCCTACACTAGTAGGTAGCTCATCCAGTAACTGAGGCGGATGCCTTAGGGGTATGAAAAATTCATGAAGATGCTACATATGCCCCGGGAAGAGGTTCTAGAAGATGTTCCAAACATTGGCGATTCTTATCCGGCATGGATATGTTTTGTTCAAGATCCGGTATCTTTCACTGGTAGTCATTTATGTCAATGGAAGATTAGGGTTTTTCATGGAGGTTAAAATGTCATATTCACTTCATTATTGATCATCTTGCATTCAGAGTGATTTCAAAGTGATCAAGAGTGACTAAGAGAGATCAAGGCATTTCAGAGCAATCAGATTTCTACTTGAGTGATTTCATTGGCGATTGGAATAATTTGTTAAGGGTTTTCACTAAGAGCGATCACAAGGTATTTATCTTTCAACATGGAAGTGGGATCATCTTATATTCCTATATTTGTTTCAAATCTAACTGTGGTAGAGGTCAAGGACTTCCCCAAGCCAATTTTCAAGTGGTATCCACATGTGGCTACCCTAGAAAATTTGGTTGGAGCATTTTCCTGTGTTCCGGAGGGAGTTGTCTATGTTGAGAATGTTAGGGCATACATACACTCTCATATTGAGGTCTTGGGAACATTATAAATTAAGGGAATGTATATGAGCGAGCTGATGGGAGAATCTAGAAATATCAAACTGACATACAAACACATTGAAGACTTAGGGTTTACCGACATTCTGGAAATTCCAAAATTTGAAGATGAGATAATTAGGTATGTTTTGAGTAGAGTACATGGGGAGTTTATCTGGTTAGATAGACCTTACAAGATCACTAAGGAATTCATCAGGGTAATCACTAGTTTACCATCAGTTGGGCAACATCTAGATAAGAAGGTTTCAAATGATTTCTTGAACAAGATCACCAGTGTGATATCTGATAGGAGATCAATGAGGATAAGCACTATTATCGACATGGACAACATATTCAGTAGCATGATCATCGGGTATAAGGTAACTCGGTCAAACCAACTGAATTCTTTTTCTAGTCCATGCATTTTGGCTGCATACAAAATGATGAGAGAAAATATGAAATTGGATCTATATGGTTGGATGTTAGATGAGTTATTAATAAACCTAGGAAAGATTAAGGGAGAAAAGAAGGGAACCTTCTGGTATGGCAACTTGATAGTCTGTTTAATGTTATTTTTCATGAATGATACACCAGGTTTTGGTAAAAGGCAATGGGCATTTAACATTCTAGTAGGGAGACAATTGAAATAGTCAATTGTTGCTTTAGGAAGTCAGAGAGATGATAAAGTTTGGGGATATTTCAAGGGATTTCAGAAATCTATGAAGTCTAGGGTAAGGGTTCCTAAGCATATTGTAGAAAAATATTCAATTGACATATGCTTCATGGTGAAGAAGGATGAAACACTTATGGAAGTAGTTAAGCCTTGAAAGATTTGGATTAAGTAAATAGGCTATGAAGTGGATGCATTGATTCTTGATAATTATGCAAAAATGTTGATTGTTGCACCTATAGATGAGGCACAAAAGCCCTGTAGGACTGCACAACAGAAGTCACATGAGGTTGAAATAGAGTTCAATGAGACATAGACAGAGAATTAGGAAGGAAAGGCTAGCAAATTTGTTGAGAAGATCTCACAAGATATCAAAGCATTAATTGATGCAGTCTCGAAGAAAGGAAGGAAGAGGAAGAATCTAGAAGTACACATTGAACCTGTTACTACAGAGTCTGAATCTGAGGATGACACACCCTTGGCATTCAAGAGGGTTGTAAGGAAGAAAATAGAGGAAACAAAAGTAGAAGCTAAAAAGAAACCAGTTAGGAAGGTCACACTCAAAATACCGGCATAGAAGCAAGCACCAAATGCAACACCTTCAGCTGCATCTGGTACTGCAAAGAGAAAGAAGAAGAATGAAACTAATACAGCTATTCAATCTAGTAATGTTCCACCTAAAACTTTTGTAGAATTAATAGATGAAATCACTAAGGATGGTATATTAAAGAATGTACAATTTTATTACTAAGAATTAGAGGATGATGAGCAAAGAGAGGTAGAGGAAGAAGTCTTATTATATTTGGATATTTATAAGAAAGCCTTAATATAAATTGAAAATCAAATACCGGTTGAATTGTATAATATGTTAGATGCTAGAAGACTGACAGTTATACAAGAAGATAAGCATATTAAAATTCAAGATTTATTATCTGTTTGTGTTACTATTGCCCTAGAGGAAATGGAAAGGAAATGGAGGTGGCAGATAGAAAAGCATTTAATAGCAAACATAGAATAACTAGTCTGATGCTAGGAAGGGTAAATGAAATAATAAAGGAAACTCAAAACACCTGGGTCAAGTTCTTTGAAGAGAACAGAGGATTCTTTACTTCACTGAAATCAAAGACAGACACTGTAGACACCCCAATTGTGATGAATAATGATGAACAGAAGATACCCTAATTGGTACTGAGAGGGGGGGGCTGAATCAATACAGACAAAAATGTTCTCAACAACTTATCAAGTTAAAGCAATACCAACTGATTGTCATCATTACTGAATTTAACCATGGTAGTATAGGAGTTGAGAAAATACAACACCACAAGAGCCCAAATAATCTCTGCAAGCTGAAAAACCTATTACAAGGAGAAGCAATGAAGCAAAATCATAGAAGGAAAGAATACATAGAAAATATGCTCAAAAAGAGAGAGCTCAATATTCTCCAAAAAAAAAATGTATTGTCAATAATAATCCTTCTTCATCATAATACAATGAAAAGAAAGAACTCAACCTTTAAAAGGTAAAGAAACCCTAAAAAGGGAAAACCTAGGTTTGCACATAATAATTAATTATATGCACCTAATGTTAGCTTAAGTGTAAAAAGATAATTGGAAACTTAAAGAATTAAACAAATATTGTTTAATTAATCAAGTAAAGACCCAATTACTCTAACACCCCCCCTTAGGCTAGACTTAGGGAGAAGCTAAAACCTAGAACAGCTACTGAAAACATGAAAGATGGGTCCCAACAAGGCCTGATCAGGTACCCAAATACAATGAAATCTCTATGAACTGGAGAAATAGAGAAAACCATGTGGGAAAAAAACTCTACTCCAAAAAGAGATGGAAAAGAATACCACTGAAGCATGAAATAAATGCAAACACTATCTCTGAGAAGCTGTTGATCTGAAGAACCTCCACTGAAATAGAACATGACCAGGTAGAGAAGACTATAATATGTATGACTGTCCTCAAATGACACTACTCGAATCAGAAGGCAAACAAGGCAAATAATTGCAATCGAAGATACAGATGGCATAAGACACCAAATCCTGAAGAGTTGATCAATCGAACCATGGAAGCATTAGAACCAACAGGATAAACCTCCCCATAATGTGGAAAAGGGAGAGGGATAGGTACACTGAAAAGAATGGCCAACAAGAACTACATGATGAAGAACTAGGAACATCAAAGGTGCTAAGAAAAGTACATGGTGTCGTGGAAGGAACACTCACTTGACACATAGCATGAGGGGAATGTCCTGGAAGGAACACTCATTGGACAAAGGCAGAAGGCAAACAAGGCAAACATCAACCCCCTCATGGTACTTTATGAATAGTGCATGTACAACAAGACACATGATGTGCAAGATCTCAAGTAAACAATGCATAATGGCACTTTATCTCAGTGTGTTTGCATAAATACAAGCTACAATGATAACAAGACTGGAAATAGAAATGAGAACCAAAATAGAGACATCCTACCCAGAGAAGAGATCCCAGGACCTGAAACAACCAAGATATCCACCAGAGTGCTGAAAAGAAAAAAATTGAATAAAATATGTATGGAGTAGAATCTAGAAATAAAACTTAGATGGCTAGAAAGTAAACAGCACACGCTTTCTGAAAATATAAAGTTTTCAAAAAATTGAGGTCGAATGTTCATTCTACGTCTCCCGGAGTGCAAAAATAAGACCTCACTTTGACTGGAAAAAAACATAGTCAAATAGAAAAATTGGTAAAAATTACTAACATGATGAGGTCCAGCTCGGAACCAGCTTTCTCACGCCTATTCATTTTTAAAAAAATGACTCCGTATGTCCAAGATAGAGCCAAAAACCCAAACCCCCCCTGAAAAAGCCAAAAAAGGAGGTCTAGTGGCTCTTTGGTGGTCCAGTGGCCAGTGGGTGGTGGCCGGGTGGCCCCCCGGTGGCTGGATCGCTGAGTCCAGGTGGCGCCCAAGGCTTGCGGTAGTTTTCAGCGGTGCAGCAGGCGGCGGGAGGTGGCCGGAGCGGTTCTTGGCGGCGCAGCAAGCGGTGGGAGGTGGCCAGAGCGGTTCCCGGTGGCGGCAGCTGCAAGCAGTGGTTTCCGGTGGGCGGTGGAGCTGGCTGGGTGGTTGGGTGGTGGAGGAGGCCGGACTGAGTGGGGAGGTTTCTAGCGGGTGGTAGTAGGGGCCACTGGGAAGCGGCGGCTGGTGGACAAAAGGAGGCCGATAGGGGACTGAGAGCTAGAAGGGGGCCAGAGACTAGAGGCGTGAGGCCCAAGACTTGCAACAACATAGCAACACAGTCGCCGCATGGTACCTTGCGTACCATGGGGACCCCCCCAAAAAAAACTTTTTCCCCAAAATTTTTCTTAAAAGAAACAAAAAACCCCTTTTTTCGCTTTTTTTGAAAAAAAAAAAATTTTAAAAGTAAATTTCGGCCTGCATGCTGTAAATAGGCAAAATATTTTTTTTTTTAATTTTTTTTCTCGATCTGCATGTGAGGGTCGTACGGCTTGGATCTAAGAAAAAAATACTCCCAGAGGCTCAAGAACCAAAATAGGTCAAATTTTATATGACCATAGGGGTTTCTGGGTATTCTGAGCACGATGGTGAGGTTTGTTTAGGCCCAAAGTGCTCAAAAAAAGGTCAAAACCTAGGTGCATAAAAACTTTCTGAAACCTCAGATCTGCTTCCAAAGCAAAATTCTCAAAACAAGAATAGGTAGCTGCAGATCTGAACCTCTGATACCATATAGGAGTTGAGAAAATACAACACCATAGGAGCCCAAATAATCTCTGCAAGATGAAAAATATGTTACAAGGAGAAGCAACGAAGCAAAATCATAGAAGGAAAGAATACACAGAAAATATGCTCAAAAAGAGAGAGCTTAATATTCTCCAAAAAAAAAAGTATTGTCAATAATAATCCCTCTTCATCATAATACAATGAAAAGAAAGAACTCAACCTTTAAAAGGTCAAGAAACCCTAAAAAGGGAAAACCTAGGTTTGCACATAATAATTAATTATATGCACCTAATGTTAGCTTAAGTGTAAAAAGATAATTGAAAACTTAAAGAATTAAACAAATATTGTTTAATTAATCAAGTAAAGACCCAATTACTCTAATAGGCAGTATCGGTTAAATAGAGTAAGACATCAAACACTTGAAATGCATTCAATACTTGATAATAACTTCACCCATAAATGTATGCATGTGGTATACCAGTAATACCATAACCTATTAACTCTGCATGCATAATCTTTCAACCAAAGAATACATAATCATCACATGAAAAATGCATAACACATAAAACACAGATTTTTCATGTGGAAACCCAAATGGGAAAAACCACGGTGGGGATGAATACCCACAAGCTTTTTTTAAACTCTTTTGAAGATCGCTCTGTTAGGAGCCTAGTCCAATTAAAGACTTTACAATAGGTTTTGCTAGGAACCGATCCTATTAGAGATCATCTGGTTAAGGGATGGCTATATACCCTGTTAAAGGTTACCTCGCTAGAGGATTTGAAGAACTCAATGATCTTGAGTCACCCAATTGAAGGTTTTACAATAAGCTTGTTCTGATTAATTAGAAAAATTGGTTTTCAGGACTCGAAACCTTTAACATAGGAGATTAATAAAAGTCAACATAGAGTGTCCATAGCATAAAAACTACTTACAAAATGACTGGCAAAAAATATAGTAAATAGAAACGACAGCTAAAGATAAAAATAGCAAAACAACAAAAACCAGGAAAACATTGCACAGTTAAAGAGTCTTCAGAAGGTGCTCCGCCTTAATCACTAACTGGTCATAGGAGGCTGCAACAACTTTGAGTTCATCCAGGTCCTTATTAGGCTTCTTCTCCTTATTTTTACCTCTGGTTCTTGTTCTGGGTCCTTGGACTTCTCATGTGCCTTCAGTGTCAGGGTCAATATCCAGGGTATCCTTCTCCTCATCCAACTTGCTGATGAGAGTTTTGGTATTGCTAGCAGAGACCTTCAGAATGTTTAAGCTTTTCTCTGCGATACTTTTGAGACATTCCTCAATTTTGTTGACTTTACTAACAGTTCCTGACATAGTTTGATCCATAGCATTAGCATTTGCTTTCCTTTCCAGCAGGTCTTTCTCATTTTTCTCAAATCTGGGGTTGAAGGAGTCTCTTATATTTTCAGCTTTAGCAATAGTATTTGTCAAATCCTCCATATAATCTACCATACTCTTACCTTCCCCTATGTTGATAGTTTCCACAATCTGTATTTTGTGGATGAGTTTTTGGTTGTCATCCACAACTTTCTTGTAACTGGTGATTAACCATTCCATGGTGTCCATAAAACCTTTCATACCCTCAGGAGAGATCAATCTTACCGGAGTTGTCATGTTCCTTATTTGGGGTGTCACCAACAGTAGCTTTGTCATCAGCCCTTTGAAATTCTCCAGTGGTCACCTCCTCCAAGTTCTAGTCAGCTTCAGGACTCTTTTTCTGCTTGTGATCCTCCAACTCCTTCACATTCTCATCCTTTCTCTTTCATTTATTTTTGGTCTCTATATGGACTTTAGTTTTCTTTTACAGAGAACCCTAGGGTTTCTCCTTCTCTGAATCTTTAGAGACCTCCTCCAAGGAGGAGGAACTGATCTGGAGAATCTTGCCTTTAGTTTTCTTTCCTTTTGGGGAGGATGACCTGGTTTTCAAATATTTCCTCTTCTTACCTACTTCAACTTCCGAGTCATCCATACTCTCCTCAGACTCACTCGTTGGATCACTGTCAGAACCCTCATCCAAAGAGAAAATAGAGTCCAACCCATCCTCTTTAGACTTTGAAATAGAAGGTTGCGGGTGAGCTATCTGGTTAGCCTTCAGATCATCATAAACAAGAACCATTAAGCCTTGATGCATGGCAGTGTCCCCATAGGGTTCTCTTTATAGGCCTTAATGGTGGCATTCATAGAACATAATAGAAAATATGGAATGTTAACCTTCTCGTCATGCCTAAAATGATTTAGCAAAACAAAATGGTAGCCGTATACTTTAGTGAATCTACCTTCCAAAGTAATATAGTGCATTATAACAAAAAGGACCTTCCTCCATGGTTTAACAAAATCCCTAGGGGGATAGTAAGTTTTACTTAGCTTCACCAGGCGTTTTTTCTCCTTTTCAATTTCAAGATATCTTTCAATAGCCTCCTTTCTCACTTTCCTATCCCTATAGTAGTTACTTCCTTCCCTTCAGAGACCCATGGCCTGGGCAATAAGGTCTTCATCTATGACAACAGACTAGTCTCCCATCTTCAAAATGCCCTTTCTCTAGTTTTTACAAAAAAAATTGGTGACTGTAGCATCCCGCCCGTGGAGCCTCTCCATAAATTTTGAGAACCCACCCTTTTGTAGTATGTTCCAAACCACCTCCTTTTGCTTCCACTCCTTGTAGTTGCTAGGTTCGTATCGATGTCTATTTCTGCCCATATTTTTGCTATACAGAGCAAAATGTCAAAGCTTGCAGAGAACTTTAGACAAAAAGTTTCTCGGAGCTACCAAATTTACCCAGAAAGCATGGGAAGTGATAGATTGAGTGTTATAATAAATGGTGCTAACAATATTATAATTTCTCGAAGCACTCCTTTTAATCCATCTCATTATTGTTTTGTACATCAAAAATCTTTGGGATGCTATTATATCGGTCCTTAAAAATGATTAATTTGACATCCTCAAGGAGGCCTTGTTCTCAATTCCAAGTAATCATTTCATCTTGATTGAACATCGCGTTGGCTGTCCAGTCAGCACACCCATTAACTTCATGGTAGATATGAGATATGTAACTTTTTTCAAAAGTATTAATGAGGTCTCTAGCGGCTTTTATAATGTTATTGATAGACCATGAGGGCTTAGAGGTCCCTTTGAGGCATTTGATGATGTTGTTTGAGTCCCCTTCAATCCATATGTAGGGGAAATTCCATCTTTTTGTGAGGAGAATACCTTGGAGAGCTGCCATTGCTTCTACTTTGTGGTTTGTTTGACTTCCTATTGGAACAACAATCATTTCCTTGCATATACCTTTGCCATCTCTAAGAATAGCTCCACATCCCGTAGGGCCCGGATTACCTTTTGTAGCACCATCAAAATTGACTTTGAACCAACAATGAGGGGGAGTTTGCCATCTTGCTTCTAGTCTTTTGTTTTGCTTGGGGTCATAAATTCCAGCATTCTTCAAATTCCAGGAACTTAAAATGTGAGATTCCAATGGGTTGGTCAAAAAATAGGGACCCCCAATGATCCCAATGTTCTCCACAATTGCCCATTGTATTTTCTAGAACACAATATCATGAGTAAGGGAAGTGTCCCTAAAAATATGACTATTTCTTTCTTTCCATAATCCCCATAGAATGTGAGGGAGTGATAGCTGCCACAGAAATCTCGAAAAGGAGTTAGACCAATGGTAATTCCTAGAGTAGAACAACTCACTGATAGTGTTAGGAAACACCCAAGCAATGCTAAAACTCTTAAGAAATCTTTCCCAGATCGAAGCAAAATAGGAACATCAGATAGCCAAATGGTCCACTAACTCTTCCTCTTTGAGACACAAAGAATGTCTATTAGGAAAAGAAAATCCTCTACCTTTGAGGTTATCTAAGGTCAAGATTTTATTTTGAAGAATAATCCAATAGAAAAAGTTGATTTTGGGGGTCAGACCCTTTACCCAAGCTTTAGACCAAAAAGGATTGTTAGAAGGGGTGGGGGAGAGAACACCATACATTGAAGAGATGGTAATAATACCTTTGGGTTCATACTTCCAAATGAGGGAGTCTTCCTCTTTATTCAACCAGGCTGAAGACAGATGGTTTTTAAGGTTAATGAGGCTTGGGTGAATACTTTCAATGTTCTGCCATTTATTGCCTGTCCAATACCCTTCAACTAAAGGAACAAAAGTTCTAATACAGGAGGAGGCATAAGGGGCCCATTCTAGGAATTCAATCAAGGGTTTATCAAAAATCCAGGGGTCTTCCCAGAATTTAACTTTCCTACCATTTCCTACTTTCCAAATAATCCCTTTAGCAATGCTATCTCTGCACTTAGAGGCATGGTTCCAGATGTGGGACCCATTAATACTAATTCCAAAATTGATAAAAGAGGAAAATTCTTTATCTAAGTGGAAGAAAAGAAAGTACTTACTTTTCTAGATTTTACACCATTCATTATCTAAGTGGAACATTCTCCAAACCTGTTTGGACATGAGAGCTTCATTTAAGGTCTGAATTCTTCTCAAGCCCAAACCACCTTTACTTTTCGGTCTACATACCTGATCCCAAGCCACAAGAGACATTCTTTTCTTGTCCTCAACCCTTGACCATAGAAAATTTCTTTGAGTTTTCTCAATTGCATTAGCATACTTAACTAGAATTCTGAAAAGGCTTAGGGCATAGATAGGTATGCTTTGAAGTGAAGCTTTTAGAAGTTGTAGCTTTCTAGCCTGACTTAAAAGGGCTCCTTTCCAACAAGCTAGCTTTTTATGAAATTTGTCCACGAAGGAGCTCCATAAAGAATCAGGAGGTTCAATTCCCAAAGGGAGGCAAAGATAAGTGGTAAGAAGATCAACAATCCGACATTCCAAGATTCTGTTGATTCTCTCTTGTCTTCTCTCTGGGGTGTTGATGAAAAAAACTTCGCTTTTGACCCAATTAATGAGCTGACCAGAAGCAAAGGAAAACTTACAAAGAGTGTCGTTCAAGGTTCTAGCTTCAGAGATGCTTGATTCCCCCAGTAAAATCTTGTGAAAGCTAACTTGGTAAAGGGGTTTTCCAACTATTGAAATTATTAGAAGACAACAGGTAAAACTCTCATCTGATAATAGCACAGAATGCTAAGGTAGATCCTTTTCAGTTCATCTACTCTGCAATTCTCCACTCACTGGTTTGGCAAGTATCTCATCACTCGGATACACACACACAACTTTTGCCAACAACTTTACAATAACAAACTAATGAATACTAAGAGGGGGGGTGAATTAGTATACTGAAAAACACTGTACTCAAATATTTTGTAAGACTAATAGTAAACCGATAAAATAGTTTAACAGACAAACTGGTTAATACACATGCAAACCAAAATGCAAATAGAGCATTCACCCACAAAAGCAATACAACCATAACACAAGATATTTGACATGGAAACCCAAATGGGAAAAACCACGATGAGGTGAAACTCACAAGTCACTATCTACATAATAGAACCCAGACCGGTTAAGGTTAGACCGGTTAAGGTCTTACAATGTTCTTTACCAGAACAGATCCTGTTAGGAATCTCAATCTCTGTTAAGAGATAAGTCCGGTTAAAGACTACCTTGCTAGAGGATTTTAAATTCACAAAGGTGAACCACCTTGTTAGAGGATTTTACAAAGGCTTTTAGGCCTACCCGATTAAGGGCTAAGAACTTGTCAAAGAGGTGAGTAATCAACAAGTATATGATCTATCAGATAGCACAGATTGCTTGGTTAGATTTAGTATAGCTCACTGCTAATGCATTCCAGCATTACTTCAGTCTTCTATAGTTCTCACTCTATAATAGCTTGATCTTCTCAGATAAGATCACTCTCACAATATCTCGTCAACCACCTTAAACCCTAGCAACAACAAAATGCTCCACACACTAAAAACCCTAGACATGATGTCCTTATATAGGAATCTGATTTCATGTCGGTCCAAAAGGATTTCAATACAATTCCCTAGGTTCAATGAACCTGGGCATACTTGGTAACTCGACACAAAAAGCACCGTTTAAGTGTCAGCACCATCAAATAGTTGGTGGATGGTAACTCATCACAAAATGTCGATTGGTAACTCATCACAAAGTATTACCGGTTCATAAAAAATACCGGTTGCCGGTTAGACAAAAATGAAGACTGGTGAAAATGTGTTATGCTGCTTTATTCCTTTGTACCGCTTGGGATCCACGAACCGCTTGTGGTTGACATGCCGCTTCAGACCGGTAAACACATTCTGCAAAATACCAATATTCTAAAGACTATAATGCAACATACCAGTTTGGAACAAATACCAGTTGAGCTCTAGCTCATACATATAAAGGGGATCTCAATGCAAGTGTGTCTCCATCAATGACAATCACAACATAAACATCAAAAATGCCAACACAAACATCATCGACCCTATAGACAATAGTTAGGTTGGTAGCATAAACCCTAAACCCTAAACATCTTAGGTTTATAACATAGGTGGTCCAATCCTGACCGTCCAAACACATTGCATAGAGTATTACAATTTCAAATAGATCACAAGACAATCT
This sequence comes from Cryptomeria japonica, assembly GCF_030272615.1. NCBI lineage: Eukaryota > Viridiplantae > Streptophyta > Pinopsida > Cupressales > Cupressaceae > Cryptomeria > Cryptomeria japonica. Next base: position 706,375,904 of record NC_081408.1, read on the forward strand.
GCATTGTTCATTCATCACCACACATGGGAATCAGTAACCCATCACACTCTCTTCTCATACCGCTAAGAGGAATGATCATTCCTGAGGTAGACATCTAACGTAGTCGATCTTCTTATGCGAGATCCTCAAGGAAATCCTTCATGTGCACCAAGCTAATGTGGCACCTCGATCTCATTCACATCTCTTGGCTAACTCATCATAGAATATCATTAGTTGCATCGCACAAGCTAGATCGCCAAACCGGTAACCCTAGAGTAGAGACTACCAACAGGTAGTCACACTTTAGTGAAACCCTGACACTAGCTCACTGCATCTCCTCATACCTCTTCATACTATCTCACTTGAACTTATTGACATCAATGACAACATACATTATCATCATGTCAACATGCTGGTTCATCATATGCCAATAATATCCAACAATCTTCCCCTTTGGCATTGATGGCAATACTCAATGTAGCATTGCAACTGTAAACATCATAGACCAGTGTATCTTCATGATCAGATATCTTCACCTCATACAACAAATATCTTCTCCCCCATACATCAGATATCTTCTCCCCTTTGACAACAATGCCAAAGTGGAGGCACAAGCTTCCATACTCTACTATGCTGCTCCCCCTATGGAGTAGCATCCTTCAACTCATCAATCCTGAAACATTTGTCATTGTAGTACTTGATTGATGCAGAGCACACATCTTTAGTTGACTTCATGAATGGGAAGAACCCCTAATTCACCTCTCAAATATGTAAATGTAGTCTTCGGTAAGGGGTTAGTGAATATATCTGCTAGCTGCTCTTTACTGGAAACATGTTGTAATACAACCTCCTTATTCTGAACTTTCTCTCTCAAGAAATGATAGTTAAGCTCAATTTGCTAGTTCTAGTATGCAATACCAGATTCTTGGAAATATTTAATGCACTTGTGTTGCCACAAAATATATTCATCAGTTTAGATATAGGTACTTTGAAACCTTCCAATACATGTTTCATCCAAATTGCTTGAGTGCAGTTCATAAATTCTACCACATATTCGACTTCAGCTATAGACTGGGAAATATAGCTTTGCTTCTTACTTGTCCATGATACTAATCTTCCACTGAGAAAGAACGCTCCACCAGTTGTGCTCTTTTGGTCATCCACATTACCTACCCAATCAGCATCAGTATATACTTTGAGATTATAGTCACCATTATATGGATACCATAATTCATAGTCAACTATTCCTTTTAGATATCTAAGAATCCTCTTGATAGCTACCAAGTGGGATTCTCTAGGACATTTCTAAAAATGAGCTACTATGTCCAGTGCATGAGCAATATCTAGTCTGATGTGCACCATGTAGTACAGCTTAGCGATCATTGACTGGTACTCCTTTTCATTCACCAGTGCTGAATCATCTTCCTTAGTCAGTTTACAGCCAATCACCATTGGTGTATCAACCGGTTTGCTTTCCTCGATGCCAGAAGTCTTCAATACCTCTTTGACATACTTGGACAGGGTAATAAAGATACCCTCTTTCATTTGATGAATCTATAAACCAATGAAGAACTTTATCTCTCCAATCAGAGAAATATCAAACTCTTTCTTCATTTCATCTGCAAATGCATGACTCATTTTATCATCTCCTCCAAAGATTATATCATCCACAAACACTTCATAGATCAGAATCTGATCACCTTCTGATTTCAAGTAGATGTTGCTATCTTCACTTGTTCTCTGAAATCCAATCTTCACAAGATGAGAGTGTAATCTTTCATACCATGCCCTAGGTGCTTGTTTCAATCCATATAGAGCTTTGTGTAATCTACACACCATGTCATTGTCTTCTGATAAGGAAAACCCTTCCGGTTTCTCTATATACACTTCCTCTCAGAAAAGTAGACTTCACATCCATCTGATAAACCTTAAATCCCTTAAATGCTGCAAATACAAGTAGCATTCAGACACCTTCTATTCTAGCCACAGGAGCAAAGGTTTCTCCATAGTCTTCTCCCTCCTCCTGAGCATATCCTTTGCATACAAGCCTAGCCTTGTTCCTAACAACCATGCCTTCTTCATTCAGCTTATTCCTAAAGACCCATTTGGTACCTATGACATTTTTATGTTCTGGTCTAGGCACCAAAGACCACGTTACATTCTTCTCTATCTGGTCTACCTCATCTTTAATTGCTTTAATCTAGTCTTCATCTGTAAGAGCTTCTCTAGAAGTCTTGGGTTCAAATTCAGAAATCATGCAAGAGTTCTCCTTTACTTTTCTTCTTGTGAGTATCCCTGCATCTTTATCTCCTATGATTTTCTTCGGATCATGATGTAGCTTCACATATCTAGGAATGATTCTAGCTTGATCTACTATCTTTTCTTCTTCTCCTTCACTTACCTCTTCTTCTTTTCTTGTTGTAGCTTCTACAGGAACACTGAGATCTTTACAAGTTTCTTTCTTAACCGGTTCCCAGAAGGCTATACCCAGTCCATCTTCCACTTCTTCACTGCAAGTTTCCTCGGGTTCTTCAAGGGATTCATCAACCCTGACATCGATACTTTCAACAATATTATGTGTTTTATTGTTGTCGCACTTGAGAGTTTTGCTCTTAGAGGAATATCCCAGAAATATTCCTTCATCACATTTTGCATCAAACTTGCTCAAATGCTCACCTCTCTTGATACATCACTTACTACCAAACACTTTAAAGTAACTCACAGTGGGAATTTTCCCAGTCCAATACTCATAAGGGGTTTTATCTTTTCCTTTCTTTATAAGTACATGGTTCATAGTATAGACTGCAGTACTCATCACTTCTCTCCAAAAGGTGTGAGCAACCTTTCCTTGGATCAACATTGTTCTAGCCGCTTCAACTACAGTCTTGTTATTTCTCTCTGCTATGCCATTCTATTGTGGTGTCCTTGGGGCAGACAACTGCCTCTTGATACCGTTATCTTCACAGTACTTATTGAATTCATTAGAAGTGAATTCTCTTCCTTGATAAGTTCTCAGGCATTTTATCTTTTTACCACTTTCTTTCTCTACTAATGCTCTGAAGGCTTTGAACTTTCCAAATGCTTCACACTCATCTTTCAAGAATGTGACCCACATCACTCTTGAGTAGTCATTAGTAAGAATCATAAAATACCTATCTCCCTAAATACATCTAGTTTTCATAGGACCACACAAATCAGTATGCACAAGATCAAGTAAATTTTCTATTGAGAAAGACTTACCTTTAAAAGTTGAGGAAGACTTCTTCCCAAGTTGACATTCTTTGCACAAAAAATTCTCAGGTTTGTTCAGCAAAGGTAATCCTCTTACAACCTTGATCTTACCAACTTTAACAATATTGTCAAAGTTCATATGACAGAGTCTCCTATGCCATATCCAACTATCATCAAACTTTTCCATTAGACACCGACTTATCTTGGCATTCAACTGAAATAGGTTACCTCTGGTCTGCTTACCGGTGGTAGTAAGTTCACCACTCTTCCCAATTATACTGCAGACTCCGCCTTTGAATTCTAGAATGAGTCTTTTTTCATTTAGTTGAGCAACACTCAATAGGTTATGCTTAAGACCTTCTACCTAGTAGACATTATCTGCATGGCTCTTTCCATTCAGTGAGATGGATCCTTTACCTTTCACCAAACATGGTGCATCATTGCCAAATCTGACAACACCTCCATCATATTCCTCTAGAGATAGAAACTTTCTCTGGTCACCAGTCATGTGGTGAGAACACCCACTATCTATAATCCACTCATTGGAGTTGTTAATGTGAGAGACAAGTGCTTTCTTATCAGACACTTCTTCCTTTATAGCTACAAATACTATGTCTTCATTTTCTTCATCCTCTGATTCTTCATCAGTGACACCTTCATCCATAGCAACAAGGCAATTTCTTATGTTTCCTCCTTTATACTTTCTAAACTACTTTGGTTTATCTTTATTATCACTGTTAGGATAATTTATAGCTATATGTCCTATCTTGTTGCAGGACAAAACATTTCAAAGGAAGCTTACCTCTATATTTTCTAGTTCCCTTCAAAAGTCTTTTAGCAAGAAGAGCTTCAAACTCCATCAAAATCTCTTCATCATCCATATCTTTGCATTGTCTAGACTCATAACTGGTACTAGTTTCTTTTCCTTTTCTGGATGGTACAATAGATGCTTTAAAGGTGGACCGAGTCTTCTGAACATTGCCATCATAGCTATTCAACTCATATGCAGTTAACTTTGCAATAATAGAAACTAAGGATACCTTGGTTTTATCAATAGAACTTAGTTGCTGGATAGCAACAACTTTGATTGCATAGATTGGTAACAATGATCTAAGGACTTTACTAACAATGGTGCTATCATCAATGGTTCCACCAGCGCTTTTGATATCACCAACCATAGTCTTAATCCTAATGACATATTGTTGAATGGTCTCACCTTCAACCATCCTCATATCCTCAAATTTACCTCTAAGGCTCTCTTCGTTAGCTTGCTTTACATGCTCATCACCACCATAAATGTTTTCCAGTGCATCCCATACATCCTTAAGTGTGTCCTTGTCTTCTACATCAATAAACTCAATATCTGATAGGCTTCTGATAAGGGCTTCCATGACTTACCCAGTTTTCTTGTATCTCTCTCTTTTGATCATCTGTCAAAGTGCCAGTAGGAGTCACATAGGCATTCTCAACATAGCTCCAGTGTTGAGAACCCATACTCTTGATGTAAATCTTTATTCTATCCTTCCATATCTTGAAGTTATCTCTATTGAACTTAGGACCTTCCCTCTTCATCATTACAACAGGATATTTTACCTCAAGTGGTTAAGCTTATATCACCGAGGACCTGGAGACACTCTAGTACCAATTGATGAATAATGATGAACGACAGATACCCTAACTGGTACTGAGACGAGGTGGTGAATCAGTACAAAAAAAAATGTTCTCAACAACTTATCAAGTTAAAGAAATACCAACTAATTGTCATCATTACTGAACTTAACCATGGCAATACCAGTTAAACACAGTAAGATATCAGACACCATAAACTGATAAGTTTGTACACCTCAAATGCATTCAATACTTGATAATAACTTCACCCATAAACGTATGCATGTGGTATACCAGTAATACCATAACTTATTAAGTCTGCATGCATAATTTTTCAACCAAAGAATACATAATCATCAAATGAAAAATGCATAACACATAACACATAGATTTTTCATGTGGAAACCCAAATGGGAAAAACCACGGTGGGGATGAATACCCACAAGCTTGTTTTTGAACTCTTTTGAAGCTCATTCAGTTAGGAGCCTAGTCTGGTTAAAGACTTTATAATAGGTTCTGCTAGGAACCAATGCTATTAGAGATCACCCAATTAAGGGATGGCTATATACCCTGTTAAAGGTTGAAACCCTGTTAAAGGTTACCTCACTAGAGGATTTGAAGAACTCAATGATCTTGAGTCACCCGGTTAAAGGTTTTATAATAAGCATGTTAAAGCTACCTAGTAAAGGGATTTTCCAACTATTGAAATGATTAGATGACAATAGGTAAAACTCTGATCTAATAATAGCATAACATGCTAAGGCGGATCCTTTTTTAGTTCCTCTACTTTGTAATCACACTCTGCAGTTCTCCACTCACTGGTCTGGCAAGTATCTCATCACTCAGATACACACTCACAACTTTTGCCAATAACTTTACAATAACAAACATCATCGACCTTATAGACAACAATTAGGTCGGTATCATAAACCCTAAACCCTAAGCATCTTAGGTTTATAACACAGGCGGTCCAATCCCGACCATCCAAACATATTGCATAGAGTTACAATTTCAAACAGATCACAAGACAATCTGCATCGTTCATTCATCACCGCACATGGGAATCAGTAACCCATCACACTCTCTTCTCATACCGCTAAGAGGAATGATCATTCCCGAGGTAGACATCTAATGCAGTCAATCTTCTCATGTGAGATCCTCAAGGAAATCCTTCATGTGCACCAAGATGACATGGCATCTCTGTTACAAGCTAGAGTTGCCATTGCACCAAAAGATCGACCTTTGACCTGTCAATGCTCGATACAACCACTAGACTTATAAAATCCATAGGAGGCTATTAAACCATGTCACGAATCTCCATGAGGGACGCTGGCTCACTACCAAAAATCCTCCTCCTAGCATCATTCATCATGGCTTGCGTGATTCGAACCTATGAGCAATCCTTGATACCACTTGTTACAAGCTAGAGTTGCCGTTGCACCAAAATATTGACCTTCGACCTGTCAATGCCCATCGCAACCACTAGACTTATAGAATCTAGAGGAGGCTGTTAAACCATGTCGCAAATCTCCATGAGGGACATTGGCCCACTGCCAACAACCTCAATCTCATTCACATCTCTTGGCTAACTCATCACATAATATCATCGATTGCATCTCACAAGTTGGATCGCCAAACTGGTAACCCTAGATTAGAGACTACAAACTGGTAGTCACACTTTAGTGAAACCCTAACACCGGTTCACTGTATCTCCTCATACCTCTTCATACCAGTTCACTTGAACTTATTGACATCAATGACAACATACATTATCATCATATGCCAATAATATCCAATAGGTTGAAGGAAAAGGAAAGGGGATTATGGGTACTTCACCCTCAGTTTTGAAAAATATTAAGATATTGGAAATCAAGCCCTCGGTAGATACCAGTGTACATACAAATATTGAGATACCAGCTAATATACTCAATACTCAATATTAGTCCTCCAGACAAAAATGTACAGGTTGAGGTTACAGTTCCTACAAAGGAACCAATAGTTATAGAAACTACACCAAGTGGTGAAGCCATGGGTGCAAGTGAGGAAGCTATAAAGGAAAAATCATCAGAGGAGAAGAAAGGAGAATCTAGCAGGGAACCGGTAGTTGGTCCATCATTTTTATCAATTGACACCTCACATGTTGAAAATAAAAACATAATAGAGATGAATCCTACTAAAATCATGATGATGGAAGCACAAGAACTAATGAAGGAAGGACCTATGGATAAAGGGATTATTGATCAATCAATCATTGTTTTACACAGACTAGTCCTGGAGTGCAAGATTGACAATGAATCAAGCCCATCTGGCAAGCTTAAGATGATCACTGAGCATATCTCAAAGGATTTTCAATCCTTACAAAAAATTTCAAATAGGCAAGCACTGGAGAGATTCACTCAGGCTAAGAGAGCTACATTTGATCAGGTGATTGAATTTGAGAAGAAGAAGATTGATGAAAAATTGAAACTAATAGATAATTCTTTAAAGAAGTGTACAAATATTCATAGGGTTTTTTGTAATATTGATATTGTTATAGTCAATGTGGATAAGAAGATAAAAGAACTTCAGGAGAAAATTGCAAATATAGCTAATTCTTTTGATGGATTAAGTTCATTGACTACATCCATTGATGGTCAAAATTTGATTTTGGAAAACTAAATTTCTGTTCTTCAAAAGGAAAGAGACAAAATTATAAGAAGAGTTAGAAGTCTGAGAGGCTTGGTGAGTCCCTGGTTGGATTCACTCATTGCACATAAGAAAGAATGTATGGATATGGTGGGAAAGCCCACACCGACAGAGGTAAATGAGAAAGAGACTTTTGTACATATATTAAATTGACTTGTATCCATTTCTGACACTTTCAAAACTGGTTGGGATACTTATCTTGAGCTATTGGAAAAGGCTTATCCATAAATTTTTAAATTTGTTAAGCTCTGGTAAGATATTTTTGGGATATTCATTGTACAACTTTTTGAATCTTTGACATTCTTTTTAGAATTTTTGATGGCATTGATGTCAAAGGGAGAGTTGATATAGATGTGAAAAAGATTAGAAATATTTGTATACATTGGGGGGAGATATGGAGATATGGAGTATGGATTATTTTGCATTAATGAATATTCAGCTCGGGGGAGTGTGGAGTACGTAGGATGAAACCGACAAATGAAACCTTGACCATTTTTCACATGAGTGTTGCCATCAATTTCAAAGGGGGAGATTGTTGAAAATTGACACTCAATTGGTTGGTTTCACTATGTTTTCATTGATGGCAACATGGTATTGTGTTCCAACTTCATGTTTTGGTTCAATTGCGTATCGGGAGGCATTTCATAGATACTACACTGGTACCGACACCGATAGGATAGAAGTATTTCTTTGGTTACTAGGAATGTAGATTAACATGCTTTAGAATATGGTTATCGGTATTGAAGGCTCACATCTCTTGGATCTGGCATCAGCAATTGATTTTGATATTCATGTATTTATGTTATCTGGCTGACATATAATTTGACATTGTAATAACCTTTGTAAGTTGACATAAGGCATGAAAATGGCATAGGGTATATCGGTCAGTTGGATTAGATCATTTTTTATATAGGAGATTATGGATATGTGAATGTAATATAATGTGAAATATATCAGAGAGATTATGTATGTGAGGATATTTATGTAAGGGTTATTCTGGTAAAAGGTTTAGGGTTTTAGACCGAAACAAACAGAGATTAAACTAGAGCTGTATTCAGGCATAGAAGATGATTTCTTAGCAGTTCATAACTTCTCTATATTGTAGTCTAGATTTTTATATAGTCAGTGAAACTCCTTTCTGTGATTGAGCAATGTGCTCTAGGTTGTAAACCTTCTTGCAAGTGCAAGCCCCTCAAATTTTGTAATATCTCTTCATATGGCTAGTGAATTGATATTGTGGGTCACAAATCCCACCGTGGTTTTTCCTCTTTGAGGTTTTCCACATACAATTATGTGTGTTATGATTCTCATTTATGTGATTGGCTTATTGGTTTCTTTACTTGTTTCAATTATGTATGCACCAATATACCAGTTGGTGTATGCATGTTTTATTAAGGCTAAAATTGATCATTCTGGTATAACACTAATTCACCCCCCCTGCCCCTCTTAGTGTTATTGGATTCCAACATCTAACATCATCAATCTTCATCAAAGCATCACCAGAATAGTGTCTCATGTCAACAATCTCCCCCTTTGGCATTGATGGGAGCATTGTAAAAAATGACAGGTATTCCAAGAATCCAAAACTGCAATCAATCTGAAAAATATGTATACTCAACTCCCCCTAAGAATGTGTACCATTTTTCACTGCCCTCTCTCCCACTTTGACGTCAATGGGAAAGGTAGGAATCTGCCAAAACTTATATACAAAATAATGTGTATAGTGATCTACAAAAACTTGAAAACATCTACATAAGTTGCCTTCAAAGACTTCAAATACTCATTCAATCCTCTCAGGAAACAACCCAAAACATTAATTTGGGTGCTAACCATGTATGCATGAACTTCTACACCCTTAAGATTTACAGGAACATCTTTACCTAAAGAAGTTACTACATCCTGCTGAGCTCCAAGTATCCATCCACTGAGTGATTAAACTTCTCAATTCTCTCACTCTACTTATCATTTGTTCCTTTTCCTTATTCAAGCCCTTTATTTTATCAGTGAGATCCATTACCTAGGCTTCAAGGGTACTAGGAAAGACTGAATGCGGGACAAATAATTTTTCTATATAGACTAATTTCCCTTAAAGATCTCTTATTTTCTTGTTAGTGTCTATAGAAAACTTAGGCAAAAAGAGACACAACTTCAAGATTTTACCACCTTCATCCAAAGCATCCTCAACACTTTTCACTACAGATTTTAAAATTCCCTATCAGCCTCAATCGTTTTCAAATAGGTTTGGAGCCTCATTTCATTAAACTTTTACAAACATTTATATCTGATACTTTCTCTAATGATACAAAATTTGATTCAACTTTGTTTGGCATATCCTTAAGCTTACTAGAGGTGTGTCACCAGAAACTAGCTTAAGATTAGGCAAAATTTTCTCCAAAATACAGTCATCAAAGATATAATATTTTTCTCTTTAGATGTGAACTTAAGTAAGTCCTCACTTGCCTTTATTTGCATGAGGGTGACTAACTTCAGTACTTGAAGAGGGTACAAGGTACATAAATCTACCAGACCATGAAAAAAATCATCTTCATCATCTGCAATATTCTTTCCTTTGTCAGGAACAGTGGCTTTTGTCATGGTCCTCGGAGCCTTATCAGTCTTCTCTTCACCTGTCTCCTTCACAACTTCTTCTGAATTTACATCTTTTTCTCCTTCCTCACCATCACCCTTAGCCTTTCCTGCATCACCTATCTCTCTAGCCATCATCTTAAAAATGATTTCTATCTCCGAAGGATCCTGCATAGCTTCACTAGAGTTGCCAACTACTTGACTATTAGTGGTATCATATACAATTTCTATCGGATCTATCTGTATAGATGGCTACTAAAGAGAAACTTATGTTTGAACATGAACTACCAGAGGAGAAATATCTTTGCTTGATTGTCCTTCCAGTTGGGAGTCATCCTTCTCTCGATAAACCTGATAGTTATTTTCTGTCAAAATTTTCCTTAGAATACCTTCTGTATCTTTTATTATTGTAGACACTTAAAAATAATTATTTTAATTATTTTTAATTCCTCACATAATTAATTAATTAATTATGTTAATTAAAATTATTCTCAATATTAATTAAATATAATTAATATTGTCACTATAGCATATGATTTATTTAATAAATCAATCCCTTTCTTTATTCTTCTAAAAACTCAAATCCTCACAAATCTTCCTCTTAGCTAATTAATTTCAATTAATTAGTTAACCTACATGATTCCTACAAATCATCTTCTTAATTCATCATTAACCTAATAAATTCTTCTAGAGACTCCCTAAACTTACTTAACATTATTCTTCTAATTTTTTATTCCCTCCACTCATTGTTTCTCATAGTCAAATTCTCCTACAAATATAAATCCCACCTAACATTTCCTCTGATCCCCCTCCTAATGAGTCATTAATGGCTAATCATCATGATTAGCCACAAAGTCAACTCTTTGTCCTTTCATCCAACCACTAGCTTTAAATGCTCTTTTTCTAGATGAATATAAGATTTTCGAAATCTCACATTCCTCTAGGTATTTCCCTCTCCCAAAGAATTTTTAATTCCTTTTTATTCTTCTAATCCCCATAATATTCATTTTTGGAGAATTTTTAATTACTCCAATGCATCTTGTAGAGTGTGGAGATACGAAATGCCTTTAGGGCATATTTCTTGGTCTCCACACCCTCTCTTGGAGCTTGTGTGAGCTCACAAGTAAATCATAGCCCTTCATCTTGAATTCATCCTAGCCATTCATTTTCCTCTCCTCTTACTATAAAATAGGGCTCCATCCCTTCATTCAGAACATCTTGAAATCCAGTAAGCTTATGCTGCCCTTTTGAGCCCAAGAAATCATCTTGGCAACTTGATCATCTCATCTTTATCATTCATCCTTATCATTTGTGCACAATATTAGAGAGCCATCCACATCTAGCAATCAAAGGAGCACATCAAGTGGAGCATTACTAAGGGGCGCCTTCACTTCATCAAGCTCAATCCGAAGGAGAAGATAAAATAGCAAAGTGAAATGGTCTTTTAATGATATTTTAGCATTTTGCATGTTTATTTTGTTATGTTTTGATCAGTTTACCTTTCGAATCTGTTTTCCCCTCTTCATTTTGGCATGCCCGGTGGGACTCACGTCTCTGAGAACTAATGTTTTTTTTTTTTTAGGTTTTCATGAGTTGTGAGATGTAGGTTCCAAAATAGTGCGATTGCAGAAATATATATATATATATATATCTTTTTCATAGGTTCCAGAATCGTGGCTTTGCATTTTTGCATGACAGCTCCTCCTTATTCTGTTATGTTTCTTTTTTTTATGTTTCTATTTCTGTTGCAGCACAACAGATCTGTTATCTAATTTGTTAGTTGATTTGTTGTCTGTTCTGTTTTAGTATAATCTGTGTGAAAGTAGGAGAGTATGCTCTTGTCTAAATAGACAATCAGAAATCCAGACCTTTCACTTTTCTATTATGTTTAGCACGACTGTATGCTCTGACTATAGGAAAGTGTGAAAATAGGAGAGTATGCTCTTGTCTATCTAGACAATCAGAAATCTAGACCTTTGACACTTTTCTATTTGTGTAGTGCTACTATCTACTCTGTTAATCTGTCCGAAAATTTTTAGGCGCTAACTGTACTCTGCATTTAATTTATTTATTTCCTATTATCTGCTCTGTTTAAATATAATGTCTGCTTGTAGGAAAGTGTGAAAGTAGGAGAGTATGCTCGTCTGTCTAGACAATTAGAAATCTAGACCTTTGACATTTTTTATTTTTATTCTGTTTAGCGCGATTGTTTGTTCTGTTAAATCTAGGATTTCTATCTGCTCTGTTAAATCTAGGGTTTCTGTTTTGTTAAATTTAGGGTTTATGTTCTGTTAAATTTAGGGTTTCTGTCCCATTAAATCTTCTTTATCTTGACTCCATTTTCCTCCAAATTTCACCAGATTCTCCGCATTGCCATTTTCCATATTTTCTTCCTTGGAGGCCTTATCTCAAAAATCTACTTTTTGAAGCCAAAAATCCCATATTTCTCTAATTTTAGGTTTTGCCATAACTTCTTCCCTTTTCATCCAATCACTTCCAAATTTTTCCCATATTATCCATCTTCAACTTTTGCTTCTTTGTCCCTCTTGAACAAATTTTCCCATTCCTTCATCTCTCCTCCAAAATCCCCATTTTTCGCTTGCCTATCCCTTAAAAAGTGGTAAAAACCTAGTCAAACCCCATTTACCCATCAAAGCTTTCTTAAAATCCATATTTGTCATTAGTAAAAAAGTTTTTATTCATGTTTTTCTATTCATTCCCAAAAAATTAAAAAAAAATTAATATTTTTGTCATTTTGTTGATTTTTGCAGGACGCTTGTTGAAGACTATTTTTCCAAACTACTAATCAAGTTGTTTTGCAGGATGTTTTTTGAAGACTCCATTTTTCAAACTACTAATCAAGTGGTTTTACAGGTTGCCTAGCTGATTCAACCAAATATTGTGCATTTATTTAAATTAGGCACCTAGATATTAATTAAAATGGAATGAACCATTATCTTATATGTCTTTAAGAAAAGCGTAAAGGTAGGAAAGTATGCTCTCATCTTACTAGATGATCAGAAATCCAGACCCTCCAGCCTTTTCTTGTTTGATTGTGTGTTTACCTCTAGCGGGCCTGCCCTCCCAACTTGCTCTTTGAGAAGGTAAGAGGGGAACGACCCAAGTGAGTACACCCGGACCTGGGGTTCCCAACTCACTATAATAAATAGGCCATTGACTATGAAAGGGTTAATAGTTGGGGCTATATGAGAGTTCACTCTCACATTGGGTGCTTAGTAGGATCCTAGAGATCTCAATCATGCTTGCATGACTACTAAGTTCTTGGTGCTTCGTTGGGCTATAGGCCTCAATTGCACTTGCGCAACTTTGAAGGGTAGCTCCTAATAGGAAGACTTACTAAACACCTTGTTCATAGTGGCCAAAAACCCTCTAGTCATTGGTGCAGGAGGTCGGACCTCTGAAGCGGCCCATATTCTTACGGCCCTTAGTAGAGACACAAAGTTTGCCATGAGGAGTTTTCATGGGAATTGATGCTTGGCTTCCCCAAGAAGTGAGTGTCGTGGAGGGGAGCCAGTGGGGTCAAGCATCTAAGTGTCTGCTCTAGGTAAGCATAGATGGGAAACCAATCGAGATTCAATGACTATTGTCCTTGCCAGCCTTAAGAATGTTGTATATGAGCATGAGTGTCTTTGAGATAATATGCATTTAATCATTCTGTTTGCTTTGTTTGATACATACTTGCCAAGAGTAGACTAAAAACACATCACTATCCCTAAACACTTTGCAAAAATATTTGTCAAGACACAAACAAATTGTCCAAGTCATTACCCACACCAAGTCCAAAATTGCATCAAAACTCTGTCCGTCCCATTTTTCATAAGCCTAAGAGAGAAGCTAAGAGTTTATCCTCTACATCAACATTCAAGTTTGTCCTTTGGAACACCTACTATTGTCCAAATCAGGGTGGTCATATCCCTTCATACAACTTGCCATTTAAATAGATCCTTCATGTTCATGCCGAAGACAACCTAGTCACCAAGTTTTCTTCTAAACCATCACTACCATACCTTCTTCATCAATCATCCTCAAATTTCTTAAATCCTTTCATCACAAATTTCTTAAGTCCTTTCATCCTCAAATTTCCTAAGTCCTTTCATCACAAATTTTTTAAGTCCTTTCATCCTCAAATTTCTTAAATCCTTTCATCATAAATTTCTTAAATCCTTTCTTTCATCACAAATTTCTCAAGTCCTTTCATCCTCAAATTTCTTAAGTCCTTTTATCACAAATTTTTTAAGTCCTCCTCAAATTTCTTAAGTCCTTTCATCACAAATTTCTTAAGTCCTTTCATCCTCAAATTTCTTAAATCCTTTCATCTCAAATTTCTTAAGTCCTTTCATCCTCAAATTTCTTAAATCCTTTCATCTCAAATTTCTTAAATTCTTTCATCCTCAAATTTCTTAAGTCGTTTCATCCTCAAATTTCCTAAGTCCTTTCATCACAAATTTTATAAGTCCTTTCATCCTCAAATTTCTTAAATCCTTTCATCACAAATTTCTTAAATCCTTTCTTTCATCACAAATTTCTCAAGTCCTTTCATCCTCAAAGTTCTTAAGTCCTTTCATCACAAATTTTTTAAGTCCTCCTCAAATTTCTTAAGTCCTTTCATCACAAATTTCTTAGTCCTTTCATCCTCAAATTTTTTAAATCCTTTCATCCTCAAATTTCTTAAATCTTTTCATCCTCAAATTTCTTAAGTCCTTTCATCCTCAAATTTCTTAAATCCTTTCATCTCAAATTTCTTAAGTCCTTTCATCTCAAATTTCTTAAATCCTTTCTTTCATCACAAATTTCTCAAGTCCTTTCATCCTCAAATTTCTTAAGTCCTTTCATCACAAATTTCTTAAGTCCTCCTCAAATTTCTTAAATCCTTTCATCCTCAAATTTCTTAAGTCCTTTCATCACAAATTTCTTGAGTCCTTTCATCCTCAAATTTCTTAAGTCCTTTTATCACAAATTTATTAAGTCCTTTCATCCTCAAATTTCTTAAGTCCTTTCATCCTCAAATTTCTTAAGTCCTTTCATCCTCAAATTTCTTAAGTCCTTTCATCACAAATTTCTTATGTCCTTTCATCCTCAAATTTCTTAAGTCCTTTCATCACAAGTTTCTAAAATCCTTCCATCACAAATTTTCTAAGTCATTTCATCACATTTTTCCTAAGTCTTTTCATCACAAATATCGTGTATGGTCGCAACTTGATCTCAAAAGAAAAATATCGCTGATCAACAATATGGCATGCCAAACATTGGTGTCCTATATGAAGATTCCACGCAAGATCATACACAAAGTGGGCAACCAAGCGATCAAGATCAAAGCCAAAATCTTGACATGGTTAACCAAGATGAACTTTGTCTGAAAGTGCAAACTTTCCTAGCGGATTCTTATAACCACGAGATGATAGAAAAGTTTATTAAACACAATCCTACTGCACTTCTGAAAACTCTTCTTGAACATGGAGCTCAACTTTAACCTGAATTTAATAGATCCACTCTCATCCAACAACCACAAGGAGACCTCGCTCCCACACAAAATGTTGCACCTACTATTCAAACTCAGTCAATTGCAGCCCCATCAATCATCTAAGCCCAATCAATGCCACCCATGACACCTCCCACCACAGTCTTTATCCCACCTTCTATCTCCTTACCATCCATAACACTATCAAATGCAATCTCATCCATTCTCCAACAAACTTCTATACCACCTCCTTCTATTCAACCACATATTTCTATTCCACAAACTTCCCTTTCTCCCAACAATGTCGCAAATTTTATCCAGACCACATTCAATCCCATCACAACAGTTGGCAGACCACAACCAACTATCACACAAACCCCAGTGACATCAGTCATCACATCCCACATTCCCACCTCCTCATCATATCAATATATTGGTGGTGGTGCACCTTCTTTGGTTCATCCAACTCTTGCGGAAAATACAATTCATCAATATCAAAGTCCACAACAAGCCCTCATCAAGGAAATTCAAGACATGAAGAATATTATCAAAAACATGAAAGAAAAGACTAATAAAATGAAATCTTACTCATTCGAAGAGTTTTTCCCTTGTCCTTATGACCCATCTATATCGGTTGCACCATATCCCCCAGGATTTGAGATCCCTAAATTCACCAAGTATGAAGGCAAAGGAGACCCCCGCGACCATGTCCGAGAATTCCACATCTTATGCCAAGAAGTCTCCTATAGTGACCTTTATCTTCACAGACTCTTTCCCAAGAGTCTCACGGGAGACGTCTTGGCATGGTTCTCATCTTTACCACAAGGTTCCATTGTCTCTTTTCTAGACTTGGCACAAAAATTTATGGCCCACTATGCATACAACATGGGTAATGATGTTTCTATGATGGAACTATGTAATACAAAACAAAGTCCTGGAGAAACCTTCACCAATTTCCTACAAAGATGGCGACATCTTATCAAAAAATTTCAGTGGGACATGCCAGAACAACATCAAATTGAACTATTTCAAAAGAACTTGGTGCTTGAACTTTCAAGACCTTTAATATCTCAATGTATCAAATCCTTCCAAAAACTGATCGGTAAGGGTCTCGCCCTCGAACAACCTTGAAACATTACTAGAAGTCATCACAAAGTTCTTCCTCTTATTATAACGACAAGCCAAAATTCTGGGCTAAGAACAAAAACGTGGTCAATGATGGTATAATTGATGCAAAGTGGGTCCAAACTGTGGCCACTCCCCCAAAATCCACCACCAACAATCATTAATTCAACAACCAAAATCAATCCCAAAAACCTCACAACAATGTCTCAATCCAGGGACGACCACCCCGATCGAATAACAGGACTCCAAGAGATTTCACTCCTTTGGCTGAGCCTATTGAAGTGGCATTTCAAAAACTTGTCCAAGCAAGTGTAGTGGTTTTTCAAATCACTCACCCATTTGACCCCAATCAACCTAAACCAAGATGGTATAATGAAAATGAGTATTGTGAATACCATCATATCAAGGGACATGATACACGAAGGTGTATGAAATTTAAGATCTACATACAAGATCTCATTGATAGAGGTGAGATTGAAGTAGCAAATGCAAAACCTGGTAATAACAATGACAAGCTCAAAATTTACCAGGAACCTTTCTCGAAGCATGATAAAGGAAAATACTCATCATCTAATGCAATGGGTTATGACTACACTAATCACATAACCGGTTTTGATTTTTTAGTAGGTCGCATTGATTGAACCTGCAGACAATCATGTTGATGTCATAACCATCCAAGGAGTTAATCATCCTTCTTCCCAAAACATTGTACCTATCGGCAAACCTGCTGGGGGCATCCACATCTCCATAGATTTCCGAGATCTAAATAAAGCTTGTCCTAAAGATGATTTCCCGCTCCCCAATATAGATTTGCCTAGGGATGACTCCTTCCCTCACCTAGCAACCTAATCCTCCATCCTAGTTCTACTCTTGGCAGGAGGTATCATTTGGTCACAAGAAAAAGACTTGTTAGATTTTTTCATATAGGCTTGCATCTTTTGCCCTACGACTACCACTATTTATGACTGCTTGGGTTCTTCCATATCCAGGTATGTTGTGATAGGTGCATACTATGGTATATTTCATAGTATGGCATGTTTTGGATCCTTCTTGTATAAATCGATGACCTAGTACTAGTGTTTATTAAAACTTACCTTCTCGTGTACAAGAGGTATCGGTGTGTTTGAGGGTTTCCTTGCATGAACCCACAACTTTGTATTAGTGTTTGTTAACACTTGCATTGTTGTGTGCAAGAAATTCCTGTTTGTCTGCAAAGTCAGTCCACGCCTTAGGTTTCTCATGGCATCCTAATTTCTATAATCAGTGGTGCAAGTCACTCAGGGCAACATCAAAATAGGTTGGCTCTCCACATTTATTGTGCACAAAATCTCACCATCATTCCATCAAATCCTAAACTCAATAATCCCATGGAGTTCTCAATTGCCCCCATTTTCCTCTGCGGTCTTGCATCTCTTATTCTTCTTTCTAAATACCTCACGACTACTTTATATATCTTCCTCATTTATCCCTTCCACCCTAATTTTTCTTCCTCTATTTTTCTTTTTTTTTTCCTCACATAATCAATTCTAATTCTGATTCATGTCTTATACAGGATGTATCCTTCCTGAAACTAGACATTGTGATCTGATCATGTCTTATACAGGATGAATCCTTCCTGAAACCAGACATTATGATCAATCATGTCTTATACATGATGTATCCTTCCTAAAACCAGATGTTGTGATCTAATCATGTCTTATAGAGGATGTATCCTTCCTAAAACTAGACGTTATGATCTGATCATGTCTTATATAGGATGAATCCTTCCTGAAACCAGACGTTGTGATCGATCATGTCTTATACAGGATGTATCCTTCCTGAAACCAGATGTTGTGATCGATCATGTCTTATATAGGATGAATCCTTCCTGAAACCAGACACTCTAATCATGTCTTATACAGGATGAATCCTTCCTGAAACCAGACATTCATTGTGATTGATCATGTCTTATATAGGATGAATCCTTCCTAAAACCAGATGTTGTGATTGATCATGTCTTATACAGGATGAATCCTTCCTGAAACCAAATGCTCTTATCATGTCTTATACAAGATGAATCCTTCCTGAAACCAGATGCTCTTATCATGTCTTATATAGGATGAATCCTTCTTGAAACCAGACGTTGTGATCAATCATGTCTTATATAGGATGAATCCTTCCTAAAACCAGACACTTTGATCATCTTTGTCTTATATAGGATGAATTCTTCTTGAAACCAAATTGAATCTAGATCTTATCAATTGAATCAAATCAAATCTATCGGGATATCAATTTCACAAAACTCCGAAGATCAAATACCTCAATTGATCTCCCGAGGGGGCATCACCATACTGTAATCTATAAATCAAGAGCTAGGGCATCCTATCAAACCAATATCAACATCAAAACAAGATTATTCTTTGAATCAATGTTTCATCACACCTCGCTTCAAAGAGGGGCAAAATGTAGACACTTAAAAATAATTATTTTAATTATTTTTAATTCCTCACATAATTAATTAATTAATTATGTTAATTAAAATTATTCTCAATATTAATTAAATATAATTAATATTGTCACTATAGCATATGATTTATTTAATAAATCAATCCCTTTCTTTATTCTTCTAAAAAATCAAATCCTCACAAATCTTCCTCTTAGCTAATTAATTTGAATTAATTAGTTAACCTACATGATTCCTACAAATCATCTTCTTAATTCATCATTAACCTAATAAATTCTTCTAGAAACTCCCTAAACTCACTTAACATTATTCTTCTAATTTTTTATTCCCTCCACTCATTCTCTCTCCTAGTCAAATTCTCCTACAAATATAAATCCCACCTAACATTTCCTCTAATCCCCCTCCTAATGAGTTGTTAATGGCTAATCATCATGATTAGCCACAAAGTCAATTCTTTGTCCTTTCATCCAGCCACTAGCTTTAAATGCTCTTTTTCTAGATGAATATAAGATTTTTGAAATCTCACATTCCTCTAGGTATTTCCCTCTCCCAAAGAATTTTTAATTCCTTTTTATTCTTCTAATCCCCATAATATTCATTTTTGGATAATTTTTAATTCCTCCAATGCATCTTGTAGAGTGTGGAGATACGAAATGCCTTTAGGGCATATTTCTTGGTCTCCACACCCTCTCTTGGAGCTTGTGTGAGCTCACAAGTAAATCATAGCCCTTCATCTTGAATTCATCCTAACCATTCATTTTCCTCTCCTCTTCCTATAAAATAGGGCTCCATCCCTTCATTCAGAACATCTTGAAATCCAGTAAGCTTATGCTACCCTTTTGAGCCCAGGAAATCATCTTGGCAACTTGATCATCTCATCTTTATCATTCATCCTTATCATTTGTGCACAATATTGGAGAGCCATCCACATCCAGCAATCAAAGGAGCACATCAAGTGGAACATTATTAAGGGGTGCCTTCACTTCATCAAGCTCAATCCGAAGGAGAAGGTAAAACAGTAAGGTGAAATGGTCTTTTAATGATATTTTAGCATTCTACATGTTTATTTCATTATGTTTTGATCAGTTTACCTTTCGAATCTATTTTCCCCTCTTCAATTACTTCATCTACTCTTCTGAACATTATTTTGTTTACTATGTGCCTTCTCTAAAAGTTTTCCTTAGCCATGTTGCATGATTGGCATAACTGATGTAGATGAGATGATGATGGATGACTGTACCAGTAGATGAAAGAAGACTGAGATTTTGTGAGTAGTTAACATGATCAATTATCTGTGTTGTCATTCATGGAAACTAGTGTCAACTAATCATTCATGATGTTTGCAGATGGTTCTTGATGCTTGATTTGTTGGCTAAGTGATTTGGTCTACCGAAGTTGTGGTTTGACAGTTTGACAGGGTTTTACCGACAAGACTATGAATTGGGACTTTAACCAATAAAGCACAGATGTTTTGATTGAATCGGGTGATCGGTGATGACTGATGACTTGCGATTTGACATATAAGCTTGTATGATGGATTTGAGTATGTGATTGGAACCGTATCCTTTGATGTTTACTGAAAGGCATGTTTTGAATTTCTGATAAAGGTTTGCTAGGGTTTTAGTAGGGTTTAAGGATTGGTGATAAAATCACTCAATCGGTAATGATTTTTGTTATGATGGTGATTGATGTTGAGTCTACATGAAGGAGGTAACACGTCACAACCCACATAGATGATTTGAATGTTGTTTTGGCACGATTGAAGGAAGAAATTCTTGGGAAATAGTGAAATGCTTAGTGGAGTGTTTTGAGGTTTTGACTTCGATACATATCAAATTTTTGTGATAAGTTATGATCAACCAATGGTTGATATTGCATTGTAAATTGTTGTAATACTCTGGATGATGATCTGATATGATCTGTATTATAATTTCAAGATGTAATTAGGGTTTATTAGTTGATCTAGTTGAAATGTCTATTTAGGACAACATAATTGATGTTTTATTTGTTAGTGATCTAAGAGAAGAGAGTGATGTTGTACCAGAGAAGAGACAAATCTGCCTAAGTGTTGTAGATTGTGAAGTATAACTGGATCTGATTTAGCAAGCTGAAAGTGCAAAATTTTAGATCACTTTTCACTGTTGTTTCCTAACAGTTACAATAGCTTAAATCCCTTAATCGGGTAGGTCCTAACAAGCCTTAATGATTTAAGTCCCCTAATAGGGAAGCTCTCAAAAAGAGTGGTAAATCCTCTCATGAGGTTGATCCTAACATATCATTAAGCTCCTAGCTGGAGCGATAGGTAAATCCCTTAACCGGGTGACTCCTAATAGGGTCTGCTCCTAACTGGGCATATTGTAAGATCCTAATAGGACTAAGCTCCTAACAACACATACTTCAAAAGAGTATAAATTTTAGTGGGTACCAACTCCCACCGTAGTTTTTCCCATTTGGGCTTCCGCATCAAAAATTTGTGGTGATCATGTGTGGAATGCTTTTCATATGTTTTATTTTTTATTACCGGTTAAGACAGGTTATGTTTGTTTATCATAAATCTTAAAGTGGTTACTGGTACTGATGGTTATTTGGTTGATGAAGCATTCTGATCGGTTAATAAGTTGGTAAAAGTGTTTGTCAATCTGATATTGAGTTGATGGCTAATCTGATTAATGAGTTTGCATAAGTGGGAAATGATTGTCTAGATCTAATAAGGAAAGTGAGAATTCTATTAAGAAGAATTAGTTTATGTTTTGAATGTTTTTCAGATCTATGATAAAAAAATTTTGGAGTTAAAACTTTTAGTTCTTGTGAATAATGATTCACCCCCCCTCTCAGTATTAACTAGATCTTCATTTTGTTAACAATTGGTATCAACGCATTGGTCCTCTATGCGCAAAAAGCTTAACCACTTGAGGAAAAGATTATGAGGTAGTCAACATGATGAAAAAAGAGGGTCCTAAGTTAAACAAGGATAACTACAAGATCTAGAAAGATAGAATGAAGATCTACATTAAAGGTCTTGGTGCATATTACTAGAAGCAAGTTGAAACAAAATATGTTGCTCCTACTACTACTCTTGTGACATTGGATGAACTCAAAGAGCAGAAAGAGAACATACAAGCCTTAGAAGCTATTGTAAGTACTTTATCTGATTTATAATATATTGATGTTCAAGGATTGGAAATTGTAGCTAAGGTTTGGGGAAAGTGAGATGTGATGGACTTGAAAAGCACTGAGGGGAGGGGTGAATCAGTGACACCAAAAATGATACTACTTCAGCTAGTAACCGGTAGATGAACTTAACAAAGCTTTTAAGTAAAATGCATATAATCCAAAATGATATAATAGTATCCACTATAAGTAAAACATCCACCATAACACAAATATTTATATGTGGAAATCCCAAATAGGTAAAAACCACGGTGAGATGGAACTCTCAAGTTAACTATGTACAGTAATAGATAATTGATCAGTTAGGGTCTACAAAGTTATCTGCTAGGATTGAATCTAGTTAGAGATCTCAAAGCTTGATTAAAATCTTATACCTTGTAAAAGGTAGTACCCAGTTAGGTTTAACCTCGGTGGAGGATTTTTGAATCCAAACTAATGGATCACCTGGTTACAGGATTTGTACATAGAAGCTTGTTAGAGCTTACCCAGTTAGGGGATTTGAATTATTTTGTAATTGTTAGAAGACAACAGGAATGGTTTGATCTACCCGAGTAGAAAAATACTCGCTTGATCGGATCCTTCTAAGTATATTCAATATTGTTATTCAACATACTCTTCACTTAACACACTGTCTCTCGCACACAACAAATCACTTTCGCTCATATCATATAAAATAATTGACAATGATGTCAATATATAGGCATTTAAATTTCATGTCGGCCTAAAGAAATCATAACACAATTTCCTAGGTGTAGTGTATCTGATCAAGTAATCATAACTCATCATAAAAATACCACCAAAAATTTGTCGGTGGGATAACTCATCACGATTTGTGGTAACTCATCACACAATCAACAAACATCAGTTGGAACAATCAATACCAGTTTGAGTTAAATATAGAAACCGTTATCCTTGAATCTTCTGACATAATCTCCACTTGATCTTCTTCTTGATGTCAATTAATGAATATCCATTGGTTGTCTCTTATGCATATACCTATTGTCACAAAGTACCAGTTAGAGATAAACCTCTTAGTATACCGGTTGTAGTGTAAACACCTTGAAGTTACATCAGTAGATAATATGAACATATGTGTGTGTATGTGTTTCATCAATGACAACATATGATGAATATATTACAATCATCATCAAGCCAACAATCTCCCCCTTTGGCATTGATGGTAACACTTAGAAAATTTTACAATAATGTCGCTAAGTGTGCAGACAAAACAAATTTACACATATACAGATGCTCCTCCTTAATACATACATTATACAAAGTTTTTAAAAACACACATACATATTTCTACTCCCCCTTTGACAACAATGCCAAATTGAAAATGCAATATATATATATATATATATATATATATATATATATAGAAAATTTGTATCCAAGTGTTTAGCATATACAACAATAACTTGAAAAAATTGAATCAAAATTCATGCATAAGCAATTCTCATGAAAATAGCATTGAATTTCCTCTTCAACTATGATAAAGTATTTGTCCATGTCTCCAACACGTTCTTAGTGTACTCTAGTGTAGACATTATCTATGAATGGAACTCTTCCATTGAATCCAGTGTACTAGTTTTTGGAGTTTCTAAGATAGCTTATGCATTGGAGTAGGCTATCTGTAGTATGTCCACCTGTGAAGTGAGAAGACTTTTGAGTTCTTTTAGAGACTAGAGTCTCTTTGCCTTCTCATGATCATAAATATCCAACCTGTTATGCAAATCATCCACAGATTTGCTGAAAGAAAAAATAGTCCTTAAGTGGGACATAGGCATTACATATCCTTTCTAGATCTTACTCTATTTATGTGCACCTTTTTTAAATATTAGAATAAAAGAAAGAAACATTATTGGTAGAAGTAAGATACTTTCCTCATGTTTCAATAGATGATAGAGCCATTTTGCTAGTATCAATGTCCTTTACAAGTTTCTCTCCATACTTCTTCTTATGACTTTTCTCAGCATAGGTATGAGCAACTTCTTCAAGTGACTTGATTTGATCAGATGCATCTACAACTAACTAACCAAGTTTTCTAATAGGGGTTGACATATGCGTTGTAGAAGTTTCCAGTAGCAAACTAGATAGAATATCTACTACATTCTGAATTGTTTCAGCTTCAATCCTTTGCTCTTTTAGTCTCTTCTTATGCGCTCTAGATTGCATGATGTTAACAATATTCATCATTTCAGATGAGCTCATGTTGTCATCATCAATAGGCCCTAAAATGCTCAATGAATCATCATCATCCTCATCAATTTGTTGTTTCTTTGTTGGTTCAAAGGATGCAACCTTAATGATTTCTTTCTCCTGATTCTTCTTTGTTTCCTTTTCAGAAGTATGAGTGAAAACATTTTCCATAGACTCCTTTTGAGTATCATGTAAGACCGGTGGAGATTGGGGTTTCTTTGTTTGTTCTATTTCTGGTGGATTGTCCACTTTTGGTTGAGTTGTCAGTTTCTCAACTAATTTGACCTGTAAGTCTATGATTTCAGGTGGCTCCATATCTAGTGCAATGACATCTCTAGATAGATCAATTATGTCCTAAACATCATCAACAACATGAATAGTGATGTCATCCTTCTTCTTGACAGGATAGACCACATCTGCTTGAACAATCTCTTCTTCATCCATTTCTGGTCGATTAACAACATCGTCCTCATTCTTAGAGGATTGTATGAGTTCTTCCATCCTTTTGATATCATAGGCTATTTGATGGGTCTTAATTTCAATAATTGACCTCTTTCCATTAAGAATCTTCATTCTTCTTCCTTTAAAAGAAAATTGAGTTTTGTATTGATGAATTAAAGCACTAATTTCATCTTTAGACAAGTTGGGAAAATATTCTACAAAAATCTAATCAATAATTTCTTTCTCCAACTTTACAGATTCCTCCCATTTATTTACAAGAATAGTATATAAATAATTTGAGATATCCTTTTCAATATCTTGAGGTAATCTAATATAAAAGCACAAATGATTGATTACCTATTGAATAACTTGCCCTTTCTCATCTTCACTAAAAGAATCAAAATGTTTTTTTACCAATTCAAATCTCTTCCTTCCTAATTGCTTCATTGTCCTTTCAAAATGGGTTATAGGCTTGTAGGTAGATACATCGAAAGGTATAGTTTCCTTTGGCACTTCCTTCACTTGTTTAGTTATTTTGTCAGTTGCCTTCATCTTCTTGGGTTCTTCCTCGGTGTCAGTACCCTTAGATTCTTCCTATAGAATTAATTTATGGCCTCTCTTCTTTGATACATTCTCCTTCTTTGCATAGACCTTAGGTTCTGGTTCCTTCTTGGTTTGGATAGTCTAAGTCACCCTTTTATTCTTCATCACCGGAGGTTCTTCCTCATCTTTCTTTTTCTTTCCTTTCCCACTTGTGATAGGAGCAATACTAGTTTCGATTGGTGCATCCTGGACTACCACAATATCCAGTTTTGCCTTCTTTTTATCTTTAGGAGATGCTAATAGGTTATTAGCATAACCAACCAGTAATTCATAGTTTACCTCATAACTCATATCTTTAATTTCTTCTTTTCTTGGCTCAATTGCTTGCATCAAACAGAAGTCAGTGGTAACTGTGAAAAATAAGTCTTTTACCAAATGTCTGACCACATCTTTGGGCAATCTCATTCTCATGCTCATTTTCTTCTAAAACTCATTAAAATACTTATTCATAGCAGCAAGAAAAGTATTCCTTACAGCCTTGATGTTGTTCTTGATTTGATAAGATACCGGTAGTTCCTTTGACCATTCAATATCACCTATTCCTGGTAGAAAATTTTGGAAATAAAAGAACAACCCAACCAATAGTTGTCCATACTTGAACTTTTGATTGTTGTCCTTCTTGATAGATTGTAGATTTAGAAACAATTGTCTTCTAATAGCCTCACAAAGATCATAATCTGCATTTTCAGCTATCATCCTATGAGTTGTATGTACTACTACTGATCGAACACTATTTAGTCTATTGGAGTAAAATACCCGGTAGCCTATCACCATTGCTGCCAGTTTCACTGTTGGGTCTCTGATATTGTTAACAGAAAAAGCACGTTTATTAGATGTTAAACTAGTTAGAGAGAATACCATCTCCTTTGAAATTCACCTTAGCATAGGTACTTTACCAGTTGAGAAATAACCAGTTATAGCCTGAATGGCTTCCTTAGTTATAGTGTGAGTTCTCTCTAAGTACATGTTCTCACCATGAACCTGACTCAAAATGATTTTGATATGCTCTTCCTCAAAATCTTCTAGAAAATAAGTGGCATTATGAAAACTCTTCTCAAAAACCCTAGCATACTCTGTTTGAATCTTTTCATTCTCATCACAGAGGGATTTTAACTGAGTGTAAATATATAAAGATCCTAGATCCTCTATCTTACAATCAATATAGCTTGACAAATATCCTTTAACCAAAACTCCACTAGGAACCTATGATAATGCATTATATGACACAATTCATTCCGCCACTACAAATTCCATTGGCTCAGATGTAATCATTAATCTCCCTACAAACTTTGAAGATGATACCATTGCAGACGAACAAGATTCAAAGAAGGATTTTCAAAGAAATACCTTTTCTCATGCATGCTGCCCCGTTTGTCGATTGACTACCCAAGTGCACACCAGTTCAATCTTCTGCTACCTTTAAATCAGCTTGATTACAAATAACAATGCAACTTCCACTATTATCAACCAACAATCTTTCTCAGCTTAGTAAGCACTCCAAATTTCTCTCTCGAATGCATTAGGGTCAAAATAAAAAAGTGAAAACTCACTTATATCATTTTTACCTACTGCATTAAATGCTCACCTATTAGGGTTGCAAACCCTAATTTTACCGCTCAAGGAGTAAAACCAGTTGATAACATATTGGCAAAAGGTTACCAAAATTTCATGCTTCAAAATTTTCTTACTACTCATTCATCTCAAGGGGTCTGGAGGTGGATTTACCATTTAAGATCCTCTTAGCCATATGAAAAGGCTTAATTCATCGGTGCAGGGTTCTCTTCACTTGGTGAAGGAACAATTTCCTCTCCAGGTGAGTCATCACTCTTTTTCTTTCATATCCGATTCATTTCCTCTCTAGTTTCTTCAACATTAACTTTCTACTTTCCTTTCTGATCCTTAGAAGAATTGATCGGTTTTCTATTTCTGGATCTACAAAATTTTGCTAAGTACCCCGGTTTGTTGCAGTGATAGTAGGCCATACCAGATGATCTCCAAGGTCCTGCATTTCCTCTCCTAGTTCTTCTTCTATAGTTCATAGCCACATGACCAAATTTATTATAGATGGTGCAAATGACATTCGTTACCTTTTCCATCTCAAATGGACTAAACCAGTTGTTGTAGGGTCTTTGCCAGTTCATGTTGACCCGGTTGTCAAAATTCCTCATCCAGTTGCCATTTGGTCTTGGATGCATATGCGGTACAGGATTATTAGCTCCATATTTGCACTCAACAGATCTATGTCCATACATTCCACATGTGAAGCAATGACCTTCAAACTTCTTAGACACATATCTAGCATTAGTATTGAAGCTTGCATTTCTGTTAGGTTTGTCTCTACAAACATTTGCAGTGTGACTAGGTTTATGGCAAACAAAACAAATAGGTTTAAAGACCTTCTTACTAGTAGGATTTTTGATTTTAGGAGTAGATTTGTTCTTAAGAGTGTTTCTCTTGGTACCAAAGGACTCACCTTTTTTAGATGTGTGAAAACCAAGTCCAGAGGTATCACCTTTCATCCTTTAAGACTGAATTTTTTCTTCCAACAAGATTGAACTTTTGATGAACTTGTCCAGCTTCTCATTTCCTTCAATAAGATATGTGGTGAGATCTTCATTATTCTTTGATAGATTCTCTTTTAGAGATGATGCTAATTCAATATCTAACTGTAGGTTCTCCTTCTCTTCTCTTTCAGCATTCAAATGTTCATGCAAGGTAGCATTTTCTTGCTTGATCTTGGTAATCTCATGATCTCTTTCCTTGATAATATCTTCAACATATCTTCTGGCTTCTAGTTCCTAACTCATGCGGATAGTAAGACTTTCCAGCTCTCTCCTCAGATTTAGATTTTCACCATTCAGTTTTTCAACCTCCTCAGCCAAAGCATCAATATTGGCTTCATCTGAAGAACTAATTTCAAGATGTAATTAGGTTTCATTGGTTGACCTAGTTGAAATGTCTATTTAGGATGACACAGTTGATGTTTTATGTGTTGATGATCTAAGAGAAGAAAGTGATGTCATATTGGAGAAGAGAGATATCTACCTGAGTGTTGTAGATTGTGAAGTATAACTAGATCCAATTTAGCAAGCTGAAAGTGCAAAGTTTCAAATCACTTTTTGTTGTTGTTCCCTAACAGTTACAGTAGCTTAAATCCCTTAATCGGGTAGGTCCTAACGGGCCTTCATCATTTAAGTCCCCTAACAGAGCAGCTCTCAAAAAGGGTGGTAAATCCTCTCACGAGGTTAATCCTAACAGATCATTAAGCTCCTAGCTGGAGTGATAGGTAAATCCCTTAACCGGGTGACTCCTAATAGGGTTTGCTCCTAACCGAGCATATTGTTAGATCCTAATAGGGCTAAGCTCCTAATAGGATGTACTTCAAAAGAGTACAAATTTTAGTGGGTACCAACTCCCACTGTGGCTTTTCCCAT
Organism: Cryptomeria japonica; assembly: GCF_030272615.1. Lineage (NCBI taxonomy): Eukaryota > Viridiplantae > Streptophyta > Pinopsida > Cupressales > Cupressaceae > Cryptomeria > Cryptomeria japonica. The sequence goes on from NC_081408.1 coordinate 706,404,891, forward strand.
TTGGGTTTCCACATAAAAAATTTATGGTGTTCATGTGTGAAATGCTTTTCATATGTTTTTCATGTTTTATTTTCTAATACCGATTCAGACAGGTTATGTTTGTTTATCATAAATCTTAAAGTGGTTATCGGTATTGATGGTTAATTGGTTGATGCAACATTGATTAATTAATAAGTTGGTAAAAGTGTTTTTCAATCTGATATTGAGTTGATGGCTAATCTGATTAATAAGTTTGCATAAGTGGGAAGTGATTGTCTAGATCTAATAAGGAAACTGAGAAATCTGTTAAAAAGAATTGGTTTATGTGTTGAATGTTTTTCAGATCTCTGATAAGTTTATTTTTGAGTTTAAAGTTTCAGTTCTTGTTAATATTGATTCATGCCCCCCCCCCTCTTAGTATTAACCAGATCTTCATTTTGTTAACAATTGGTATCAGAGTATTGGTCCTCTATGCATAGAAAGCTTAACCGCTTGAGGAAAAGATTATGAGGCAGTCAAGATGATGAAGAAAAAGGGTCATAAGTTCAACAAGGATAAGTAGAAGATGTAGAAAGACAGATTGAAGATCTACATTAAAGGTCTTGGTGCATAATACTGGAAGCAAGTTGAAACAAAATATGTTGCTCCTACTACTACTCCCTTGACACTAAATGAACTCACAGAGAAACAAGAGAACATGCAAGACTTAGAAGCTATTGTAATTACTTTATTTGATTCAGTATATATTGATGTTCAAGGATTGGAAACTGCAGGTGAGGTTTGGGAAAATTTAGATGCAATATATGAAGGAGATGAGCATGTACAAAGAGCAAAAAAGGAAAGATTCAGAGGAAAATTTGATTACATGAGAATACAAGAAGGAGAGAATATTGCACAATATGGTCATAGAATCAAATATGTTGTTGGCGGCATAAAAGGTTTTGGTGGTAAAATAGATGATGATGCAGTGGTAAGTAAAATGCTTAGAAACCTTCAACCTTATTATGCTCTTAGAGTATCAACAATCCAAGAACTTAGATCTATTTCAAAGGATAAGGTAATTGTGTAAGGCCTTCACCAAACCAAGCTTTGATTAACTTAGTTGACCATGTTTGACCCTATTTATAAATGCTATATAATACAATAGAATGGACTCTGTTAGACCAATAGATCTGTGAGAAAAGAAATTGAACCAAGTTATAGACTTATTTCACCTAGTGGTGTATATTTTGATGTGTTATGAATTTGAAATCCTAAAAGATCCATTGATTGGATAATCTTAATTTAATGTATGTCAGCTATGTCTGGATTTAGAACTTATATGATTCCATGATTTGGATAACATTGATGTATGTTGATGCTTCATTTATATGCTTTATGATATAGAACTCTATATGATTCTAGAATAGGATAAATTGGAGATGATGTATGTCATTATTGGATTTGCAAGACTTTACTATGATGACAGAATTAGGATGTATGTTTTATGTGTGGATCAAAATTATGAGAATTATGATAATTGCTTATGTGGATTTATTTGGATATGAGATATATTGAATTGTTCAAATGTAAATTGTATATGAAGTGTTTGATGTGTATTCTAATTCGTGTGTTTAATATTATATGAGGTTATTGGAAATTACTAATGTGTATTTGAGTGGCATAAGAAAAGATATCCATGTGACCATGGAAATAATATGGAGAACCAAACCTAGACCTATGTATGTTCGTAAAACCAGGGTTTGTCTATTTGGAGAGACAACACCCCATTTGTGTCGTATTTTATTCGAAATAGTAAATGATGCATGTGTGTTAAATGTTATTTATTTGATTTATTTAAATCCAACAAGAGACAAGATTTCATTTGTAATTTTGTAAAAGTATTTTCTTGGTGTCACTTGACACATGTGTTGATTTATGTTTGAGTTTTTAAATTTGTCTCTTGGAGGGAATTGTTTAACTATAGCTTTTTCAACTAAATTTAATGTGATTCCATAATTGCCTTAGGTAGAAAATCTTTGGGGTACTCAACTTAGGTTTGACCCGAAAATTAACTTCAGATGGGTTTAAAAGGGGTTAAATGGACTCCTAGGGGTAGTTTAAAGATGTTTCCTAAAGCCCATAAGGTATATCTATGAGTTAGGAGTGTTTTTAGGCATGTGCCAACTCACATGTGATTGTTTAGTCACCTCAAAAATTGGATTTTCTAAGATGTGCGAAAATTCAAAATTAGAAAGTGCCATCTAGGTTGGATAACCTTCCCTTTTGGTTGAGAAATCCTTTTGGATTGCTTTCTTCCTTTTTCCTTTTTCTTTTTGGATCTTTTTCCTATTTTTCTTGTTTTTTGTCCTTTTTCAATTTTAGAAACCTATGAGAATTCTCATTGAAGTCTATATAGCCAAGAATGAAAGATTTTGTCAGTAATCACCCACTCTCCATTGTTGGAGACTATGCAGTTTTGAAAAGAATAGATTTGGTATAGAAAATTTGGCTAAGGGTAGAGAAACAAAGATTGTGGAATTGGGCTGCTCATCCTCAACAAAACTAGCATACCCTTGGGCAGTTGAAGGTTGGTTTCACCTTTCTTGTAATGTTTTCTTATTGCATGTTGTATTGAAAGAAATGCTTGTGTAAAGGGCTAGTTTTCCTTCTTGCATGTATTCCTTGGAAATTTGTTTGGTGTTTGTGCTTATGAAATTTATGTGTTTTGGGAGTAATCAAGGCCTCCTACTCTTGGGAGAGAGGATGGTCTTGTGGGTGGTAGAAGTGACAACCCTTGAGTGAGAGGCTCTCATTATGAGAGTGATCACAAGGGATTTTATGTGACCCTTGTTGTATGGCTTGTTTATGCATTGGGGGTCATAAGTAGGCAAATAAGGCATAAATGCCTTGGGGGGAATAAGGAGTGTGGGGTTGTTATACTTGATGTATTTGGTTTGCCATGAGGTGGATATATGTTTTGGTTTGCCATGAGGTGGCTATATGTTTTACCATACTTGTAGTCTCCTCAGGGTACTTGGTCCACTACCACCCTAGAAAAGACATCACAAACATGTGGTGCAGTGTAGCCTTGGTTGGGATTGTGTTGAGTTTGTTTTTCCCTTGTCTTTTGTGTTTGTATGTGTGTTACCTGTCTAGGGCTTGGTTCTCCAAGCTCGGGGGTGGCTACTAGTTAGCCTAGGCTGGGAGGTGAGCACTCCATGGTCATAGCTTTTGATTTAATTGCAGGTTGTTAGAAGAAAATGGCAGGACAAGTAGATGTGGCTGGATTTAGTTGTTGTAGAAAAATGTTGTAAATGTAATTAATGTTCTTTGATAGTCCTCACTAAATTGAAAGGAGAGACCTATTTGTAAAGTGACTATAGAGACTTGAGAATATGTTTAAAGTTATGTAATATTTATTCATGCAATACTGCAGAAAAGAAAGAAGTAACTTTGGTTTTGTTTTCTATATTTTTGAAAGATAACATTGTTGTGTTTTAGGATATTTTGATAAGAAAGAGATTTATTTATTCCTTTTATGCATTTAAACACAAATATTAGGAAAGTGATGAATTTGATTTGCATGCATGTGGGAGGCTGAAAATAAAAGCATTTAGATCAATCCAGGAAAATGTAAAAGTCATTTTATTTAATTCTGTGATTGTATTTTTTTTTAAATTTTAGAAAATAAGAGCAAAGGAATTTATAGCCATCTCTAAGGTTTCTAGATTAATAAATTATAGCTATATTTAGTTGCTGCTAAATTTATTAAAATTGGTCATTTAAATAGTTGTTGTAGAATTTGCAAAGTCTGTCAATTTATTTATTGCAGAAAATGAAAATTATAATCTATTATAGTTTTATTTAAATAAAATCTAGATTTATTTAGTTGCTAGTAAATTTATTAAATTTAGTCATTTATATAGTTGAAATTTGGATTAATTAAATATTGGCATTATTTATATGTAGAAAATAACATCTACAGTAAACAATTTAATTACTTTACTTTTGTTGTAAGTAAATTAGAATTTTTCATAATCCATCTATTTGATTTTTGCATTTAGGAAACTTATACATTCCTGAAATGAAAATACTATGGTCTATTCATTATATAATCTCTGTTATATAAAATATATTTATATATAAATATATAATTATATACATGCAAATTTCATGTATATACTTATATATATATATATAAAATAAATTTATATAAGTACCTACGAAAGCAAATACATACATACATACATACATACATACATACATACATACATATATATATATATATATAATATTAAAAGCAAGGAGAAAGAAGAGGGGGTGAGTTGGGCCGAAACCCACTGTGCTTTCACGCAGTGGGTGGTGCCCAAGGCACCACCACTGTGTGAGCACATAGTGGGCAGTGCCCTCGGCACCACCACTATGTGAACACACAGTGAGCGGCGCCCGTGGCACCACCACTGTGTGGTCACACAGTGGGCGACGCTGGCCAGGGATAGACCGTCACTTCCCCCCCCCTCCAGTATACAATGCATCCACCTATCTTCCATGGCCACTGTCGGGGTTCCCATTCAGCCCTGCACCAAAATTTTTAATCAAAAAAAAAATATTAAACCCTAGTCCAGGTAGGGCTAGGGTAATAATAAGAAAATAGTAAAGTCACCACCACTGTGTGGTCACACAGTGGACAGTGCAGGCCGGGGATAGACCGTCGCTTCCCTCCCCCTTTCCAGCATACAATGCATCCACCTATCTGCCATGGCCACCGCAAGGGTTCCCATTCGGCCCTGCACCAAAATTTTTAATCCAAAAAAAAATATTAAACCCTAGTCCGGGTAGGGCTAGGGTAATAATAAGAAAATAGTAAAGTTATAAAATATGGGTGTTTTATAATGCAAAATTCCTAACTAGGGTTTGGATGGCTTTATTTTTATAAAGTTTGGGAAACTGTTATAGTAATTAAATATATATATTTATATATAAATATAAAAATTTACATACACATATATGAAAATATAAATAGAAAGCTATGGAAATTAAAGAATAAAGCATATCTTTAGATTTTAATATTTATTTAGTGTTGTAGATTCTTAAGAGTATATAAAATCAAGTGGGCAAACATTGATTTTTAATCAACCTAAGGGTATTTCTTTAAAAAAAAAAAGGGGTAGAGATTTAATTAACATACTTGGATATAGGTTTTGGAATCAAATCTCATGGGACGTTTTTCGTCATGGGCTTAATTGTACCTTAGTTAATTAAATTAAAGCACATTTTAATTATGGATTAAATGGATGCTAGGAGAATAATTTTAATTAGTTTTCTAAAATCAATTAATGTCTATCCGAGATTAATTTTGCCTTCACCAATTAATTATCTGAATTAGTTGATTTATTAAATTTGAGTAGACAATAAAACTACTCACTTAGAATTCCACATTTAATTTTATTTATTTTTGAATATTTGAGCTAGTAGATAAAGTTAATCTAAGCATAGTTAAGACAAAACATGTTGTAGCATTTTATATTTGTCGATTTAATGTGTTTTAAAAAAAATTATCCCAATCTTGCCCTAAATTTTGGGCATGACAAATTGTTGATTCTTTAATCGGTAAGCTAACTACTTTTGAGCTTAATAGTCTCGATAACATTGTTACTAAACCTAGTGAATCTGCCTTTAAAGCTTCTGTTGTTGGTTCATCTACTAGAAAAGTTAAAGATGTATGTCAGAATCATGAATGCAGATCAAGTCATGGAGGTAATCAGGGAAGTGAAGATAATGAAGATAATGTAATGGAGCTTGAGGCACTGTTGGCAAAGAAATTTTCAAGAGGCACCGGTAAGCATAAAGGAAATCTACCATTGAAATATTTCTCTTGTAGTAGAATTGGCCATATTGCTGCAAATTGCCCTAATAATGACAAAAAAGGAGAAATTTAGAAGGTATAAAGGAAAAGGGAAAAAGAAATGTTATGTTGCAGTGGACAAAGGTGCTACTGATGAAGAGTCTAAATATGGTGAAGATAATGAAGAGATTGTGTTTGTAGCCATGAAGGAGGAATTGTTTGATGAACAGGCATTGGTTTCTCATGTAGAAAACAATGATGAATTGATTATAGACAATGGTTGGTCACAACACATGACAGGAGACAAAAGTAAGTTTATAACTCTTAATGAATTTGATGGACATGTTGTTAGATTTGGAAATGACTCTCCCTTCATGATGAAAGGTAAAGGTGCTATTTCTTTAAATGGGAAGAGTAATGGTGATGATGTATTTTGGGTTGATGGTCTAAAGCATAATCTGTTAAGTGTTGGACAACTCAATTATAAAGGTTATTGGCTTGAGTTTAATGATGGAGTCTAGAGAATTCTTGGAGGTAATGGTGAACTAATTGCTATTGGCAAACAAACTAGAGCTAACTTATTTCATTTGAATTCTAATGTCAATAATTATCTGGTTACAAAAATGGAAGATAGCTAGTTGTGGCCCAGGAGATGTTGTCATGTGAATTTTGAAACTTGGTGAAGGTAAGCAAGTCAAGTATTGTAAGAGGATTGCCACAAATTGTTAAACAAAATAATGTGATTTGTAAAGATTGTCAAATTGGTAAGATGACCTCTATTTCTTTTAAAAGCAATAAGTGTACATCTAAGAATATTTTGGACTTGGTACATACCAATCTCTGTGGCCCTATGAGAAAAAAAAGTTATTATGGTGATAGTTATTTCATGCTTTTTATCAATTACTATTCTAAGATGACATGGGTTACATTTTTGAAAGAGAAATTTGAAGATTTTAGTAAGTTCAAAACATTCAAAGCTCTAGTTGAGAATGAGACCGGTAATAATTTTAAATGTTTAAGGTCAGACCGAGGTAGTGAATTCACATTTGATGAATTTGTTAAGTATTGTGATGAACAGTGTATCAAGAGACAAATGTCTGCTCCACAAACACCACAACAAAATGGCATAGTAGAAAGGATTAACAGAACAATCGTTGATGCTGCTAGAACAATATTATTATAGGGTAATGTACCTAAGTTGTTTTAGAGAGAAGCGGTCAATATTGTAGTATATACATTAAACCAAGTACTTGTACAGAAAGGTAACAATAAGACCCCTTATGATCTATGGTATGGTAAAACTCCTTGTGTAAGTTATTTTAAAATCTGTGGAAGTCAAAGTTTCATTAAGAAGGATAACTATACTGAGAAATTTGATGCAAAATCTATTAGGATAACTAGTGAACAATTGAGAGGGGGGGATGAACCGGTTGTTAATAGATTACAACAATTAATCCACAATACAACCTTAAACTGGAGCATATAAACATTTAAATAATGGTAAAGCAAAAAATAGATGTTGGTAGACATAGATACCGATAAACAATGCAACTCAATAATAAACAAAAAATCAATGCAATGCAACCATACCACATAACACCAAGATTTGTACGTTGAAAACCCTGTAAAGGGAAAAACCATGGTGGAAGCCTACCCACAATCAGATGATACTTCTACAGAAAGTATGTGTTACAATGAGGGGCCTACACATGTAGGAAGGAACACATCCTAGAGCGCACTACTCATTACAAAAGAGTCTCACTAACTACAGAGGTTAAAACCACCTCAAGATATTTGGACAACAATCCAGTAGAATGAACTATTAGAGATAGCATCTACCATGCCTAATTATAGTCTCAGTTAAGCTCAACACCAATGGCCTTTGACCTCTTCCTTAATCCCAATTCGATCCTCAATGATCGACCTAAACTCCTTCACATATGATATTACAATTCATGACCATGATACTTGATCTACAATGAGATCTTAAATTGATTTATACCAACCCTAAGACCTAAACCAATTAGGTCGGGCACCTAAAAGATATTGCAATAAGATCATACACATATATCCATATTACAATGATATGCCATGTCGACTTTAGACCAAAACAATATTGACCGATCCATAAAACATCCTGGTAATGTGTAGAGAATACGTTAACATGATACCGATCCATAACCTAGATAGGCACCAGACCTATTCTAAGTTCACCATGCCAAAGCAACATCTCCAACTAATTGAAGCATGATCAGAGAACTTCTTCAACATCTTGAAAGCCACACCAACACCACTTATGCATCTTGTCAAGAATTCTCAATGAAAGCTCTACTGGTAAAGCCTTAAACCTATGTCGGTAAGGGTCTACAAGAGTGTATGATATCATCCGATTACCAAGTCAATACCATCTGACCAGGACATACTCCAGAAGCATGTACTACATGTAACCAAACACATTCCATTGATCTAAACATGCCAAAAGTGTCCAGCAGATAGTCTCCTCTACCGATACCACTAGATCTTCTATTGGTAACCAAAACCTCTCTGTCTGTAACCAACCATAAAAACTAGTGTTGACATCAATGACAAAACATCAATGTGACACATAATCAATTCCTCCAAAATGCTAACAATCTCCCCCTTTGGCATTGATGGCAACACTAGATGTGAAAAACATCTAAGTACCAAAAAGAATGCCAAACAAGTCTCCCCCAATGGAAGACAACCAACAAAACTCTCCCTTTGAATAATATCTCTCCTCTTAATGTATACAACTCCCTTTTTTATATTTTTCACATCAATATCTCTCCCCCTTTGACATCAATACTAGAAATATGACAAAAATATCAAAGTAGTAATGTAATTCATTGAAACTCAAAACTGACTACTCCCCCTGAGTAGTAGCACCACTCACCACTACTAGAATGAATAGTATCCCTAATAATGCATGTCGGACTACTACCAAACTATATCAATCAAGTCTTTGTTGGAGGGGCAGAAACCCCTAACCTATCTCTCAAATACTCAAATGATTCCTTAGCCAGTGGTTTAGTGAATATATCTACAATCTACTCTTTAGTGTTCACATAAACCAATTTGACTTCCTTTTCTTCTACCTTATCCTTCAGAAAGTTATACTTTATTGATATATGCTTAGTCTTAGAGTGAAATACCAGATTCTTAGACATGTCAATAGTTGCAAAGTTATCATAGTAGATAACTACCGGTTCACTATATTTTACCCTGATATCCTTCAACATTTGCTTCATCCATGGGACTTGAGTACAATTAGTTATTGCTGCAACATATTCAACTTCTGTAGTAGATAAAGAAATGCATGGTTGTTTCTTGCTAATCCATGAAACCAGTTTCTTTTCAATAAAGAAAGCTTGATCAGAAGTTCTCTTCTTGTCATCAGTATCTCCTGCCCAATCTGAATCTGTATATGCACACAAAGTGAATTTGTCATCTCTAGAATATCATAAGCCATATTTAGTTGTGCCTTTTAGATACCGCAATATCCTCTTTACTGCACATGCATAATTTTCTTTAGGATTACTTTGATATCTTGAAACAATACTCACATCATTCATAATATCTAGTCTATTCTGAGTTAGATATAACAAGCCACCAATCATAGACTTCTACCTTGTTGGATTTACTGGTGTAGATGTATCTTTGATAGAAAATTTATCAGTTGTCACCATAGGAGTACTTATCAGTTTGGAATTATCCATACCAAACTTCTTCAACAATTCCCTCAAATACTTTTTTTGATAGATAAAGATGCCTTTATCAGTTTGAGTAATCTGCAAACCTAAGAAAAATGTCATTTCACCAATCATGGACATCTCAAATTCATTCTTCATGTTGTTAGAAAATTCCATGCACAATTTATCTTCTCCTCCAAAAATGATATCATCAACAAATACTTCAATAATCAGAATACATCATTAGTAATTTTGTAATACAAGTTACTATTAGCACTTCCTTTAGTAAAACCAAGCTTCAAAAGATATGTATCCAACCTAGCATACCAAGCTCTGGGAGCTTGTTTAAAACCATATAATTCTTTCTTTAACCTACAAACCATATCCTTATCATTAGGTTGTTTAATTTATACCTCTTCTTCAAGTTCACCATTCAAAAATGCACATTTAATATCCATTTGATAAACATTATAGTTCTTATATGTTGCATACGCAAGAAATAGCCTAACAGCTTCAATTCTAGCTACAAGTGCAAAAGTCTCACCATAATCAATTCCTTCCTTTTGAGAATAACCTTTACAAACCAATCTAGCTTTATTTCTTATAACTTGACCATACTCATTCAGTTTATTCCTAAAAACCCACTTAGTTCCAATAACATTCTTATTTTTAGGTCAGGGAACTAAAGTCTAAGTTTAATTCTTCTCTATCTGATCTAATTCATCTTCCATAGCCTTTAACCAATGTTTATCTTTACAAGCTTCAATAATAGTTGTCAGTTCAACTTGAGAAATAAGACATACCTCTTCATTTTCTAGTCTCCTTCTAGTCATAACTCCCTTGTTCCTATCTCCAATGATTTGATCTTCAGAGTGGTTTAATCTTACATACCTTGGATTCTTTTGAACTTCAGGTTCGCTAATCTAATCATCAGTCATAGTTGAGTTTTCTAACTATGCTAGTGTAACAGTTTCAGTGTCCTGTACCGGTTGAGGTATTCATGGTTTAGTTATGATAATTTCCATTGTCGATTCCCTATTATACGATATAGATTGATTTTTGTATTGCTCATCCACTTACACATTTGCACTTTCCACATTTTTTTGCAATCTTTTGTTATAACATCTATATGCTTTGCTTTGATTAGAAAAACCAAGAAATATTCCTTCATCACATCTAGGATAAAAATTTCCAATTGAATCATCCCTTTTGATATATTTACTTCCAAAAATTCTAAAATATTTAACAGTAGGTGTATGTCCAAACCATAGTTCATAAGGAGTCTTACTGGTTTCACCTTTGGTGTGAACTCTATTGAATGTGTAGACTGTTGTACTCACTGCTTCTCTCTAGTAGATATGAGGCAATTGGGATTCCATCATCATGGTTCTTGCTACATCCAAAATCATTCTATTCTTTCTTTCCACCACTTCATTCTACTGAGGAGTCCTAGTTGCAGATAATTGTATTCTAATTCCATTTGTCTCACAATAACTATTAAATTCATGAGAAGTGAACTCACCACCTTGATCTGATCTTAGACATTTGATTTTCAATCCAATTTCAACTTTTACTTTAAAGATCTTGAATATCTCAAAAGCTTTAGACTTCTCCGTAAGAAAAGTCACCCATGTCATTCTAGAATAATCATTAATTATCAGCATGAAGTACCTATCACCTTGAAAGATTTTAATCCTTACTAGACCACATAAGTTAGTATGAATCAAATCAAGAACATCATTAGATTTATCTTGTATGCTCTTAAAATTAGTTCTCACTTGCTTTCCCAATTGACATTCCTTACATACCGGATAACGAGGCTTCATAATCTTAGGTATATCTCTAACTGCCTTTGTTGAACTGATCTTGATAGTGCAATCAACATTAACATGACACAACCTTTTATTCCATAACCAACTCTCATCAACATGAGCAATCAAACATGTCTTATTACCAATGTTCAAATGAAACATATTACCTCTGGTCTGAGTACCAGTAGAAATCTTCAAACTAGTCTTGTTAATGATTTGGCATTTTCTATCCATGAATTGAAGTTGGAATCCTTTATCCACCAACTGACCAACACTCAAAAGATTATGCTTTAAACCTTCTACATAATAGACATTGTCAATATTATGCTTACCATCTAGAGAGATAGTGCCTTTACCTCTGATCATACATGCTTTGCCATCTCCAAATCTTACTTGACCGCCATTGTATTCATGCAGGGACAAAAAAATTCTTTTATCTCCAATCATATGATGTGAACATCCACTATCAATTACCCATTCATCCTTATCTTCAACTTTTTCTTCCAAGGCCTTCTCTTCATTCAAGATAGCTAGTTCTAGTTCATGTTCTTTTAAGACATAGAACACCCATTTCTTTCCATTGTCAGATCCACTAGCAGATTCTTCTATCGGTTCATCCTCGGAGTCATCAATTACTCCTTCCTCATCCACTATGAAGCATTTTTTGTTTCTCTTGAATTTGTATCTATTCTGATTAGGCTTAAAATATTTCTTAACTCTTTCCTCAAATCTTGCATTCCTTTTAGAATATCTAGATGCAAAATGACCAATCTTATGACATGCAAAACATTTAAAAGGTGTTTTTCCTTCATACTTACTTCCTGTCGGTCCTTTAGGTACTCTTCTAGCAAATAAGGCTTCAAGTTGCTCAAATTCTTCATCTTCTTTCCTCATGTCTTTTAGTTCCTTTGCATATAGGTTTTTCCAGTCATTCTTTCTGGTAGATGATGATGATGATGCATGAAAAGCAAGTTTAGATTTTGCAGCTCCAGAATGTCCAAATTCTTCAAGCTCAAAAGCAGATAACTTCCCAATCAAAATGTCTCTATTAACTGAAGTATTTTACATTGTTCTCAACTCATTAATTGCAGTTGCCTTCATCTTGTAAGCCAGTGGAAGGGCTCTCAAGACTTTGAAAACTATTTCATCTTCACTCAGAGATCCTCCACAACATTAAATTCCCATAACAATCTCATTTCCTCTCTCCATAAATGTAGCAATTCTTTCATTGTCATCCATCTTCAATTTTTCATATCTCACCTAGTAGCCATCAAGTTTAGAAATTTTGATAGTAGGGTCACCTTCATTCAGAGTTTGCATTTTATCCCACATAACCTTTGCAGATGATTTATCAGTTAATCCCATGATCTGTTGATTAGTAAGTGCACATAGGAGGGCTTGTCTAGCTCTACACTCAATCTCAATATTCTTATCCAAGTCTACAAGAGCCGGATTTATAGATGTTGGATTATAAGGTGTATAACCTTTCTTAGTGATCTCCCAAATATCCTTGCCAAGACATCTAAGATGAGTCTCCATTCGGATCTTCCATATCCCATAATTTGTTTCATCAAGCTTAGGGATTTCTCTTCTAAAGATAGTTGCTGGTGGATTAGTTGCCATAGGATCTACCTCAAGTGGTTAAGCTTCTGCAAAAGAGGACCAATTCTCTGATACTAATTGTTAGAATAATAGGTGAACAACTGAGAGGGGGGGTGAATCATTTGTTAACATATTACAACAATTAATTCACATTACAACCTTAAACCAAAGCACATAAACATTTAAATATCGGTAATGCAGAAATAGATGCTAGTAGACACAGATACCGGTAAACAATGCAACTTAATAATAAATAGATAATCAATGCAATGCAACCATACCACATAACACCAAGATTTGTACATGGAAAAAATGGTAAAGGGAAAAACCACGGTGGGAAGCATACCCACAATCAGATGATACTTCTATAGAAAGTATCTATTACAATGAGGGGCCTGCACATGCAGGAAGGCACACTGCCTAGAGCGCACTACTCATTACAAAAGAGTATCACTGACTACAGAGGTTAAAACCACCTCAAGATATTTGAACAACAATCCAGTAGAATGAACTGCTAGAGATAGTATCTACCATGTCTGATTACAGTCTCGGTTAAGCTCAATACTAGAGGCCTTTGACCTCTTCATTAATCCTAATTTGATCCTTAATGATCAACCTAAACTCCTTTGCATATGATATTATAATTTATGACCATGATACCTAATCTACAATGAGATCTTACATTGATTTATACCAACCCTAAGACCTAAACCCATTAGGTCGGACACCTAAAAGATATTACAATAAGATCATTACATATATCCATATTACAATGATATTCCATATCGGCTTTAGACCAAAACAATATTGACCAATCCATAAAACATCCTTGTAACATGTAGAAAACACGTTAACATGATACCGGTCCATAACCTAGATAGGCATCAGACCTATTATGAGTCCACCACACCAAAGCAATGTCTCCAACTGATTGAAGCATGATCAAAGAACATCTTTAGCATCCTGAAAGCCGCACCAACACCACTTATGCATCCTATCAAGAATTCTCAATGAAATCTCTACCAGTAGAGCCTTAAACCTATGCTGGTAAGGGTTTACAAGAGTGTATGATATCATATGATTACCAAGTCAATACCATCTAACCAAGACATGCTCCAAAAGAATGTACCACGTGTAACCAAACACATTCCATTGATCCAAACATGCCGGAAGTGTCCAACAGATAGTCTCCTCTGTCAACAACATTAGATCTTCTGTCAGTAACCAACCATAACAGCTAGTGTTGACATCAATTAAAAAACATCAATGCAACACATAATCAATTCCTCCAAAATGCCAACAAAATCTGATGAAGGTATTTTTCTTGGTTACTCCTCTAAGAATATATAAATGTTACAATAAGAGAACTAGGAAAATTGTTGAAAGTGCTAATGTGAAGGTGGTTGATTTGTCAAATAAGTCTAAAGGTACAAGTAGATTAGAACCTGAAAAGGATGATAATGAGGAAAAACTTGTGATCATTAAACTGGAAGCACAAAACAACAATCAACTAGCAAACACAGAATTAGGTACTCAACCGGTAAGTGATGACAATGAGGATGAAAATGGAGAATCAAAAGAGGAAGATGCAGAACAGACACAGGCTATACATAAATATGTCAAATTAAATCACTCACAAGTGAAGATAATTCATGATAAGAATGCAGGTGTGAAGACTAGGAGAAAGATTAGAGAAAATTCTTGTTTGATCTCTACAATGGAACCCAAGACAAGGAAGCACTGAAAGATAATGATTGGGTGAATGTAATGAATGAACAATTAAATCAAATTGAGAAAAATTAGACATGGTCAATTGTTCCTAGACCCAATGAAAAGAATGTCATTGGAACAAAATGGGTCTTTAGGAATAAATTGGATGAAGAAGGAAGATTTGTAAGGAACGAAGCAAGGTTAGTCTACAAAGGGTATGTACTGGAAGAAGCTAAGTATTATGGTGAAACATTTGCACCGGTTGCTAGATTAGAAGCTATAAGGATGATGCTAGCATTTTTTTCATATAGAGGTTTCAAAGTCTACCAAATCGATGTCATGTCATCCTTCTTGAATGGAATTCTATAAGAAGAGGTATATATGGAACAACCAGATGGATTTTCCCTCACTGATGATAAGGACATGGTGTGTAAATTACATAAAGCTTCATATGGTCTTAAGAAGGCACTGAGACCATGGTATGAGAGACTTCATGCACATTTGATCAATATTGGATTTCAATGTACCAGTGAGGACAATAATATATACTTGAATACTAATGGAGACAAGATGCTAACTACAGAAGTATTTGTAGATGACATAAGTTTTGGTGGTAATGATGATATGTGTATGAATTTTTTTGATGAGATGAAAAAGGAATTTGAAATATCTCTAATTGGTGAAATAAAATTCTTTAATGGCTTACAGGTCCAACAACTAAATGATGGTATCTTTATTTTTCAAATCAAGTATATCAAAGAATTTTTGAAAACTTTCGATATGGAAGAATGCAAACTGGTAGGTGCACCTATGGTAACATGCTGTAAATTGTCCAAGCCAAATGATTCCCCTGATGTTAGTGAAAAGGAGTATAGATCCATGATTGGAAAGCTACATTATGTTGTTCATAGTAGATCAAATATTGCTGATGTTGTTGGCTTAGTAGCTAGTTTTTAAAAGGAACCAAAGGAAAGTCACATAATGGTTGTAAAAAGAATTTTTCAATATCTCAAAGGGAAATTAGACTATGGATTATGGTATCCCTGCAAAGGAGATTTCACTTTGGATGTCTTTACTGATGCAAATTTGGCAGGTAATGTGGATGATAGGAAAATAAAAACCGGTGGAGATTTTCTAATTCAAGGAAGACTAGTAGCATGGACAAGCAAGAAATAATAATGTGTTTCTCAATCTACAGTTGATGCTAAGTATGTAGTCACATCCACGAATTGCACGCAGGCCATATGGATGAGACATGTGCTAGAAGGATTCAAGATGGATATGTCTAAACCATTGACTATCTATTGCGATAATACGAGTGCAATAAACATTTCTAAGAATCATGTACTTCATGCTAGAACCAAGCACATAGAGTTGAAGTATCATTTCTTAAGAGAAAGAGTTCAGGAGAAGAAGGTGAAGATGGAATATGTGAAGAGTAAAGATTAGTTAGCTAATATCTTTACTAAAACCTTACCAAAGACAACCTTTGAGTTTCTTAGAGGTAAATTAGGGGTTAGACCCCTACATCAGAAAATTGAGATTATGGAGATGCATCAATCTTGTGGATTTCATGTTTATCTTTCATGAAGGTTTGATGAAGATGTAGGCTACTCCATAGGGGGGAAAACTTTGATGCAAGTTTGATATGATGTTTTGATTTATAACTCTAATCTGATAAAATGATATAATTCTGATACAAGTAAAGTCCTGATTTAGTACTCTAATGCAATAATTTGGTGTTATTATTTATTCAACAAAGATGATGGAAGTGGCAATAGAAGAATTGAAGATAAGTGATGCATTTCCACCTTTGCCATTGTTGTTAAAGGGGGAGAAGAAAATAAAATCAGATATGAGAGAAGTTGACAATCATCCTTGGGGAGAAGAAAAGGAGTCTATCAGAAAAGGGGAGAAGAACAAGATCAGATATGGGAGAAGACAAAAGGAGGAGAATCGACAGTTGATGTGTTACTGGTAAACAAGTTGTAGATGATAGGCTATAATAATGATTACTCTGATTGTATATCTGATTGGTGTTGCCATCGATGCCAAAGGGGGAGAATGTTGGCATGATTGGCATAAATGATGCAGATGAGATGATGATGGGCGACTGTACCAGTAGAGGAAAGAAGACTGAGATTTTGTGAGTAGTTGACATGATCAGTTATTTGTGTTGTCATTCATGGAAACTAGTGTCAACTGATCAATGTTGATGTTTATAGATGGTTCTTGATGTTTTATTTGTTGGCTAAGTGATTTGGTATACTGGAGTTGGAGTTTGACAATTTGACAGGGTTTAATCGACAAGACTATAAATTAGGACTTTAACTGGTAATGCATAGATATTTTGATTGAATTAGATGATTTATGATGATTGATGACTTGTTGTTTCAAGTATAAGCTTGTATGATGGATTGGAGTATGTGACCGAAACAACATCCTATGATGTTTACTAGAAGGCATGTTTTGAATTTATGATTAAGTTTCACTAGGGTTTTAGTAGGGTTTAATTAGGACCGGTGATAAAATCACTCAAATGGTAATGAGTTTGGTTATGATGGTGATTGATGGTGAGCCTACATGAAAGAGGTAACACGACACAACCCGCGTAGATAATTTGAATGTTCTTTTGGCACGATTCAAGGAAGCAATTCTTGGGAAATAGTGAAAAACTTAGTGGAGTGTTTTGAGGTTTTGACTTTGGTATAGATCAATTTTTTATGATAAGTTATGATCAACCAATGATTAATATTGCATTGTAAATTGTTGTAATAATTTGTATGATGATCTGATATGATTTTTATTGTAATTTCAAGATGTAATTAGGGTTTATTGGTTGACCTAGTTGAAATATCTATTTAGGATGACACAGTTGATGGTTTTTGTGTCAGTGATCTAAGAGAAGAAAGTGATTTTGTACTAGAGAAGAGAGAGATCTTCCTAAGTGTTGTAGATTTTGAAGTATAACTGGATCTGATTTAGCAAGCTAAAAGTGCAAAGTTTTAGATCAATTTTTAGTATTGCTCCCTAACAGTTACAGTAGCTTAAATCCCTTAATTGAATAGGTCCTAACATGCCTTAATCATTTAAGTCCCCTACTAGGGAAGCTCTTAAAATGGGTGGTAAATCATATCACTAGGTTCATCCTAACAGATCATTAAGCTCCTAGCTAGAGTGATAGGTAAATCCCTTAACCCGGTGACTCCTAATAGGGTTTGCTCCTAACCAGGCATATCGTAAGATCCTAATAGGGCTAAGCTCCTAACAGAATGTACTTCAAAATAGTAAAAGTTTTAGTGGGTACCAACTCCCACCATGATTTTTTACATTTGGGTTTCCACATCAAAAATTTATGGTGTTCATGTGTGGAATGCTTTTCATATATTTTTCATGTTTTATTTTTGATTACCGGTTAAGACAAGTTATGTTTGTTTATGATAAATCTTAAAGTGATTATCGGTATTGATGGTTAATTGGTTGATGAAGCATTATGATTAGTTAATAAGTTGGTAAAAGTGTTTGTCAATCTGATATTGAGTTGATGGCTAATATGATTAATGAGTTTGCATATGTGGGAAATGATTGTCTAGATCTGATAAGGAAATTGAGAAATTTGTTAAAAGAATTGGTTTATGTGTTGAATGTTTTTCAGATCTGTGATAAGTTTGTTTTGGAGTTTAAAGTTTCAGTTCTTGTTAATACTGGTTCACCCCCCCTCTTAGTATTAACCGGATCTTCATGTTGTTAACAATTAGTATCAAAGCATTGGACCTCTGTGTGCAGAAAGGTAAACTGCTTGAGGAAAAGATTATGAGGCAGTCAAGATGATGAAGAAAGAGGGTCATAAGTTCAACAAGGATAAATGGGAAGAGTAATGGTGATGATTTAATTTGGGTTGATGTTCTAAAGCATAATCTGTTAAGTGTTGCACAGCTTAATGATAAAGGTTATTTTTCTTTAGTTTAATGGCGGAGTCTGCAGAATTCTTGGAGGTAATGGTGAACTGATTGCTACTGGGAAGAAAACTAGAGCTAACTTATTTCATTTGAATGCTAATGTCAATAATTTTCTAGTTGCAAAAATGGAAGATAGCTAGTTGTGGCACAGGAGATGTTGTAATGTGAATTTTGATAACTTGGTGAAGGTAAGCAACTCAAGTATTGTAAGAGGATTGCCACAAATTGTTAAACTAGATAATGTGATTTGTAAAGATTGTCAAATTGGTAAGATGACCTCTATTTCATTTAAAATCAATAAGTGTACATCTGAGAATATTTTGGACTTGGTACATACTAATCTCTTTTGCCCTATGAGAAAAAAAAGCTATTATGGTGATAGGT
This sequence comes from Cryptomeria japonica, assembly GCF_030272615.1. Taxonomy (NCBI): domain Eukaryota; kingdom Viridiplantae; phylum Streptophyta; class Pinopsida; order Cupressales; family Cupressaceae; genus Cryptomeria; species Cryptomeria japonica. The sequence goes on from NC_081408.1 coordinate 706,423,873, forward strand.
ATTTCATGCTTTTTACCGATTACTCTTCTCAGATGATGTGGGTTACATTTTTGAAGGAGAAATATAAAGCTTTTATTAAGTTCAAAACATTCAAAGCTCTAGTTCAGAATGAGACCGATAAGAATTTGAAATGTTTAAGATCAGACCGAGGTAGTGAATTCACATTTGATGAACAAGGTATCAAGAGACAGATGTCCGCTCCAAGACCACCACAACAAAATGGCATAGTAGAAAGGATGAACAAAACAATTGTTGATGGTGCTAGAACAATGTTAATATAGGGTAATGTACCTAAGATATTTTAGAGAGAAGTGGTTAGTATTGTAGTATATACATTAAACTGGGTACTTGTGTAGAAAGGTAACAATAAGACCCCTTATGAGGTATGGTATGGTAAAAATCCCTACATAAGTTGTTTAAAAATCTTTGGAAGTCAAAGTTTCATTAAGAAGGATAACTATACTAAGAAATTTGATGCAAAATCTGATGAAGGAATTTTTCTTGCTTACTCCTCTAAGAGTAAGGCATATAAATGTTACAATAAGAGAACTAAGAAAATTGTTGAAAGTGCTAATGTGAAGGTGGATGATTCATCAAATAAGTCTAAAGGCACAAGTAGATCAGAACTTGAAAAGGATGATAATGAGGAAAAACTTGTGATCATTGAACCGGAAGCACAAAACAACAATCAACTGGCAAACGCAAAATTAGGTGCTCAACCGGTAAGCGATGACAGTGAGGATGAAAATGGAGAATCAAAAGAGGAATATGTAGAACCAACACAGGCTATACCTAAATATATCAAATTAAATAACTCACAAGAGAAGATAATTGGTGATAAGAATGTAGGTGTGCAGACTAGGAGAAACATTAGAGAAAATTCTTGTTTGATCTCTATAATAGAACACAAGACAATTAAGGAAGCATAGAAAGATGATGATTGGGTGAATGCAATGAATGAAGAACTAGATCAAATTTAGAAAAATTAGACATGGTCACTAGTTCCTAGACCAGACAAAAAGAAAGTCATTGGAACAAAATGGTTCTTTAGGAATAAATTGGATGAAGAAGGAAGATTTGTAAGGAACGAATCAAGGTTAGTCTGCAAAGGCTATGCACAGGAAGAAGCTAAGTATTATGGTGAAACATTTGTACCAGTTTCTAGATTAGAAGGTGTAAGGATGATGCAAGAATTTGTTGCATATAAAGGTTTCAAATTCTACCAAATGGATGACAAGTTAGCCTTCTTGAATGGAATCCTATAAGAAGAGGTATACATTGAACAACCAGATGGATTTTCCCTCACTAATGATAAGGACATGGTTTGTAAATTTCATAAAGCTTCATATGGTGTTAAGAAGGCACCGAGACCATGGTATGATAGACTTCATGCACATTTGATCAATATTGGATTTCAATGTACCAGTGAGGACATTAATATATACTTGAAGACTAATGGAGACAAGATGCTAATTGCAGTAGTATTTATAGATGACATAAGTTTTGTTGGTAATGATGATATGTGTATGAATTTTTTCAATTAGATGAAAAAGGAATTTGAAATATCTCTAATCGGTGAAATAAATTTCTTTATTGGCTTACGGGTCCAATTACTAAATGATGGTATCTTTATTTTTCAAAGCAATTATACCAAAGAAGTGTTGAAGACTTCTAGTATGGAAGAATGCAAACCGGTAGGTACACCTATGGTAACATGCTGCAAATTGTCCAAGAAAGATGATTCCCCTATTGTTAGTGAAAAGGAGTACAGATCCATGATTGGCAAGCTACATTATGTTGTTCATAGTAGACCAAATATTCCTCATGTTGTTGGCTTAGTAGCTAGATTTCAAAAGGAATTGAAGGAAAGTCACATGATGGTTGTGAAAAGAATTTTCCAGTATCTCAAAGGCACATTAGACTATGGATTATGGTATCCCTGCAAAGGAGATTTTACTTTGGATGTCTTTACTGATGCATACTGGGCAAGTAATGTGGATGATAGGAAAAGAACAATCGATGGAGCTTTTCTACTTGGAGGAAGACTAGTAGCATGGACAAGAAAGAAACAATCATTTGTTTCTCAATCTACATCTGAAGCTGAGTATGTAGCTACATCCATGAAATGCATGTAGGCCATAAAAATTTACTATCTATTGTGATAATACAAGTGCGATAAAAATTTCTAAGAATCGTGTACTTCATGCTAGAACCAAGCACATAGAGTTGAAGTATCATTTCTTAAGAGAAAGAGTTTGAGAGAAGAAGGTGAAGATGGAATATGTGAAGAGTAAAGATCAGTTAGCTAATATCTTTACTAAAACCTTATCAAAGACTACCTTTGAGTTTTTTAGAGGTAAATTAGGGGTTACACCCCTACACCGAAAGAACTGAGATGATGGAGATGCACCAATATTGTGGATTTCATGTTTGTCATTTACTAAGGATTGATGAAGATGCATGCTACTTCATAGGGGGAGTAGCTCTGATGCAAGTTTGATATGATGTTCTAATTTATAGCTCTGATCTGATCAGATGATATAGTTCTAATACAAGTAAAGTATTGATTTAGTACTCTGATGCAATAATTTGGTCTTCTGATTTGATTAGTAGAGATGATGGAAGCGAAAACAAAATAATTGAAGATAATTGATGCATCTCCACCTTTGGCATTGTTGTCAAAGGGGGAGAAGAAAAGAACAATCAGATATGAGAGAAGTTGATGATCATCCTTGGGGAGAAGAAAAGGAGCCTATGAGAAAGGGGGAGAAGAACAAGATCAGATATGGGAGAAGACAAAAGGAGGAGAACCAACAAATGACATGTTACTGGTAAACAAGTTGTAGATGATAGGCTATAATAATGATTACTCTGATTGTATATCTGATTGGTGTTGCCATCAATGCCAAAAGGGGAGTATGTTGGCATGATTGCATAACTTATGCATATGAGATGATGATGGATGACTATATCAGTAGAGGAAAGAAGACTGAGATTTTGAGAGTCGTTGACATTATCAGTTATTTGTGTTGTCATTGATGGCAACTATTGTCAACTAATCATTGAAGATATTTACAGATGGTTCTTGATGTTTTATTTGCTGGCTAAGTGATTTGGTCTACTAGAGTTTGAGTTTGACAGGGTTTTATCGACAAGACTATGAATTAGGACTTTAACCAGTAATGCACAAATGTTTTGATTAAATTGGGTGATCGGTGATGATTGATGACTTGCGGTTTGAAATATAAGCTTGTATGATGGATTCTAGTATGTGACTGGAACCGCATCTTGTGATGTTTAATGGAAGGTATCTTTTGAATTTTTGATGAAGTTTTGCTAGGGTTTTAGTAGGGTTTAAGGACCAGTGATAAATTCACTTAACCGGTAATGGTTTTTGTTATGCCAATGATTGGCAATGAGTCTACATGAAGGAGGTAACACGTCACAACCCACATAGATGATTTGAATATTTTTTTGGCACAATTTAAGGAAGAATTTCTTGGGAAACAATGAAATGCTTAGTGGAGTATTTTGAGGTTTTAACTTTGGTACAGATTGGATTTTTGTGATGTTATGATCAACCAATGGTTGATATTGCATTGTAAATTGTTGTAATAATCTGGATGATGATCTGATATGATTTGTATAGTAATTTCAAGATGTAATTAGGGTTTATTGGTCGACCTAGTTGAAATGTCTATTTAGGATGACACAGTTGATGTTTTATGTGTCGGTGATCTAAGAGAAGAGAGTGGTGTCATATCAAAGAAGAGAGAGATCTTCCTAAGTGTTGCAAAATGTGACTTATAACTGGATTTGATTTAGCAAGCTGAAAGTGAAAAGTTTCAAATCACTTTTCACTGTTGTTCCCTAATAGTTAAAGTGGCTTAAATCCCTTAATCGAGTAGGTCCTAAAAGGCCTTAATCATTTAAGTCCCCTAATAGGGAAGCTCTCAAAAAGGGTGGTAAATCCTCTCATGAGGTTGATCCTAATAGATCATTAAGCTCCTAGTTGGAGTGATAGGTAAGTTCTTTAACCAGGTGAGTACTAACAGGGTCTACTCCTAACTGGGTATATTGTAAGATCCTAACAAGGCTAAGCTCCTAACAGGGAGTACTTCGAAAGAGTAAAAATTTTATTGGGTACCAACTCCCACCGTTGTTTTTCTCATTTGCGTTTCCATGTCAAAAAATTATGGTGTTCATGTGTGGAATGTTTTTCATGTTTTATTTTTGATTACCGGTTAAGACAAATTATGTTTTTTTATGATAAATCTTAAAGTGGTTACCGGTATTGATGGTTAATTGGTTGATGAAGCATTATGATTAGTTAATAAGTTGGTAAAAGTGTGTGTTGATCTAATATTGAGTTGATGGCTAATCTTATTAATGAGTTTGCAAAAGTGGTAAATGATTGTCTAGATCTGATAAGGAAAGTGAGAAATTTGTTAAGAAGAATTGGTTTATGTGTTGAATGTTTTCCAGATCTATGATAAATTTTTTTTGGAGTTAAAATTTTCAGTTCTTGTTAATACCGATTCACCCCCCCTCTTAGTATTAGCTAGATCCTCATTGTATTAGCAAGCAAGTCCCAAAAATTTTGGTATTTCTTCTCTTGTTATATCAGGACACAACTTTACTAATGTAAGTTATTTTAACCTTTCATCTTCTAGACTAGTTGTGTATCTCTAAGCATCCAGGATATCATATAACTCTTTTGGAATTGTGGATGACAATTTAATCAATACTTTACTAAAAAAATTCATATAATGTACAACTTCTTTTTCAATAGCTCTCTAAACGTTTTCAGTAGAATTCTCATAATACATAGAAAGCTTTGTCAAATTGCCTTCATTAACTATTGTATCTATAATCTTTTGTAATGGAGGCACAATAGTGTAAGAACCTTCAATCTTACCCAATTTAAGAGTTTCATCTATCTCAGATTTCTGCTTCTTTCTTTCTCTCATTTTTTCAGATGACTCACCTTGTGTTTTAGCTTTCTTTGAAGATGGGGCATCACTGGATACAGGTTTTCTAACTACTCTAGTAAATGTACTAGTTTTATTCACTTCTGTAACCTCTTCATCCAATTCAATTTCCTCCTTTGCTGCTACATACTTCCTTGCAAACTTCTCTTTATTCCTCTTTTCTACTCTACTGGTTGATGTTGATTGAGGCTTAGACAGGGGGACCAGCTTCTGTACATCGGAGATAGGTGCAGACTTGCTTTGCTTGGTATTGGACTACTTGGGAGGAGAAGATATGAGTTTACATTGTGGCTTCACCATATCTTCCTCCTTCAGTATATTTTTCTCTCTGGCTCTTTGCACTCCTTCTTGAGTTATACCCATTTGTTCGACAAGTTCCTCAACTTTCTTTCTTACATTTTTTTTGTTTTCGAGCCCAGTAAATTTCTTTTGCAGGTCCAAATCCTTCTGCTTGAAATTACCAAATCTCTCCTCATTCTTGTCCATGGATTGACTCAAAAAGTATTGAGAATATGCATCAAGCATGAATACATCCACCTCATACCCCATGGGCATGATCCAAATAGTTCTCAGATCAACTGCGTTCATATGACACTAATCCTTATCAACCATGAAACAAATAGTTCTCTCATATTTTTCCACTCTCTTTAGGATTTCTCTCTATATTTTTCATGGTGGCTTCAAAAGTTTTGAAATAGCCCCATAAAGCTGAATTTCGCATTACATTGTCACCCAAACCCAACAATTCTTCCTTGATTTTCATGGCCACTAGTTTATCATAAGCCCATTAGAATTTTCCAATTTTGAGGATCTCATTCATGAAATAAAGTGCTAAACAAACAATTAGGGATCCAAAATTGAAGACATTTTTCTTATCTTGCTTTATTTTCTTCAAGTTGCTCATTAACTCTTTGACAAGTATTGTACAAAGATCATACCTTTTGTCTTCCTTAGAATTTCATAGGCTACAAATACGGTTGTGTCTGATACTGAATTTAACCTACTTAATTGATATACCTTGTATCTAATCACCATCAAGGAAAATCTAACATCATGCTCAATAATATCATTGATAGTCATCGATCGACTATCAAACTTAGTATGGTAATCTTTGTCAGCGTTGTATTTTGTATTTTCCTTAATCTGGGGACTTCACCGGTTGCTTTTAAACATGTATCTTCTTCAATGGCTTTCTTGGTTATCTTGTAAGGTTGATCTGGCCACATGAATTCATCATGAAACCTTTTTAGAATATATCGGACCCATTCTGGTTCATTGAGCATCAGAAAATGAATAAATTATATAAAACCCTTATTGTGAAGTCCCTTAAATATGGGCTTCATATTTCCCAAACTATCAGACAGATGCTTGTTTTAGAGTGATAGCATATCAAAATTACCTAATTTTTTTATGTTGTAGTGGATATATGTTGCCAATTGACACTCAATTGGTTGGTTTCAATATGTTGTCATTGATGGCAACACGGAAACTTGTTCTGGCTTTCACATTTTGGTCTAGTTGATTACCGACAGACACTTCACCGGCACCAGAAGGTATCTTTACTGGTTGGAAGAGAAATATTTGGTTACTAACATTATAGGCCAACATGATTTCATCAAGTTATCGGTATTGGAGGTCAGCATAACTTGGGAGATCTGGCTTCAGTAGTTGATTTTGACATTCATGTATTGAGCCGACATGTTTATTCATATTGTAATTATCTTTATAAGTCAACATAAGGCATGATAATTTGTAAAGGGTATATAGGTCAATTGGTTAGATCATTTTGTAATAGAGACGGATAGATGAATATGATAATGTTATGTAATGAAAAATATATTAAAGATCATTAATGTGAGGATATTTATGTAAAGGGGTATTTTAGTAAGGGTTTAGGGTTTCAGACCAGAAGAGACGGAGCTTAACTAGAATTGTATTCAGGCATAGAAGATGCTATCTTTGCAGTTCAATCATTTCTCCGGATTATAGTCTAGATTTGTATGTAGTCATTGAGGCTCCTTCTATGATTGAGCAGTGTGCTCTAGTCTGTAATCCTTCCTATAAGTGCAGGCCCTATATTTTGTAATATCTTTTCATATGGCCAGTGGATTGATATTGTGGGTCACAAATCCTATCGTGGTTTTTCCTCTTTGAGGTTTTCCATGTATTAATCTCTATGTTATGGTATTAATTTGTGTGATTGGCTTATTGGTTTCTTTACTTCTTTCAATCTTATATGTATCAGTATACTAGTTGGTGTATACATGTTTTAATAAGGTTAAAATTAGTCATTCCAGCAAAACACTGATTCACCCCCCCCCTCTCAGTGTTCTTGGATTCCAACAATTGGTATTAGAGCCTTGTCCTTTGGGGGAATTTTAACAGCCTGAGGAAGATACTAGATCCAAAATCCATGAATATGAGTTTGGAAAAGCAACTTGAGGTGGTACTTGAAGATTATGATGCTGAAAGGATGAATAATGTGAAGCTACTAGATGAATTGAATTCTTCTTAGGAATTCATTCTTGTCCTATAGGAGAGGTTTTCATCTATTCAAGCTAGGAGGAGGGAGCTTTTGCAGAATAAGGATGAAGAGAAAGATGCACTTAAGCAACAGTGTTAGAAGCTAAGTCAGGAGAACATGGTCATGAGGAATGAAATGCAAGCTATAACTATGAGAATGTCTAAGGAGATTGAAGAGTGGAATAAAAAGGAAGAAAATCTTGTTGTATCTTTCAAGAAAAAATTTGTAGAATGTGGTAGGTTGGTTCATGAAAATGATATGTTGAGAACTGATTTTGTACAATCCCAAAGTAATGAACAAGAGCTTGAGAGACAAATGATAATTTTGAGAGATGATTTAACTATTGCAAGTGAGTACAAAGACAAATTTAAGGTTAGTTCAACACAACTTGATGAGTTATTGAAGAGACAAAGGCAGAATAGAGATTCTAGTGGACTTGGATTTGAACAAGGATAGAGTTTTGGTACAACAAATGAAGATCAAAACCATAAGGGATAGGTAAGGTAGTTTAATGCTTATAAATTTAATGGTAGATGCTTTGTTTGTAATAAATTTGGTCACATGGCTAGGCAATGTAGAAATAGAGAAAATTAGAACAATAATTCTGCTCCCGGTCAATGTTCTAAATGAAATAAGAATGGACATAGGACAAAAGATTGTAGAATAAATGTTAAATGTTATGCATGTGGAAAATTTGGACATATGGCTAATCAATCCAGGTCTAGCAATTATAAAAATTTTAGCAAAGCAATTCAAAAGAACAATTTTACATGTTATGCATGCAATGAAGTTGGACATATTGCTAAATTTTGTAGAAGCAGAAATCCATCGGTTGGCAATGGAGGATCAAATAAGAAAGGGAAAGAAAAGATTAATGAAATCTAGCAAGAACATACCTAGAGATGGGTCAAGAACTCTGAAGATCAATATACAGATGAGAATGCTTTGGTTACTTAATTGATAGAGGAGGTTTTTCTTGCACCGGTAGGAAGCTCATCTAGTAATAGAGGCAAATGCCTTAGGGGTAGGAAAAATTCACAGTAATACTACTTAAGTCCTGGGAATAGGTTCTATAAGATGTTCCATACATCAAATATGCTATTTGGCATGGAGATGTTTAACAAAGATCCGATATCTTTCACCAAAAGTCATTTATATCAATGACGGATTAGGGTTTTTCTTGGAGGATAAAAGGTTGAATCTACTTTATTTTTAATCACCATGCATTTAGAGTGATTAAGAGTGATTCAGAGCAAGTCTAAGGTGATTCAGTGTGATCAGATATCATCTTGAGTGATTTCACCAGCGATTGGAAGAGGTCTTTAGTGTCTTTCACTGACAGCGATTCACAGGTACTTATCTTCAATCATCGAAGCAGGATCATCATCTATACCTATATTTGATGCAAATTCTACTATTGTTGAGGTCAATGACCATCCCAGACTGATTTTCAAGAGATATCCGCATGTTGCTGATGAATAATGATGAATAATAGATACCCCAACCGATACTAAAAGGGGGGGGGTGAATCAGTATAGGCAAAAACTTTCAACAACTTATCTATTTAAAACAATACCAACTAGTTGTCACCATTACTGGTTAAACACAATAAGACACTAGAAACCAAAGATTGATAAGTCTGAACACTTCAAATACAATCAATACTTGACATCAGCTTCATCCATAAACATATGCATGTGATATACTAGTAATATCATAACCTATTAACTCTACATGCATAATCTCTCAACCAAATAATTTAGAAACATCACATGAAAAATGCATAACACGTAACACAGATTTTTCACATGGAAACCCAAATGGGAAAAACCATGGTGGGGATGAATACCCACAAGCTTGTTTGAACTCTTTTGAAGCTCGCCCTGTTAAGAGCCTAGTCTGGTTAAAGACTTTACAATAAGGTTCTGCTAGGAACCGATCCTGTTAGAGATCATGCAATTAAGAAATGGCTATATACCCTGTTAAAGGTTACCTCGCTAGATGATTTGAAGAGCTCAATGATCTTGAGTCACCTAGTTATAGGTTTTACAATAAGCCTGTTAAAGCTACCCACTAAAGGGATTTTCCAACTGTTGAAATGATTAGAAGACAATAGGTAAAACTCTGATCTGATAATAGCACTACATGCCAAGGCATATCCTTTTCATAGCCTCTATTCTACAATTACACTTTACAGTTTCCCTCTTACTAGTCTGCCAAGTATCAAGTATCTCTTCACTTAGATACACACACACAACATTTGCCAACAACTTTTCAACAATAAGCATCATCAACCTTATAGGCAACAGTTAGGTCAGTAACATAAACCCTAAACTCTAAGCATCTTAGGTTTACAACATAGGCGGTCCAATCCTAACCGTCCAAACATATTACATAGAGTATTACAATTTCAAAATAGATCACAAGACATTCTGTATCATTCATTCATTGCCACACATGGGAATAAATAAACCATCACGCTCTCTTCTCATACCACTAAGAAGAATGATCATTCCTGAGGTAGACTTCAAATGGAGTTGATCTTCTCATGCAAGATCCTTAAGAAAATCCTTCACGTGCACAAGGCTATCGTGGCACCTTGATTTCATTCTCATCTCTTAGCTAACTCATCACAAAGTTATTATCAGTTGTATAGCACAAGTTGGATCACCAAACCAATAACCCTAGAGCTGAGATTACCAACCGGTAATCATACTTAGTGAAACCATGACACCAGTTCACTGAATCTCCTCATACCTTTTCATATTGGTTCACTTGAACTTATTGACATCAATGACAACATACATTATCATCATATCAATATGTTGGTTCATCATATGCCAATGATATCCAACAATCTCCGCCTTTGGCATTGATGGAAATACTCAATGTAACATAGCAATATCATAGACCAGTGTATCTTCATCATTAGATATCTTCTCCCCACAACAGATATCTTCTCCCCCTTTGACAATAATGCCAAAGTGGAGGCATAAGCTTCCAAAGTCTACTATGCTACTTCCCCTAAGGAGTAGCATCCTCTAACAAATCAATCCCAAAAGATTTGTCATTGTAATACTTGACTAATGCAGAGCACACACCTTTTAATTGACGTCATGAAGGGGCAGAACCCCTGATTCACCTCTCAAATAGGTAAATTTAGTCTTTGGTAAGGGCTTAGTGAATATATCTGCTAGCTGCTCCTTACTAGAAATGTCTTGTAGTACAACCTCCTTATTCTGCACTTTCTCTCTCAAGAAATGATATTTAAGCTCAATGTGCTTAGTGTAGGATTTTGCCAAGATCAAGGGCACAATGAAAAGCATAAAAAGAGAGACAATAGAATGACAAGAACAAAACTATATTCTCATCAATATGCAAATGATCAACTAGATTCATACCAATACAATGAATATAGGCCTACTTATATAGGCAAGGCCATATGGATGTACGAGCACACAATCATGAAATGTGGCTCAATGAGAAACAAGGGTAGGTAAGAAATACTAGGGGTAGGTAGGAGAAATAATATAATATTCCACAAGAGGTGGATGACCCACCGAATGTGGAGTGTAACAACAAAACAAGACCACAAAAGGTGGAATTTCTCCTACAAGCTCTATCCCTATGTGCACACTTCCCTAAGTGCCTCAAATCCAAACTACAAAGAGATGAATTATCCTAAGTTAACTTAAGTAAAGTGTAATAATATCCATAATGAATATTTATTTACACCAACACCCCCCCTTAAGTGCAACTTAGGGGAATGAAGACTCAAGTCAACAACGCAAGATGGGTCTCGGCTACTAGGCCATGATAGGTACCCATGTACAATATGCAAATGCAAGCAAAACTATGCAAAGAAATCTCTCACAAACGGAGAAAGGGAGAAAACCCAGTGGGAAAAAACTCCCCCCCAAAAGAGAGATGAATGTACAAAGGACTCTCAAAGAAGAAGGACAAAACCTCAAAGAAGAAAAAGTCCCCCCCATAAGAGAGGAAGGAGAAGTTAGCTGACCCCCCCTAATGACACATCCTGCACCCCCAAGAGAGCTCACAACTGATGGAACTTACTCTCGGTGAAAGGTTTGGTGAATATGTCAGCAACCTGCTCTGCTGTAGGACAATATTGCAAATCAATGACCTACTCCTGAATCAGCTCTCAGATATAGTGCATATGAATCTCGATGTGTTTGGTTTGTTGGTGCTAGACCGAGTTCTTTGAGATTGCAATAGCACTTTGATTATCACAATGTAGAACTATGGACCGTGGAGTGGTGAATCCAAACTCTGTGAGAATCTGCTGGAGCCAAATGGTCTCAGTCACTACATTAATAGCACCTCGATACTCAACCTCAGTCGAAGAGAGAGCAATAGCATGTTGCTTCTTGCTCTGCCAACAAATGGGGCTTGAACCAAGGTGAAAACTATAACTAGAAGTAGACTTACGATCATCAAGATCGCCAGCCCAATTGGAGTCTGTGTAACCAACCAAGAAAAGTCCTATGCCTGCTGCATAGTGAATCCCATAATGATGTGTACCCTGGATGTGATGAAGGATGCGTTTGGCAGCTTTCCAATGAAGCTCATGTGGTTCCTGCATGAAGCAGGAAACCATGCCAACTGCAAATGAAATATCAGGGCGTGTATGGATCAAGTAGATGAGACTACCCACAAGCTGATGATACAAAGTGGCATCAACTAGTGGAAAAGAACATTGAGCCTCAAGCTTGACTCTTGAAAGATAGGGAGTCAGGGCAGGCTTACAATCAGCCATATGAAAGCATGCAAGTAGATCAAGAGCATACTTGGGCTGTGATAGTGTAATCTCAGAAGGTGACTATGAAATCTTGATCACGAGAAAGTAGTGAAAAAGACCCAAGTTAGTCATAGCAAATCTGTCATGCAAAGCAGAATTGACCTTGCTAATGATGGATGTGGTACTCCCTATAATGATCAAGTCATCAACATAGAGCACAAATATCAAGTGAGAGTCATCCTATCGTAAAATGTAGACATTCGGATTAGAATGACACCTGGTGAACCCTGCTGAGAGAAGAAAGGAATCCATCTTGGCATACCAAGCCCTGGGGGCCTGCTTAAGGCCATAGAGAGATTTCCTTAGTCTGCAACCCAAGGAAGTATCCTGGATGAAACCCTATGGCTGCTCCATATAAATATCCTCATCAAGATCACCATGAAGAAAAGAACTCTTCACATCGATCTGATGTACAACCCAACCATGAGCTGCAGTAATAGCAAGTGTCAAGTGAATGGAGTTCATCTTGGCTATGGGCGCAAAGGTCTCAGTATAGTCAACACCTGCAACCTGAGAGAAACCTTTCACAACAAGCCAAGCCTTATACTTATCCACGCTTCCATTCGCTACAAACTTGGTCTGATAGATCCACTTACATCAAACCATCTTTCTCCCCTTAGAGAGATGGACTAAATCCCATGTGTTGTTCCTCATCAAGGAACTATACTCTTCCTCCATAGCTTGGTCCCACTCAGGAACCCCTAATGCTTCCTGAAATGTCTGTGGATTGGAAGCGGTAGCAATGAATGCATGTGGTAGATCCTGATGTTGTGATCAAGTTCTCCGTGTATCTAAAGGATCCCCAACAAGAGAACCCATGGACTCAAGTCTCTATCAAGCCCAACGAGGTCTAGGTGGAGGTGGAGAACGAGGCTCCTCAACTACAAGTGGACCCTGCGGAGGTATAACCCTGCAAGTCAAAGTTGAAGGAGTCTCATCATTTGAATCACTATCCACAATGGAGGAAGGTGGAGGAGGTAGAGAGGCTAGGCTAGGAGAGCTTTCCTCAAAGTGAACACTCCTCTCAATGAACACCTCATGTGTCTCAGGATCCATCAATCTATATGCCTTAACACCCTCAGGATATCCAACAAATATGCAAGGCTGACTCTGAGGTTCTAATGCCTTGCATTTCTGCGGAGGTATGTGAGCCCATGCTGGACACCCAAAGACTCTGAAATGTCTCACAATTAGTTTCCTACTAGCCCAAGCTTCAAAAGGAGTAATACCTTGCAAAGCTTTGTGAGGAACTCGATTCTGGACATGTGTGGCACAACTGATAGCCTCTACCCAAAAGGTAGCATCAAGAGAACATGCATGTATCATACAGCTAGCCATTTCTTTGAGAGTTCTATTCTTGCATTCTGCAACTCCATTCTATTGTGGAGTGTATGCGACAGAATGCTGAAGATCAATCCCCTCAAATGTACAAAAATCCTCAAGTCTTTTGTTCACATATTCCCTTCCATTATCTGTGCGAAGAATCTTGACCACTTTCACAGATTGCTTCTTGACACGAGTCTTGAAGTCCTAAAATCTATCAAATACTTCACTCTTATGAATGAGAAAGTGGACCCAAGTGAAGCAGGAGTAGTCGTCAATGAAGGTGAGGACATAGCAGGCCTTGCTAAATGAAGGTGCTAGAAATGGACCTGCTACATCACTGTGAACAAGTTGAAGAACTTCCAAAGCTCTCCAAGCTTTCCCTTTATCAAACTTCTCCTCAGGATGCTTGCCCATGGAACAAATTGAACATACACCCTCTGAAAAACTGATTCGAGGTAGACCTGTGACCATGTCTTTAGTGCTGAGCTGCTGAAGATAGCAGTAGTTGAGGTGACCAAACCGCTCATGCCATAGCTTACTTTTGGAATTTGAATGAGTAAGCAAGGCTCTAGAAGGTGAACTTGGCACAAAGTTGGAGAATGAATAAAGCCTTGAGTTGTCATTCACTTGTCCCACTACTACCAAGGCATCATCATCAAGTTCCTTGACCACAACTGAATCTGGTGTAAACTCAACCTTTTTCCCATTCCCATAGTGAGTGATTTGGTAGATAGATAGAAGGTTGGTAGACAAGTTAGGAACATAGAGAACATTCTCAAATGTTCCATCATCCATGTCAACCGAACCTTTCCCTTCAACCTCTACTTGTGTATCATCACCTATGTAAATGTGAGGTACCTTAGATGGCTCCAATGAAGAAAACTGCTCCTTTGTAGAACCCATGTGATAAGAGGCACCTCAGTCAAGTATCCATTGTTGTGAAGAACCTGTAGTAGCCACAAATGCTTTCCCTTTTCCCTTAGACTATGAGGAAGAGGAAGGAGATGAATCCTTCTTTGTGTAGGTGGATGGCAAGGTGATGTTGTTTTTCTTGAGAAGATTTGTCAACTCATCAACTTGCTTGGTGTGGTATCGATGCTCATCATGACCATACTTCTTGCAATATGCACAAGTTGGTTTATCCTTCTTAGGTGGTGTCCCCTTCTTGGAAGAGGATGATTGTCCTTTTTCCTGCTGTGGCTGTGACTTAGATTGCTTCTTCTTCTTCTTGGAATCTTTGCCTTGACTTCCTTGATTCCCTTGATTAGCCACCAAAGCCTTGGACTTTGAAGACTTGAGAAGCCCCATGTTCAACAACTTAGATTGTTCCAATATCAACCTTTCTATGAAACCATCAAATGAAGGCATAACATAGGAACTCCCTACTATCAAACGATGAGTTTGGAAGCTAGACACAAATGCTGCATATTCTAGTGCAAGCTTGTCCAACAAGTTGAATATCAACTAAGCATCCTTTTTGTCAATTCCACAATCCTTAAGCTTTGCTCTTAGCTCATTTGCTTTGGTGACATAATCTTGGATTGTATCAAAACTCTTGGGATCCAAGTTGGTGAGCTCATTATCAATCTTATACCCTCTGATTTCATCAACTTGACCATACAATTTCTGAAACATATCCCAAGCATCTTTGATTGTAGTACACTTCTCAATATGAAAGATGAGGTCATCTGATACATACTTGTGCAAAGTTCCAAGAGCCATACAATTCTTAGTGAGCCATTCTAACTATGCATTAGGATCAGTCTTAGGATAGGTGGTGTTGCTATTGTTCCATCTATGTAATGCGTGAGACCTTTTTCCATTAATTTGCTCCAAACTTTAATTTTCCATGATGCATAATTATGTGGAGTTAAAGGTGGAAATTTATGAGGACTCATTGCAACAAAAATGAAAGAGCACAAGGAAAGAGAGGCACAATCACATAAGACACCCCCCCAAATTCACTCACTCAAAGAACCCCTCCAAAAGTGATGATTTGGCACTTTATACGTAGTGCATGTACAATGGGCCACTTGTAAAAAATGGCAAAGTGGACTTCTGATTTCAATTTGACAATTGCCTCAATAAGGCCAAAAGAGACTCAAACTAATAGTGCAAGAGATCTAAACTAAGATCCAAGCAATTTACAAGTACCAAATAGGCCAAATAAGACCAATATCTGAAAGTACAATTTCCACTTAAAATCATTGAAATCTGATCATAGATTATGAAAGTAGACGAAAAAAATGCACTTTAAAAAAAAATGGCATCTGAAAAGGAGGTCGTATGAGCTCAAACGAGGCCTTTGAAGTTGCAGAATTGAGGATTGGACAGGTACAACTGAGAGAATCCAAAAATTCTGAAACACCTGTGCACCAAAACTAGAAAATAACCACACCACTATGAAGAGCACGAAAAATTAGCCCAAATCAGAAAACATTGCACCTAGAAAGGAGCAAAATTGAGCAAGTTATGGGCCTCCAAAGTTGACCCAAAAATCCAAACTGCTCAATGGAGAGGGGTCTAAAAATTTCCAAAGAAAATGCTGACTAGGCGCTGACTGGGCGCTGCTGACTGGGCACTGATTGTGCGCTATTGACTGGGCAGAAGGTACAGATTCCAAAAATAATTTTCAAAAAAATTATTTTTTTTTTTTTCAAAAAAATCTTTTCAAACTAGAAAATAATTTTCAAAATTTATTTTTTTTTTTTTGAAAAAAAAATCCGAAAATTTTGTACCGTACCACTCGAGTTGGGCAGAAAATTTCCTCCACACCCAAAAATCAATTTTCGCCAAAATAGGTCGAATCTATACTCGATTTTTATGGAAACAACCTCCCGAACACAATGGTGAGGTCGAAAACACTCCAAGATGCCTCCAAAAAAGTAGTCCCTCATATCCAAAAATAGAAGCCTTCCACAATGTCTCCAAAAACCAATCAATGAAGCCCCAATGGCTCTGATACCATGTAGGATTTTGCCAAGGTCAAGGGCACAATGAAAAGCATAAAAAGAGACACAATAGAATGACAATAACAAAATTTTATTCTCATCAATATGCAAATGATCAATTGGATTCATACCAATACAATGAATATAGGCCTGCTTATATAGGCAAGGCCATATGGATGTACGAGCACACAATCATGACATGTGGCTCAATTAGAAACAAGGGTAGGTAGGAGAAATAATATAATATTTCACAAGAGGTGGATGACCCACCGAATGTGGAGTGTAACAATAAAACAAGACCACAAAAAGTGGAATTTCTCCTACAAGCTCTATCCCTATGTGCACACTTCCCTAAGTGTCTCAAATCCAAACTACGAAGAGATGAATTATCCTAAGCTAACTTAAGTAAAGTGTAATAATATCCATAATGAATATTTATTTACACCAACACCCCCCCTTAAGTGCAACTTAGGGGAATGAAGACTCAAGTCAACAACACAAGATGGGTCCTAGCTACTAGGCCATGATAGGTACCCATGTACAATATGCAAATGCAAGCAAAACTATGCAAAGCAATCTCTCACAAACGGAGAAAGGGAGAAAACCCAATGGGAAAAAACTCCCCCCCAAAAGAGAGATGAATGTACAAAGGACTCTCAAAGAAGGACAAAACCTCAAAGAGGAAAAAGTCCCCCCCATAAGAGAGGAAGGAGAAGTCAGCTGACCCCCCCTAATGACACATCCTGCACCCCCAAGAGAGCTCACAACTGCTAGAACTTACTCTCGATGAAAGGTTTGGTGAATATGTCAACAACCTGCTTCGCTGTAGGACAATACTGCAAATCAATGACCTACTCTTGAATCAGCTCTCGGATATAGTGCATATGAATCTCGATGTGTTTGGTCTGCTAGTGCTAGACTGAGTTCTTCAAGATTGCAATAGCACTTTGATTATCACAATGTAGAACTATTGGTTGTGGAGTGGTGAATCCAAACTCTGTGAGAATCTACTGGAGCGAAATGGTCTTAGTCGCGGCATTAATAGCGCCTCGATAATCAGCCTTAGTCAAAGAGAGAGAAATAACATGTTGCTTCTTGCTCTACCAACAAATGGGGCCTGAACCAAGGTGAAAACTGTAACTGAAAGTAGACTTATGATCATCAAGATCACCATCCCAATCGGAGTCTGTGTAACCAACCAAGCGAAGTCTTGTGCCTGCTGCATAGTGAATCCCATAATGATGTGTACCCTGGATGTAATGAAGGATGCATTTAGC
This sequence comes from Cryptomeria japonica, assembly GCF_030272615.1. Classification (NCBI taxonomy): domain Eukaryota; kingdom Viridiplantae; phylum Streptophyta; class Pinopsida; order Cupressales; family Cupressaceae; genus Cryptomeria; species Cryptomeria japonica. The sequence goes on from NC_081408.1 coordinate 706,441,761, forward strand.
GGCTTTCCAATGAAGCTCATGTGGTTCCTACATGAAGCGGGAAACCATGCCAACTACAAATGAAATATCAGGGCGTGTATGGGTCAAGTAGATGAGACTACCCACAAGCTGACGATACAAAGTGGCATCAATTGGTGGAGAAGATCACTAACTGATACTCCTCATTCACTAGTGCTGAATCATCTTCCTTAGTCAGTTTACAACCAGTTACCATTGGTGTACTAACTGGTTTTCTTTCCTCCATGCTGAAAGTCTTCAATACCTTTTTGACATACTTGGACTGGGTAATAAAAATACCCTCCTTCATTTGCTGAATCTGTAAACCAATGAAGAATTTTATTTCTCCTATTAAAGACATCTCAAATTATTTCTTCATTTCATCTACAAATGCATGACTCATTTTATCATCTCCTCCAAAGATTATGTCATCCACAAACACTTCACAGATCAGAATTTGATCACCTTCTAATTTCAAGTAGATGTTGCTATCTTCACTTGTTATCTGAAATCCAGTCTTCACAAGATGAGAGTGTAGTCTTTCATACCATGCCCTAGGTGCTTGTTTTAGTCCATATAGGGCTTTGTGTAATCTACACACCATATCACTATCTTCCGATAAGACAAACCCTTCTGGTTGTTCTATATACACTTCTTCTTCTAGGATTCCATTCAAAAAAGTAGACTTCACATCCATCTGATAAACCTTAAATCCCTTAGCATTCGAACACCTTCTAGTCTAGCCATAGGAGCAAAGGTTTCCCTGTAGTCTTCTCCCTCCTCTTTAGTGTATCCCTTACATACAAATCTAGCTTAGTTTCTTACAACTGTTCCTTCTTCATTCAACTTATTCCTAAAGACCCATTTGGTACCTATGACATTTTTATGTTCGGGTCTGGGAAACAAAGACCATGTTGCATTCTTTTCTATCTGAACTAGCTCCTCTTCCATCGCTTTAATCTAGTCTTCATCTGTAAGAGCTTCTCTGGAAGTCTTGGGTTCAAATTCAGAAATCATGCAAGAGTTCTCCTTCACTTTTCTTCTTGTGAGTATCCTTGCATCTTTATCTCCTATGATTTGCTTTGGATCATGATGCAATTTCACATATCCTGGAATGAATCTAGCCTGATATGCTAGCTTTTCTTCTTGTTCTTCACTAACCTCTTCTTCTCTTTCTACAGCTTCTATTGAAATAGAAACACTAAGATCTTTACAAGTTTCTCTCTTAACTGGTTCTTAGAAGGTTATACCCGGTTCATCTTTTACTTCTTTGTTGCATTTTTCCTAAGGTTCATTAGGGGATTCATCAACCCTGACATTGATACTTTCAACAATTTTTTGAGTTCTATTGTTGTAGCACTTGAGAGCTTTTCTCTTTGTGGAATATCCTAGAAATATTCCTTCATCACATTTTACATCAAATTTTCTCAAATGCTCAACTCTGTATAAAGATATTTGTAAGACAACATTTTTGACAGTAGACATAGATAAGAAGATAAGCAAGATACAGGATGAAATCAACAAACTTGCTAACAATTTTGTAAACTCACTAGATACACTATCAGTTTTTGAACAGCAGATAACAAATTTTGAGGATGAATTACTAAAGTTGGGAAGAGAAAAGGAGAGAATAGTGGATAAGACAAAAAGCTTAAGGTTAAGACTAAGTCCAAGATTGGACTATCTAGCATCACTACGGAAGGACATATCTAAGACATTAGTACAGGGACAGAGGACACCGATAGAATATATGTAGCACCTCACCGGTACAGTTCACAGAATAGAGGTTGCAATAAAGGATAGTAATGCAGCACCTCACCACTTTCTTTCTCTACTAATGCTCTAAAAGCTTTGAATTTTCCAAATGCTTTAGACTTGTCTTTCAAGAATGTGACCCACATCATTCTTGAGCAGTCATTAGTAAGAATCATAAAATACCTATCTCCCTGAATACTTCTAGTTTTCATAGGACCACATAAATCAGTGTGCACAAGGTCAAGTAAATGCTCTGTTGAGAAAGACTTACCTTTAAAAGTTGAGGAAGACATCTTCCCAAATTGACATTCTCTGCACAAAGAATTCCTAGGTTTGTTTAGTAATGGTAATCCTCTTATTTCCTTGATTTTACTAGCTTTAACAATATTGTCAAAGTTCATATGACAAAGTCTTCTATGCCATATCCAACTGTCATCAAACTTAGCCATTAGACATTGACTTATCTTGGCATTCAACTGAAATAGGTTATCTCTGGTCTTCTTACCGGTGGCAATAAGTTCACCACTCTTCCCAAATATACTGCAGACTCTACCTTTGAATTCCAAAACTAGTCCTTTGTCATTCAACTGAGCAACACTCAAAAGGTTATGCTTAAGTCCTTCTACCCAGTAGACATCATCTGCACTGCTTTTTCCATTTAGTGAGATGGACCCTTTACCTTTTACCAAGCATGGTGCATCATTTCCAAATCTGACAGCACCTCCATCATATTCCTCCAGAGATAGAAACTTTCTCCGGTCGCCAGTCATGTGATGAGAACAACCACTATCAATTATCCACTCATTGGAGTTGTCAATGCGAGAGACAAGAGACTTCTTGTCGGACACTTCTTCTTTTACTGCTACAAACATTATGTCTTCATTTTCTTCATCCTCTAATTCATTCCTAAACAATTGACACCTTCATCCACAGTGACTAGACAATTTCTTTTGTTTCCTCCTTTATAATTTCTAAGCCTCTTCGGTTTATCCTTATTGTCATTGTTAGGATAGTTTACAGCTATATATCCTATCTTGTTGCAAGAAAAGCATTTTAAAGGAAGTTTAACTCTATACTTCGCAGTTCTCGTTGGAAGTCTTTTAGCAAGAAGAGCTTCAAACTCCATCAGAATCTCTTCATCATCCATATCTTTGCATTGTCTAGATTCATAACTGGTACTAGTTTCTTTTCCTTTTCTGGATGGTACATTAGATTCTTTTGTTGGCATATGCACACTCCAATGAGACATTGTAGGTGATTGAAGGTTTTTTCATTGATGGCAACCTTACAATCCTATGGCACCGGCAAGGCATTACACCAGCATCAGCTAAACACACTCTACACCGACACTTAGAACACCGGCACCGTCATAGAGAAAGGAAGCATACCGGCATAGAGGCCGACAGGATTTTTGATATATTATATTTTGTTTATTATTGTAAAAACTTTGTAAGAAGACTTGATATCATTGTAAAATGGCTTGTATATATAAGAAGTCATTATAGAACATTTTGTAAGTGATAGGCGAAATAAGGCAGACCTATTATGTGAAATATAGGTTAAGGGTATATGTAAAGAATAGAGCAGAAAATGGTACTGAATCTGGCATTGAAGATGCTATTGTAAAGCAGTACAAGTTATTAGATTTGTATAATCCACATTGTAAGTCAGTGAGACTTCCCATTTGAGCAGTGAGCTCTAGGCACTTGGCCTTCCTGCATGTGCAAGCCCCTCTTGTAAGTAATATTCTCTTATTGGCCAATAAGTGAATATTGTGGGTCACAAATCCCACTGATATTTTTCCCACACTGGGTTTCCTCATTAAAAATATTGTGTTATGGTGTGTTTCTTATTTGGTTGCTTTCATTTCTATTTATTGGATTAATTCTTGCATACCGGTACACTATTATAATATGCTCTACATGTTTTAAGTTAAGAAAATCTATTCTTTGGTTAGATATTGATTCACCCCCCCTATCAGTATCTATGGGAATCCTAACAATTGGTATAAGAACTTGGTCCTCTATTTTCAGAAGCCTAATAGCTTGATGAAGATCTTGGCACCAGTAGAGATGGAAAATCTGATGAAGCAACTTGAAGCAGCTCTCTCAGACTATGATGCAAAAAAATTGAAAAACATCAAACTTGAAGATGATCTGAAGGCAGCTCAGGACATCATTCAAGCACTTCAAGAGAATTTTACCATTGCAAGGAACAAGAGAAGAGAACTTTGTGAAAAGATACAGAGTGATAATGATGAAAAAGAAACTCTTAATGATACAATAAGCAAGCTCAAGGAAGAGAACATGGCAACAAAGAATGAGATGCAGGATATGACTATGAGATTTTGCAAAGAAATTGAAGAGAGGAAAAAGAATGAAGAGGAATTGACTAGAAGACTGAATGATGCTGAAAATACAAATACAAGACTTGGTTATGAAAATGACTTATTGAAAATAGATTTGTTGCATACACAAAATGACTCAAATGAACTCATGAGATAGAAAGAAATCTTGGAAAGAGAATTGGCTGCTGCAAATCAACACAAGGAAAAATTCAAGAAAAGCTCAAAAGAACTTAATGACATAATAAAGAATCAGAAACCAAATGGTGATAATAATGGTTTAGGCTTTGAAGTTGGTGAAAGCTCCGGTACTGCAAACACATAGGATCACAGGAAACCGGTAAGACAACCAAATGCTTATAAATTCAATGAAAAATGCTTTAACTATAATAAGTATGGTCATAGAGCGAATCAATGTAGATCTAGAAATTATCAGAATACCAATACACCCACCGGTCAATGTTCAAAATGTAATAAAGTTGGTCATAACTCTGAAAATTGCAGAATGAATATAAGATGTTATGTTTGTGGAAGATTTGGGCACTTATCTAATCAATGCAGAACACAAACTGGCATAGGTTATGGAAAGGCTATCCAGAAAAATAGTAAAGAAAGTTGATGCAGCCATGAGAAGAGGATGTAGGAAGGCAAAGGAAATAAAAGAAGATGTACTTAAGAAAACCAGTATCACAGAGGAAGAGTTAGCAACATTACAGCCTAAAACTCACATATCACTGGTAGCAACATCTTCAGAGAATGACATGCCTACAACTTTCAAAAGAGTTTTAAGGAAAAGAGATCCCTCACCAGCAACCACACCCTCACCTAGAAGAACAAGACTTAAACAACAAGCAGTGAGATCTCCAGTTAGGAAGACTAGACCCAAGAAAAAGCTGACACCTAAGAAGAAGAAGAGGACTCAACAAGACATGGCCCCTCTTGAAAAATTGCTAAATGAAATAATGGAGGAAGGAAAACTAAAGAATGTAAAGAAATTGTATGATACTTTTACTGCAGATGAAAAAGAACAAGTAGAAAATAATGTTATATTGCACATGGACATGTACAAGAAGTTTTTATTGGAAGTAGTAGATGAATTACCTGAAGAATTGTTTAGGAGACTAGAAGCAAGGAGACAAGTAGTAGTAGAACTTGACAAGAAAATCAAGGTAGAAAAGCTACTTGTTGTGTACCCAGTGAACTCACCCAAAGAAATAGATGATTTAATTGTTGAAGCCAACTGGTCAGTATTTTCTACTGCACACCGACACATTGCATTAATGGTTGGAAGAGTCAATGAGGTAAAAGAGGACACAAAAAAGGCATGGGATATTTTCTTAGTAGAAAAAGAAAAACAAGAAGAATACAGGAATCCCAAACCAATAAAAGTATATTAGAAAGAAAAAGACAAGGGTAAAGGTAAAGTTGGTGGACCACCTAGTATCAAAGTTAAAGACAACTTAGCCCCACCTTCTTTGAGTACTACACCAGTAACAACTACTATAGAAGATCAACCGGCAGTTGAAAGTATAGATGTAGAGGATGTCAATCCTAATCCTGAAGTCTTATATACAGTGGATGTTGATACACAAAAGATCAACATTGTGGTAGATAAAGATACAACAAGTAAGACTGAAATGGCTAGTGAGCCACCGGTAGCTGAGCAAACTGATAACACATAAAAGAAACTGGCAGATGATAACACAGAAGAATAGGTAGAGACAAAGACTCAGACTAAGATAGGGAAACAAATAGGGAAAAAAGCAGAGCAACAGGCTCCAAAGAAGGAACAGGAATAGATTCATGTGGAAATAGTGCCACTGGCAACTGGTGAACAACGAAAACCACTAGTAAAAGAAATGCAAACACAAATAGACCTACCAAAGGTCAATACAGGCTTGGTTACTTCTACCACTTGTGGTATTTAGAATGTAGGTTCCTCATCAATAGGCTACAAATCAACTAATGTGATTGAGGTACTTTTGGATTCAATTAAAAGGACAACTGATTGTAGTTCACAAGCTTATAAAGCTATAGATGATACAATCCCAGTTTTGAAAATCATAACTCCTAACTGTAACATAGACAATAAGGATTCTTTAAGTCAATTGGACACTTTGACTAAATACATCACTAAGAACATAGTGACTATTGAGCAAATAAAGGAAGAGGCAATTAAGGAGAAGTTGGAAAAAGAAAAAGAAAAATTCTTTGAGGATCAAATAAAGAAGTGTAATAGGGAATTTGATACACTTCTACCAGAACTGTGCAACTCAATAAAGGAGTTAAAAACTTTGTATAAAGATATTTGTAAGACAACATTTTTGACAGTAGACATAGATAAGAAGCTAAGCAAGATACAGGATGAAATCAACAAACTTGCTGACAATTTTGTAAACTCATCAGATACACTATCAGTTTTTGAACAACAGATAACAAATTTTGAGGATGAATTACTAAAGTTGGGAAGAGAAAAGGAGAGAATAGTGGATAAGGCAAAAAGCTTAAGGTTAACACTATGTCCAAGATTGGACTATCTAGCATCACTACGGAAGGACATATCTGATACATTAGTACAAGAACAAAGGACACCGGTAGAATATATGCGGCACCTCACTGATACAGTTCATAGAATAGAGGCTGCAATAAAGGATAGTAATACAACACCTCAACACTTTCTTTCTCTACTAATTCTCTGAAAGCTTTGAATTTTCCAAATGCTTCAGACTTGTCTTTCAAGAATGTGACCCACATAAATCTTGAGTAGTCATCAGTAAGAATCATAAAATACCTATCTCCCTGAATACTTCTAGTTTTCATAGGACCACATAAATCAGTGTGCACAAGGTCAAGTAAATGCTCTACTGAGAAAGACTTACCTTTAAAAGTTGAGGAAGACATCTTCCCAAGTTGACATTCTTTGCACAAAGAATTCTCAGGTTTGTTTAGTAACTGTAATCCTCTTATTTCCTTGATTTTACTAGCTTTAACAATATTGTCAAAGTTCATATGACAAAGTCTTCTATGCCATATCCAACTGTCATCTAACTTAGCCATTAGACACCAACTTATCTTGGCATTCAACCGAAATAGGTTACCTCTGGTCTTCTTACCGGTGGCAATAAGTTCACAACTCTTCCCAAATATACTGCAGACTCTACCTTTGAATTCCAGAACTAGTCCTTTGTCATTCAACTGAGCAACACTCAAAAGGTTATGCTTAAGTCCTTCTACCTGGTAGACATCATCTATACTGGTTTTTCCATTCAGTGAGATGGACCCTTTACCTTTTACCAAGCATGGTGCATCATTGTCAAATCTGACAACACCTCCATCATATTCCTCTAGAGATAGAAACTTTCTCCAATCGCCAGTCACGTGATGAGAACAACCACTATCAATTATCCACTCATTGGAGTTGTCAATGCAAGAGACAAGAGACTTCTTGTCAGACACTTCTTCTTTTACTGCTATAGACACTATGTTTTCATTTTCTTCATCCTCTAATTCTTCATCAGTGACACCTTCATCCACAGCCACTAGACAATTTCTTTTGTTTCCTCCTTTATACATTTTGAGCCTCTCTAGTTTATCCTTATTGTCATTGTTAGGACAGTTTATAGCTATATGTCCTATCTTGTTGCAAGAAAAGCATTTTAAAGGAAGTTTAACTCTATACTTCGTAGTTTCCTTTGGAAGTCTTTTAGCAAGAAGAGCTTTGAACTCCATCAGAATCTCTTCATCATCCATATCTCTGCATTGTCTGGATTCATAACTGGTACTAGTTTCTTTTCCTTTTCTGGATGGTACATTAGATTCTTTTGTTGGCATATGCACATTCCAATGAGACATTGTAGGTGATTGAAGGTTTTGTCATTGATGGCAACCTTACAATCCTATGGCACCGGCAAGGCATTACATCGGCATTAGTTGAACACACTCTACACCGGCACTCAAAACACCGGCACCAGCACAAAGGCCGACAAGAGTTTCGATATATTATATTTTGTTTATTATTGTAAAAACTTTTTAAGCCGACTTGATATCATTGTAAAATGACTTGTATATATAAGAAGTCACTGTAGAACATTTTGTAAGTAAGTGATAGATGAAATAAGGTAGACCTATTATGTGAAATATAGGTTAAGGGTATATATAAAGAACAGAGCAGAAACCGGTATTGAATCTGGCATTGAAGATGCTATTGTAAAGCAGTACAAGTTATTGGATTTGTATAATCCACATTGTAAGTCAGTGAGACTTCCCATTTGAGTAGTGAGCTCTAGGAACTTGGCCTTCCTGTATGTGCAAGCCCCTCTTGTAAGTAATAATCTCTTATTGGCCAATAAGTGAATATTGTGGGTCACAAATCCCACCGAGATTTTTCCCACATTGGGTTTCCTCATTAAAAATATTGTGTCATGGTGTGTTTCTTATGTGGTTGCTTTCATTTATGTTTATTGGATTAATTCTTGCATACCGGTACACTGTTATAATATGCTCTACATGTTTTAAGTTAAGAAAATCTATTCACCAATTAGATACTGATTCACCCGCCCCCCCCCCCCCCCCCTCTTAGTATCTGTGGGAATCCTAACATCTTTAAAGGCTGACTCAGTCTTTTGAACACTACCATCATAGCTATTCAACTCATATGCAGTTAACTTTTCAATAATAGAATCTAAGGATACCTTGGTTTTATCAATAGACTTCAGTTCCTAGATAGCAGCAACTCTAATTGCATAGATTGGTAATAATGATCTAAGGACTTTACTAACAACAATGGTATCATCAATAGTTCCACCAGCACTTTTGATATCTCCAACCATAGTCTTAACCCTAATGCCATACTGCTGAATGGTTTCACCTTCAACCATCCTTATATCCTCAAATTTACCTCTAAGGCTTTCTTCCTTAGATTTCTTTACATGCTCATCACCACCATAGATGTTTTCCAATGCATCCCATACCTCCTTTGGTGTGTCCTTGTTTTGAACATCAATAAACTCAGTATCTGATAAGCTGCTAATAAGAGCTTCCATGACCTGCCCATTTTCCTTGATTTCTCTCTTCTAATCATCAGTCAGAGTTCTAGTGGGAGTCACAAAGGCATTCTCAACATAGATCCAGTGTTGAGCACCCATATTCTTGATTTAAATCTTCATTTTGTCCTTCCATATCTTAAAGTTATCTCTATTGAACTTAGGACCTTCTCTCTTCATCATTACAATAGGATCTTTTACCTCAAGCGGTTAAGCTTATATCACCGACGACCTGGAGGTGCTCTGATACCAATTGATGAATAATGATCAACAATATATACCCCAACCAGTATTCAGAGGGGGGCTAATTCAATATAGATAAAAACTTTCAACAACTTATCTATTTAAAACAATACCAACTATTTGTCACCATTACTGGTTAAACACAGTAAGACACTAGACATCAAAGACTGATAAGTCTGAACACTTCAAATACAATCAATACTTGACATCAACTTCATCCATAAACATATGCATGTGATATACTAGTAATATCATAACCTATTAACTCTGCATGCATAATCTCTCAACCAAATAATTCTGAAACATCACATGAAAAATGCATAACACATAACACATAGATTTTTCATGTGGAAACCCAAATGGGAAAAAATCACGGTGGGAATGAATACCCACAATCTTGTTTGAACTCTTTTGAAGCTCGCCCTTTTAGGAGCCTAGTCCAGTTAAAGACTTTATAATAAGGTTCTGTTAGGAATCGATCCTATTAGAGATCACCCGATTAAGGAATGGCTATATACCCTATTAAAGGTTGAAACCCTATTAAAGGTTACCTCGCTATAGGATTTGAAGAGCTCAATGATCTTGAGTCACCTGGTTACAGGTTTTACAATAAGCCTGTTAAAGTTGTTAGGTCCCAAAGGCAATTGAGAGGGGGGGTGAATCAGTTATCAAGTAAATTTAAATCAAAACAACTTTAAACAACCTTAATTCTTAATACCGGTAAACCAAACTTTATTGCCGGTAGACAGTTTTATTAGTTAATTACAGTACCGATAAATATTAATGCATGAAACAAAAATATAATAACATCCACAACACATAACACCAATATTTGTACATGGAAACCCTGTAAGGGGAAAAGCCACGGTGGGAAACCTTACCCACAATCAGATGATACTACTGCAAATAGTATGTGTATACAAATGGGGTTTGAACATGCAGAAAGGCCAAGCACCTAGAGCTCATTTCTCAATCACAAATGGGAGTCACGCTGACTACAATTGGATGGTTAAATCCAATGATGATGTACTACTAAAAATAGCATCTTCATATGCTGGATTCAGTACCCATTTAGTTTTGATAAGCCTTCAAAAACCTTTCATCAACCTTCAAGAGATGTCTGTGTGTATAGCTCTGCTTATTTTTTGCATATACCGAATTACAATCCTCATTTTATTCACATTTTGATCTTACAAATAAGACCTTACATTTATACCATAACCTAAGACCAATTTTAGTAGGTCAACTCTAAAAGATATTATAATAAAATCAATTTATAGATAAATCAATGATCGATACAATAACTGATACAACATGTCATCTTAATGCATTTACAACAATAATAAATCATCTCCTTGATGTGCCATGTTGATCTGAAATAGATAAGCCTGCTAGTGCTTAACCTGGACCTATTTGCCGGTAAGAGAAAATATGTAATTACGAATATACCAATTAACAAAACTCCAAGACAAAGTATCCAAACGATGTCTTTGACATAACCAAGTATTCTCCATGTTGTTCCAAGTGTTGGTGTACAATATATCCTGCCAGTGAACTAGATACCAGTGTCTGTGCATAAATCACTTGTCTGTCGGTGAACATTGTCGATTCTCCATAGTTGATAAGTGATATTAGGTGTTGACATCAATGACAAAACCATATCAACATATCCAAAATACCAACAATCTCCCCCTTTGGCATTGATGGCAACACAAGATGGAAAAACCATCAAAGTGCCAAAATAGAAATGCCAAATACCAAAAACCAACAATATCCCAAAAAGATCATAACCAAATTCAAATGTAGAGAATAATCAATCTCTCCTAAAATAACAATCTCTCCCCAAAGATATAGTCTTTCCTCCTAAGGGAAATTTGTGTTTTTCCATATCACTCTCTCCCCCTTCGATATCAAATGCCAAAGTTTTATAGAAAACCAAGTTCAAATACAAAATACCAACTTCTTCAGTATACCAACTACTCCCCCTAAGAAGTAGCTTTCCTCATAAAAAACCAGGGTAAAAGATTTCTCTATTAGTTCTGTTAGTTGATGATAAACATCAATTGTCTAAGTCTCTACCGGTGGGGGTATGACCCCAAGCTAATCTCTTAGATATTCAAAAGTCTCCTTAGGCAAAGGCTTAGTAAAAATATCTGCAATCTGCTCTTTAGTATTCACATAAACCAGTTTTCCTTATTTTGCTTCAACATTCTCTTTCAGAAAATTCAATTTGATAGAAACATGTTTAGTTTTAGAATGTAGTGCCAGATTCTTAGATATATGAATTGCTGCAGTGTTATCATAATAGATAGTTATAGGTTCCTTGCATTTTACTGTTTTGTCCTTCAACATTTGTTTAAGCCATAATACCTGTGTATAGTTTGTTGTTGCTGCAACATATTCTGATTCTGTTGTTGATAAAGATGTGCAACTTTGTTTCTTACTCAACCAAGAAATTAATCTGCTATCAAGGAAAAATGCTCCACCGGTGGTGTTTTTTCTGTCATCTACATCTTTTGCCCAATTTGCATCTATGTATGCACATAATTCAAAGTTTTCATCTCTGGGATACCATAAGCCAAGATTTGTAGTGCCTTGTAAGTACCGAAAAATCCTTTTTACTGTTGATTCATGATTTTCTCTAGGATTACTCTTAAATATTGAAACAATACATACTACATTCATAATATCAGGTCTTGTTTGTGTCAAATACAGTAAACCTCCTATCATAGATTTGTACCTGGTTGGATTAACAAGTGTTAAGTTATCCCCTAGTGATAATTTGTCATTTGTAGTCATAGGTGTGCTTACCGGTTTAGAGTTCTCCATGCCAAATTTGTTTAATAACTCCTTCAAATACTTGGATTGACTTAAGAATATACCTTTATTAGTCTGTGAAATCTGCAATCCTAAAAAGAATTTTACTTCTCCAATCATAGACATTTCAAATTCTTGCTGCATTTCAATAGAAAAGTTTTTACATAATCCATCTTCTCCTCCAAAGCTTATATCATCAAAAAAAACTTCTATAACCAAGATGTCATCATTAGTTATTTTATAGTATAAATTGTTGTCAGTATCACCTTTAGAAAAACCAATCTTTAAAAGATATTTATCCAACCTAGCATACCAAGCTCTTAGAGATTGCTTCAATCCATACAAAGCTTTCCTTAATTTGCAAACCATATCTTTGTTATCTGTTAAAGAAAATCCATCCGGTTGTTCAATGTACACTTCTTCTTCAAGGTCTCCATTCAGAAATGCACATTTGACATCCATTTGATATACTTTGTAGTTCTTATGTGCTGCAAAAGCCAAGAATAATCTAATTGCCTCAATTCTAGCTACCGATGCAAAGGTTTCATTATAATCAATTCCTTCTTTCTGTGAATATCCCTTACCATCTTCATTAATTTTGTTTCTGAATACCCATTTAGTTCCAATTACATTTTTGTCTTTAGGCCAGGGAATTAATGTCCATGTGTTATTTTTCTCAATTTGTTCTAATTCTTCTTCCATAGCTTTAATCCAGTGTTTATCCTCATATACTTCATTAATTGACGCTGGTTCAATTTGAGAAATAAGACATACCTCTTCATTTTCCAATCTTCCTCTTGTCATAACTCCTTGATATTTGTTCCCACTTATTTGTTCTTCAGAGTGGTTCAATCTTACTTACTGGGGTTTCTTTGTTTGTTGTTGTTTATCAGTTACAGTGGAATTTTCAGATGATACTGGTGTAATTGGATCTTCATTCTGTATCGGTGTGCTCGGTGTAGGCTCATTTGTCAGTATCTTTGTTGCCGGTTCAGAGTCTATGTACCTTGAATTTCCTCTAAATTGTTCATCAATCTTCACATTTGTGCTTTCAATGATTTTTTGCAATCTTTTGTTAAAACATCTATATGCCTTTCTCTTAGATGAATAACTAAGAAATATTCCTTCATCACTTCTAGTATCAAATTTTCCAATATACTCATCTCTTCTAATATAGCCTTTACTTCCAAAAATTCTGAAATATTTAAGAGTAGGAGTAATACCAAACCATAGTTCATGACGGGTCTTATTGGTTTCACCTTTGATGTGAACTTTGTTAAATGTGTAGACTGCTGTGCTTACTACCTCTCTCCAATATACATGTGCTAGATTTGATTTTGATAGCATACTCCTTGCTGCATCCAAGATAGTTCTATTTTTCCTTTCTACAACTCCACTTTGTTGTGGTGTCTGGGGTGCTGATAACTGTCTTCTGATTCCATTCACTTCACAAAATGTATTAAATTCCTTAGATATAAACTCACCTCCTTGATCTGATCTTAGACATTTGATTTTCTTACCAGTTTCATTTTCTACCATTGCCTTGAACATTTTGAATTTCCCAAGTGCTTCTGATTTTTCTCTGAGAAAGGTAACCCAACACATTCTAGAATAGTCATCAATGATTAGCATAAAATATCTGTCACCTTGTAAGCTTTTAGTTCTAGCTAGACCACATAAATCAATATATTAAGTCAAGAGCATTATTGGATTTTTCTAAAACTTTTAAAAGATGCTCTTACTTGTTTTCCAAATTGACATCCCTTACATACCGGATTGTGAGGCTTAACAATTTTAGGTAAATCTCTAACTGCCTTAGTAGTACTGATATTCACAATGCAATCAAAATTTACATGATAGAGTCTCTTATGCCATAGCCAAATTTCATCAATATGTGCAATCAAGCATGTTTTTTCATTGTTATTTAGATGAAAGATATTACCTCTAGTTTGACTACCGGTTGCTATTTCCAAACCAGATCTGTTCATGATTTTGCATTTACCATTTTTGAATTGTAACTGAAAACCTTTTTCAACTAATTGACCAACACTCAAAAGATTATGTTTTAAACCTTCAACATAGTAAACATTATCAGTATTGTGCTTACCATCAAGAGATATTGTACCTTTTCCTTTGATCAAACAAGCTTTATCATCTCCAAATCTTACTAGACCTCCATTATATTCCTGAAAAGTCAAGAATTTACTTTTATCACCAGTCATATGATGTAAGCATCTTGAATCAATGATCCATTCATCCTTAACTTCTATTTTAGTTGCCAGGGCCTGCTCTACCAGTTGAATAGTAGGTGTCGGTTGGTCTTCTATTATAGCAACAAAGACCCATCCATTGTCTGTCGGATCCTCATCAAAATCATCAGTAACTCCTTCATCAACAACATAACAAGATTTGTCTTTATTCTTCTTAAATTTTTATCTCTGATATTCAAGGTTAGGTTTGTATGTTCTTTTAGCTTCTTCTCTTAGTCTAGGATGTCTATCGGGGCATCTTGAAGCCATATGACCCATCTTATTGTAGTTAAAACATTTAAAGGGTGCTTTACCTTCATACTTACTTCCAACTGGACCTTTAGGCATTTTTATTGCAAATAGTGCTTCAAGTTCTTCATTTTCTCTCTTGCTTTCTTCAAGTTCTCTTGCATAAAAGGCTTTCCAATCAGATTTGTCAAATGATGGTGCGACTGATCTTGATGCCTTAAAAACTAAATCAGTTTTTATAGTAGCAACAGGACCAAATTCCTCAATTTCAAAGGCTGAAAGTTTTCCAATCAATGTATCCCTAGTTACTGATGTATTAGGCATTGTTCTTAGTTCATTTATAGCAGTAACTTTCATTTTGTATGCCGGTGGTAATCCTCTTAAAACTTTTGAGACAATTTCATCTTCACTTAAGGTTCCTCCACAACATTTAATACCCAAAACAATTTCATTGACTCTTTCCATAAAAGCAGAAATTCTTTCATCTTCTTCCATTTTCAGATTTTCATACCTGACCCGGAAGCTTTCAAGTTTTGCAATTTTGACTGTGGAATCTTCTTCATTCAATGTTTCCAAATGGTCCCAAATGGATTTAGTAGTAGACCTATCTAGTAATCCCATGATTTACTGATTTGATAATGCACTCAAGAGTGCTTCTCTTGCCTTGCAATCATTTTCTTCATCTTTAGTTAGATTTGGTGGATTAGGCTAGCTTTGAGTAGGAGCAGTATAGCCATTCTTTGTAACTTCCTAGATATCCTTTCCAATGCAATTCAGATGTGTCTCCATCCTGATCTTCCATATCCAATAGTTGGTTCCATCAAGTTTATGACTATCCTTCCTTAAACAGTTAGAAGACATTGGATCTCCTCAAGCTGTTAAACTTCTGCAAAAAGAGGACTAGGCTCTGATACCAATTGTTAGGTCCTAGAGACAACTGAGAGGGGGGGTGAATCAGTTGCCAAGTAAATTTAAATCAAAACAACTTTAAACAACCTTAATGCTTAATATCGGTAAACCAAACTTTATTGCCGGTAGATAGTTTTATCAGTTAATTGTAGTACCGATAAAGTTTAATGCATGAAACAAAAATATAATAACATCCACAACACATAACACCAATATTTGTATGTGGAAACCTTGTAAGAGGAAAAAACACAATGGGAAACCTTACCCACAATCAGATGATACTACTGCAGATAGTATGTGTATACAAATGGGGTCTGCACATGTAGAAAGGCCAAGCGCCTAGAGCTCACTGCTCAATCACAAATGGGAGTCACACTGACTACAATTAGATGGTTGAATCCAATGATGATGTACTACTCAAAATAGCATCTTCATATGCTGGATTCAGTACCAGTTTAGTTCTAATAAGCCTTAAAAAACCTTCCATCAACCTTCAAGAGATGTCTGCGTGTATAGCTCTGCTTATTTTTGCATATACTGAATTACAATCCTCCTTTTATTCTCATTTTGATCTTACAAATAAGACCTTACATTTATACCATAACCTAAGACCAATTTTAGTAGGTCGGCTCTAAAATATATTACAATAAAATTAATTTACACATGACCGATGCAATAACCGATACAACATGTTGGCTTAATGCATTTACAACTTTTCAACAATAAGCATCATCGACCTTATAGGCAACAGTTAGGTCAGTAACATAAACCCTAAACCCTAAGCATCTTAGGTTTACAACATAGGCAGTCCAATCCTGACCATCTAAACATATTGCATAGAGTATTACAATTTCAAAATAGATCACAAGACATTCTGCATCATTCATTCATTGCCGCACATGGGAATCAGTAACCCATCAAGCTCTCTTCTCATACCACTAAGAAGAATGATCGTTCCCGAGGTAGACTTCAAACGCGATCGATCTTCTCATGCAAGATCCTCAAGAAAATCCTTCACGTACACAAGGTTGTTGTGGCACCTTGATTTCATTCACATCTCTTAGCTAACTCATCACAGAGTTATTATTGGTTGCATAGCACAAGCTGGATTGCCAAACCAATAACCCTAGAGCTGAGATTACCAACTAGTAATCACACTTAGTGAAACAACGACACTGGTTCACTGAATCTCCTCATACCTTTTCATACCGGTTCACTTGATCTTATTGACATCAATGACAACATACATTATCATCATATCAACATGCTGGTTCATCATATGCCAATGATATCCAACAGTTGCTACCTTGGATGATTCGATTGGTGCATTTTCCCGTGTTCCGGAAGGAGTCATGTATGTTGAAGATATTAGAGCCTACATTCACTAATATATTGAGGATTTGGGAACTAGTGATATTAAGAGCATATATATGAGAGAGTTAATGGGAGATTCTGGAAAGATTAAGCCTGAGTACAAGCATATTGAGGATCTAGGGTTTACCGATATTTTGGACATTCTTGAATTTGAAGATGAAATTGTTAGGTATGTTTTGAGTAGAGTGCATGGAGAGTTTATTTGGTTGAATAGACCATATAATATCTCAAAGGAGGCCATCAAGGCAATCACTGGTTTACCGTAGGTTGGGCAACATCCAGAGAAGAAGGTTTCTAATGATCATGTCAACAAAATCACCGATGCAACTTCGGACAGGTGATCAATGAGGATTAGCACTATTACTGACAGAGACATCAGATTTGGTAGCATGGTTATTGAGTATAAAGTAACTCAATCAAACCGACTAAATTCTATTTCTAGCTCCTACATTTATGCAGCACATAAAATGATGAGAGAAAATGAGAAGTTAGATCTATGTGGTTGGATGTTGGATGAACTGTTGATTAACTTAGGAAAGAGTAAAGGAGAAAAGAAAGGAACATTTTGTATCGTAACTTAATTGTTTGTTTAATGATATTTTTCATCAATGTAACTCCCGATTTTGGGAAGAGACAATGGGTATTTGATATCCTGGTATGGAGGCAACTGAAACAATCCATTGCTTCATTAGGTAGTTAGTGAGATGACAAAGTATGGGGTTATTTTAAAGAATTTCAAAAGGCTATGAATTCTAGGATGAGGGTTCCTAAGCACATTTTTGATAAATATTCAACTGACATATGCTTCATGGTCAAGAAATATGAAACACTCATGGAAGCGGTCAAACCCCGAAAGATCTAGATTGAGGAGATGGGTTATGAAGTTGATGCACAAATTCTTGATGCTTATGCACAAATGATCATTGGTGCACTCGTAGAAGAAAATGTAAAAACCTTTGGCATTGCTAAGTAGAAGAAGCAAGAGGTTGAAACTGAGTTCAACTGGAAGAAGAGAGAGAATCAAGAAAGTAAGGAAAGTAAGTTTTTTGAAAGGGTTTCACAGGACATCAAAGCATTAATTGATGTTGTCTTGGAGAAAGGCAGGAAGAGAAAAGAACCAGAAATATTCATTGAACCAATTGCAGTTGAATTTGCATCTAAAGATGACATACCCCTAGCATTTAAAAGGGTATTGAGGAAGAAAAATGAAGAAACTAAGGTAGAAGCAAAGAAGCAACTGGTTAAGAAAGTTACATTAAAGTTACCGGCACAAAAAAGAGCTCCAAAAGAAACACCTTCTGCCCCATCCAGTACTGGAAGAAGGAAGAAGATGGATGACACTGATCTGGCACTTGTTACCGATAATGTAACTATTATTATACCCAAGACTTGTGCAGAATTAGTAGATGAAATAACTATGGGTGGTATGTTAAAGAATGTACAATTGTATTATGAGCATTTGGATGACATTGAACAGAGAGAAGTTGAGGAGGCGGTTTTGTTGTATTTGGATATCTATAAGATAGCCTTGATAGAAATTGAAAATCAAATACCAGCACAGTTGTATGATATGTTAGATTCTAGAAGACTATTAGCAATGCAAGAAGACAATCATATAAAGGTTCAAGAGTTATTATATGTTTGTGTTTCTATTGCTCCAGAGGAAATGGATAAGACACTCGAGATTACAGATAGGAAAATCTTTAACAGCAAGCATCGAATAATTAGTCTTATGTTAGGTAGAGTAAATGAGATAATCAAGGAGACCCACAAGGCATGGGTTAAGTTATTTGAAGAGGACCGTGGTTTTTATACTTCACCAAAATCTAAGATAGATACTCTAGACATCCTAGTTGAAGGGAAGGATAAAGGTATTGTAGGTACTTCATCTACAATTTTGAAAAATGTTAAGAGAGTGGAAATTGAGCCCCCAGTAGATAGAAATGTGCAGACAAATTTTGAGATACCAGCACATATAGAGAATGTAAAGGTTGATAATGTACAAGTTACTAATGTTGAGGAAAACAGTCCTCTGAATCAGGATGTACAAGTTGAGGTCATAGTTCATAAGGAGGAACCGGCAATAACTGATACTACACCAAGTGGCGAAGCCACCAGTACAAGAGAGGAAGCTATAAAGGTTAAATCATCAGAGGAAAAGAAATAGGAATCTGACAGGGAACCGGTAGTGAGTCCATTGTTGTCAATTGACACCTCATAGGCTGAAAAGAAAAGCATAATCAAGATGAGTTCTACTGAACTCATGGTGATGGTTGCAAAGAAAATGTTGAAGGAGGGATCTATGGATAAAGGAGTTATCAATTAGTATATCACTATTTTGCATAGACTAGTCCTGGTGTGCAAGTTTGACAGAGAAGCGAGCCCATCCAGTAAGCTTAAGACAATCATTGAGCACATTTCAAAGGATTTTCAATCCTTGTAGCAGATATCAAACCAGCAAGAACTGGAGAGGTTCACATAGGCAAAGAGAGCTACATTTGATCAAATGTTTGAGTCTGATAGGAAGGAAATCAATGATAAGTTGAAATTGATAGATAATTCTTTAAGGCAATGTACAAATATCTATAGAGTATGTTGCAACACAGGTTTACTTATAATTGATTTCGATAAAAAGATTAAGGATATTAAGGAGAAGACTGCAGGTATAGGCAATTCTTTTGATGGACTGGATTCATTAACTACATCTATAGATGGTCAAATTTTGGTTTTGGAAGCCCAAGTTTCTGCTCTTGACAAGGAAAAAGATAAAATTATAAGGAGACCCAAAAGTCTTAGAGGTTTGGTGAGTCCCCAATTGGATTCACTTAGTGTACATAAGGAGTGTATAGATCTGGTTGGTAAGCCCACATCGACAGAGCTCAATTAGAAAGAGTCACTTGCCCATATGCTAAATGGACTTGAATCTATCTCCGGTACTTTCATATCTAGTTGGGATACCTATCTTGAGCTATTGGAGAAGGCCTATCTGGATATTTTCAAATACATCTAGCTCTGCTAAGGTATTTTTGGGATATTCATAAATTGATTCCTTATGATAATAAAAATTTTGATGGGATCATAGAGTAATGTTACAATGCAATAAAATAGATGTAAAAAAAATATATGCTAATCACAAGATTTCAATTTCATTTTTTTTTGCTTTTGACCCAGCCAAACAAGATTTTATTATTTTATAATATTTTTTATCACAAAAATGAAAGTGCAAAGAAGATACCCATATTGAATTTTTAGAGCTTTCTAAAAAAAAAAAATTTGAATAATTCTTTAACCCTAGAAAGCAAATTTATGAAAACAAAACTAATTGACAAAGATTTGATTTTGTATTTATTATTTGACCTCAAAAATAAAAATGTAAAGAATAGACCCCCTCTAAAATTTTGAGAGATTTTCATAAATGTAATTTTTTTTAAAAATCATTGATTTGCAATCGAAAAATCATATTTATTTGAAATCATAAAATCATCATAACTCACTCAAAATTAATGATATGAAGTTAGTTTTTTTATCATAGGATCCTAAGATGATCCCTAACCTTTAGTGAAATAAAATAGAATAATTCGTAGTCATTTGAGAGATATGATGAAATAATTAAAACCCTAGGGTTTATTGCTAGCTTTGTCTCCATGAGGTTAGTTTAGAAATTTTTTGAACAAAATAAGTAAAACCAACATGATAAGGTCAGAAAAACCTCAAAAATTATAGATCAAACAAGAATGTGAGTCCCACTAAGGGTGCCAAAATGTGAAGGTATAAAAATGTGAATCTAAATAAGTTGTAAATAATGTAATGTAAGATGTAAATTGAAAATCAATAATCACTCAATAAAGCTTAAAATCTATGTATAAGTCAAATTATAAACAATAATAGCATAACCAAGACCTTAGATTGCTTCATTGTTTACTCATACTTGTATGTCAGGTGTATAATTTGCTCTCAAATTTTATAGCGTAAATTTGATATCATCGTGATTGTATGAATGCTTGATGCTTGACAATGGATGCTTGATATTGATAGTGCTAGCTTGATAATGATAATGATAGATTGCATACAATAATTTATCATAAGAGTTCTAGCTTTAGTAGAAATGAATGAGTGAAGGTATTATTTATATGTCTCACATAAAATTTTATCAATGGTGCAAATTAATTAGAATGATCAATGGATGAGAAAATTTGAGAGTGGGTAAGGTCTAAATTGGCACATGGATTGATGACGTGGAATGATAAAGAGAGTGTAAATGCATAGAGGAAATAAACAAAGCATTAATTTTATTTATTTGAGGTGAGAAAATTACATAAATAATTTGAAATTTATTTAATTTTGAGAGGAAGTGTTAGTTAATTATTTAAAAATTATTAAATTATTGTGCAACAAAAAATGAATTAATTAAATAATAATATTATTTAATTTATTTATTTTTTAGTTAAATATTGCAAAGACAAGGTAGTTACCATTATATCAAAAACCAAATATGAAATATTACATAGATATTAGGGAGGTCAATGGTACAGGTACCCAATTCCCTCCCCAATTACTTTCAACCTCTCAATAATATCTTTAGGAAAAAAGTCTATGTTATCATTGATGTAGGTGTTGGAAGTACGTGTTGTTGTGGTTGTCATTGATGTCAAACTTATTGTTTCAAATTGGTGTTAGTTTGGAATGTCCATGGTGTAGAGATATCTTGTTGTGTTGGTGATGCAATTGTTCTATTGATTTTTTCAGAAGTGTTTGGGGTCCAAAAAGTGTTGCTAATGTTGTTTGTTATTGTTATCTTCTTTGGACATATTTTTGGTATTGTGGATATGATAGTTATGTGGTTTGGAAATATCATTGTGTTCTCCGGGTTTTGTAGCATTATTCATAGCTAGTTGTGATATTCTATGGTATACCTATCCTTAGGTCCGGATATGATTTGTGGAAGATTGTTTGATGTGTTATGGGATCTCATTGTAGCCTATGGAGATCTAAATTAGAGTCATTTGCATTGGAGGATATATTTTGACCATTAATTGCTTATATGGATGTGTAGCATATTGATATGTTGTTTGTTATATTTCGGTGATTGTGGATTGGTGAATTGATCTTTGGAAAATGTGTTTTGGTCCCCTCTTTCTCCTAGAGTGGATCAATGTCTTTGTGTGTGTGTTTTTGGTCCGTAAGGTTTATTTTGGTTCAGGCCAACTTGGTTCAATCTTTGATGATCTATCATGTATATAAGGATGGATGTGATTGAGTTGAAAGAGATGAGGTGTGGAGTCTATATATGTAATGTGAAGGTAATCAATGAGGTTTGGTGAAGAGAAGAGAAGAAGAACTATGTTCGAATGGTATGCAAGTTGTGCTAAGACTGTGACAAAGATATGAGACAAAGTATAGGCAGTTGAGGTTGAGTTGTATGTATTGATATTGGTCACTTGGTGCAAAGTTTAAGGATAACTTCATGATTAGGAGATCCTTCTTTTCATATCATTTTTGTATCATGCCCTATTGCAATTAGCTTCAGTTTTGCAAGTCCTCTTTTGTATCTTTCCCCAAGAGCAGTTAGCCTTGGTTTGCAAATCCATAGTAGTGAGCTATTTTCTTTGTAATATGATATACATAGTGTATATATTTTATGGGTAGGTGATCCTGTGGTTTTTCCCTATTTGGGTTTTCCATGTAGAAAATCTTGGTGTTCATGCATTTTGAAAATGTGTTGTTGATTAATTGTTTGTGTTGCATTAATATCTATTTGGACTTATTCACCCCTCTCAATCCTACCTTGGGTTCAATAGTAGGCATCAAAATCCTCCCAGTTATAACTTCCATTCTTTGGCCATTTTAATCTTATTGCCTTCAACATTAAGATCAAATAAACCCAACATGATATTTGACTTGTTATCATTGTTTTAAAATTGGGTTCTTCATTTCCCATAATTGGCTATGGTATCTTGAAATTTTTCCGAATAGGGTGTAATCCCAAGTGCTTCAGCTTTGTTCTAAACCTTGGGGGTTTAAAGGTTTTTGATTTTTTAGATCTCATCTTTCTTTGTTAAGCCGTCTGGTTTCTATTTTGCCGTTACTTTATTCCACTTAAGTTATGGGTCATGGGGTCATAGGAAGTGTTCCCCCTTGTTATTTGCCTAGGCGGTTACATTGATTATTTGAAAATTTTTTGCCTTGTATGATTTCATCCTAAGGTGTCGGGCCCAATAATTAGCGATCAACTTGAGAAAGGATCCGACGGTTGGCGCTATTTCGCAGGGGTAAACTGCGCCCCCTTTAGGGCCACGAAATAGCGAGAATGAATGTCAGCCGTCCATGTGTCATGACGGAGGAAGTAAAGAGTGTAGCTATCAAAGATGGTAGGAGCCCCGTGGCTTTCTTCTGGCGTATTAAAAGGTAGCATGTGGCACAAGTCACCACAGTTAGCGGGATAGGATTGCAGGTTCGAAGTGGGCCCCAGAGGTGACCTGGCAGGTACAGCTATTACCAATTTAGTGAGACCCTGTGGTTTCTTTATGGCAAATGACAGAGTGACAAGTCAGCTCCAAAAATGACGAGGCACCGGTTGTCCATGACGTGTCCACGGGCCCACCTCTCCTGAGAACCTTCTTAGAGGATTAAATGCCGATCAATTTGAAATATGATCCAACGACCCACGCTATTTCACAAGGGTAAGATGCTCACTTCTTATGGCCGTGAAATAGCGAGAATGAACAAGGACCGTCCACGTGTCATGATGACACGCGGTCTAAAAAGAAATTGTGGGTCCCTATGGTTCCTTTTTGGCAAATGAGAAAATGACAAGTCAGCTCCGAAAGTGACAAGGCGCCATGTGTTCGTGACATGTCCGCGGGCCCACCATTTCTGAGAGCCTTTTTAAAGGGTTAAATACCGATCAACTGCAGAGATGATCTAATAGTCGGCGCTATTTCGCAAGGGTAAAGTGCTCACCCTTTAGGGCCACGAAATAGCGAGAATGAATGTCAGCCATCCAAGTGTCCTGATGATGACGTAAGAGATAGACCTATTGAGATGAAAGTGGGGCCCCCCATGGGTTTCTTCTGGCAAGTGACAGAGTGACAAATCAGCACCGCAGGTGACTGGAAGCTAGGTGTTAGTGACGAGTCAGCGGGCCCACCATTCCTGAGAACTTTTTCAAAGGATTAATTGGTGATCAACTTGAAGGATGATCTAATGGCCCGCTCTATTTTGCAAGGGTAAGATGCTCACTTCTTAAGCCCGCGAAATAGCGAGAATGAATGTGAACCGTCCACGTGTCATGATGATGACATGGGCTAAGAAGAAGGTGTGGGCCCGCCACAGTATAAAGAAAGACAATCGGCCGGTATCAAATGGAATGCGAAGGGATTTTCAAAGCCAATGGTTGGATGCCACGTGGTATTATGTAGCCAATAGAAAAGCGGGACCTAGAGTAAGGACAAAGCCATCAATAACGAAAAGGTTATAGTGAGACACTTGCAGGAAGGTTGCGACCCGTTGGAGCTAAAATATGAATTCTCGTATGAATTCGATTTTGAAGGGACGACCGAAGCATGCAGAATCAATGTTATAGTTAAGGCCCAGAGTACAAGTATTTGATTTCCTAACAACCAAGTGAAGATATCTTTTAAAAGATTTTGCAGAAGAGTAATGCAGAGTTATCTTTTTTCAAATACAGAGTAGGCGGTTCAATTGCAGAGAAAAATTCCTTCAAGAAAGCATCAGGTTCTTTCATATTTTATAGCTATTTCTTGTGTGGTGTTATAAGTAAAAATCATTCTCATGTTGCAGGATTGTTTAAGAAGTGATATTCATCTTATTGCAATTTCAAATGGCTCCTACAAGGGAATTTTCCAGCAAGGTTGATTATTTAGAAAGAAGTATATGTGATGATTTTTTTAGAACAGTTGATGTTGTCAACTAACCAGGCATCTAAGGCCAAAGAGTTAGTGCCCAAGGATCCCCGTCTGAAGATAGGAGAAGGACTGTATGACAAAGGTAACTGGCTGAGAGACCCACAGGTTGGACTGTCTAGGTTGGGGTTGTTTAGAGTCGGATTTGGAATGAGAAACTCTCCTGCTCCTCAAAACAGTATTTGGGAACTAGATGTTGGAAAACTAGTAGTCCCAGGGGTCTTCCTGGATACAGACCTGCTAACCCAAATGGCATTGAATTATAATCCGGTTACAAGATGCATCCGGGATGTAAATGGGAAAACCCTTGTGGAAATCAATGCGGAAGAATTAAGAACAGCATTTGCGCTCAATGAGTTCACAAACTTCCTAGAACCCATAAATTTCACACAATTAGCCCAAGTATACAGTGCACAGAGGAGTCATCTTAGGAATGGGCCTCTTAAAGAACTTTTTCTGAAAATAGGAGGGTTAGCAATTGTAGGGCCCAACACACAAGAGCCTTTTTCATTAAGTATGTTTACCTTGAGGGCTAAATGAATGTATTGGGCACTTTGCCAAGTTCTAGGAGAGGATGCTGAAGCAAATATGCCAAATCATTATTTGCTAATGATTGTTCAGATTTTGAATCCTTCTCTTGCTATCACATTTGATTATGCTTCTTACATTATCGATGCTATCCATGGAGAGTTGATAGGAATAAAAAATGGGAAGGTGGATAGACCTTTCGGATGGTATTCACTTCTAATGCACCTTTTTCTCTTCAAAGGTGGTGATTATTTTGCCAGTGGACTAGACCTAGTTAAAGAGAAGGAAGGAGAGAAAATGCCAGTACAATTATGGAGTACTGTGTTGTCATGGGATAGAGAGGATGCCAGCTTCCTAAAGTTTGATAAATATTTTGCATCTAAAATAAGGACTCTCCTTTGCTCTGATAACCCAAGAGTCTCCAAAGTTCTTCTGGAATTCATAAGGCCAAAGGAATTCGCAGAGAACATCAAAATTGTTCATAACTGGGGCGACATGTACTTATATCCAGTCTCCACGGTTTTTAGAGTTTTTGGTTTCAGGGGTACTCCATTTTTGCTACCTTACCAGGTCCCTCTCAAAGTGGGAATAGCTAAGATTCTTAGACAAATTGGTGCCCTACAAGAGGCAGAGTTAACAGGCAGAGGTAAAGGGACCATTTTCCCTACAGCTACCATAGCCCACCAATTTGTAATTACAAAGGGAGGCAGGAATTGCTTTGAGGATTTCCTTGAACCTTACCTCTTATCCACTGCAGTGTCTAGGTGTGCTGATCCAGAGGACTTCTTCAATGGTGTGTTTAGGAAGAAGGTAGCATGAAGAGCTAGGCCTCATCAATTCCAATTTCCTGAAGATCTCATCAGAAATGAATTTGATTTAGATGAGCAGGAATTGAGGAAAGAAAAGTGGGTGGCTTATAGGAAAGCCTTGGATTTTGTGCATCAATTTGATGCTAGCTATGACCCATTATC
Source organism: Cryptomeria japonica (assembly GCF_030272615.1). Classification (NCBI taxonomy): domain Eukaryota; kingdom Viridiplantae; phylum Streptophyta; class Pinopsida; order Cupressales; family Cupressaceae; genus Cryptomeria; species Cryptomeria japonica. Next base: position 706,468,161 of record NC_081408.1, read on the forward strand.
TAGCTTCTTCCCATTGGAGGAAAAAATAAAATTTTTGATTCTTTTCTTTGAAGATGTAATGCAAACACTGAAGGAGAAGAGGGAAGCTGTGATTAAGAGTAACCCTGAAAAGGCTAGAATGATCTTGAGCAAGTCAGCCTCCACCAAAGAAATTCCTCCTGGTGACTACACCTTGCACAAGAAATCAGGTTACAGTATGCTAGTGCCTACAATAGGGGAGCCCTCTTCATCCAAAGGAAAGAGGAAAGTACAAGATGTCATTGACATCCAAGACAACCCAAAGAAGCAAAGGGTGGGGAAGGAAGTGCAATTAGATACACCTTTGTATTCCCCATCCCAATCCCCTATCCACATAAGAGATGAACAAGCAGCAACTGAATACCTCTCGCAGTTGGGAAGTCTAGGTGAAATCGCGTACACCTATGATGAAGTGGAAGAAGGGATGCCAGAAGAGCCAATTGGTGCTAAAATGGACATCACCTCAACTGAACTTAAAGGCCAAGAGTGGGATCCTGAGACAAAGAAGGCTAGTAGTGCCTTTTTAGCTAATGACAACTTTGTCACATCTGAAGCATTCATGCAATTCATTTGGAAGCAGCATATAAACAAATATAATGCTAGATGTGAAACAAGAAAGGCATAGCAGCCCAACAAAGATCCAACCTCAGTGGAGGAAGAAATAAAATAGGAGATGATGGAAGAAATCAAAACCATCACTCCTGAATAGGGAAGGGATCTAGTAGCACAAGCTGAAGGGATCTAGTAGCACAAGATGGAGTACTCATTTTACCAGAATGGAATATTGTTGATGCTCTGGTGCTAGATGCAGTAAGAAAAGAGACTAAACCCATGGAAGGGTTACATTCAGTAAGGACAATGCTACACTAGTTATGTGGTCCCTCAAAAGAAATGAGGACAAGAAAGGTAAAGACACCCCAAGGTCAAGTCACCTTGGTGGATTGATGGTTAAAAGAGTACAGAGTACAGGGGTAGTAGAGGCTGCTAGCACTGTGCTAGAAACTGCAAAATTCAGTGTTGCAGTGGCTGAGAAGGAAGCCAAAGAAAAGGAGGCCCTCCAAATTAAATTGGAAACGGTTTTGAAGGCCTATAACAGTGCCAAGGAGGAGGTAAGAGGAAAAGATAGCATCATTGCCAAATTGCAGAGCCAGTTGATGGGACAACACCAACAAGGTGAGTCTTCAACATTGATGATTTCCTCTTCTCCTACAAGACCTCCGCCTACTAGCCCCATTATTGAATTTTCACCATCCCTTGCACCTTCCAGCTCCCAAATGATTGAGATAACTCCCCAAGAATTAGAGAACCTGAAGCAGACTCGGGCCTTTTTTGCGGGGAAGTATGAGGAGAAAATAAAGGCCACAATCTCTAGTTTTGCAGATACTATAAATGCCTCATTGCTTTACAACAATGTAGGAAAAGTCATGGAGATATGGAATGAACTGAGGAGAGATAAGGCCATTTTGACACTCATTTTTGACAGATGGAGGCCTAGGGAGCAGGATTTAGAGTTCATGTGTGTATCCTGTGATGAAGCAAGGGCCAATCCCATTAGCAAATCCACCTCTGATGTCACTAAAGTTTTAATGCAACTGGCAACAGATGTAGATAATGTGTATAGTAAGGTCAACTTATGCAAAAAGGAATACACTGATCAGGTTTTTGAGTTGGTCCCGGGAATTTTTGCCAATACGGATCAGATAAAAGATAAGCAAATATGGCTCAAAGAGGTAGAAGTCAAATTGTCAGCAAGGGTTAAGGGAATCATCGATCTTGATGATACCTCTTTCTTTGTCATAACAATACAGGAAATAGAAAAAATTAAATCACATTATAGTTTTCTTAATTCAGAAGTCAACAAACTGAGAAATTCTTGGAAAAGGTTGACTAAAATTAAAAGTGATGTGATTAATTTTTCGTGGCCGACAGAAGAGACATATAATGAGTGGGGTGTTAAATATTCCACCCATGATCCAGAGCAGTTGGAGAGTGCCCCTAAAAAGCTAGAAGACATTGCAACCGAACAACTTGTTGAACAGACTGCAGAGGCTGAAAAGAGTGCATAACTGTTTCTACGTAAAAATTGTAACCTCTTCAATTTTTGAAATAATTGTAACAAACTCTCCTCGAAAATTATGAAGCTTTGTGCATCCATGTTGTTATAAATGGATACTAGGACTAGAGGGAAAATGATCACAAAATTTTGTAAGAAAATGCTGCAGAAATTTATCTGAGCTTTTCCAAAGTTAATGGAGAATCAGAATTTCTTGTAATATCTTTTGAAATGAATATCAATATATAGGCCATCGGTTTTGAGTAAAGCTTTGTGTTGTCTTCAAGTTTATTCACAAATTTATTTACTGTCTTCATTTTGAATAATCCAGGGTTGTTCAGTTTGAAAGGAATTGCAAAGCAATCTCAGTATAAGTGTTTGTTAGCTTTTTTCTTTAGGAGGGAAATTAAATATGTGGGATCGCTCATACCAGTAAATTCTTTGGAAGGAACTTTGAATTTTGAGGACCATAGCTTAGTGTGAAATGATTGAATTCTTGTATGTGTCAGGCATATGTAAGGATTAGTGGAAACCAAGCCGATGGGAGGCATATAGATATATTGTTTCAGGAATTCTATTTGAATTTAGGTGACTCTGTAACCTTGTATAAGGCACTGGTATTAATCGAAGTTGTTTATTGCATGCTTTGTTGATCAAAATGCTGAAGTCAAGTATAGTTTTCATTCTTTGTTTTTAGTTGATTTCAAGGTGAACAAATCCACTAGTTTTCTTGACTGGTTTACTGTGGGTTTATTGTTTAAAAGTGTGGAGTTAATTCACAAAGGTATACCCACCTGGGCTCCAAGGAAGCCCGAAGTGTAGAAGGTCTAATCAAACCTTGTCATATGTTGTCTCTAGAATTTCCTTATCTTTGATGTCTTCTCGGCACCCAGTTTAGATCATATTATTCTAAGGACTTTGAAGTGAATCAGATTTTGAGGACAACAAAAGTGGCGACTTTGCTGGGGAGAGTTATAACAAAGATATAAACACAAATCTGTGCCTAGACTTGTGGAAAATATTGTTATGTGTTTGTGGGTAAGATTGCTTGTTTCCATTTTCCCATAGTTTTCTGGGTGGTGACTCTGTTATTATTGAACCAGTCCTTGTGAGATACAAATTTTCTAAAAAAAAGGACAAGCAAGATGCAAGGAAACAAGAACACTGGTAAGATGCGTGATCGACCTGTCTATGCAAAGTCAAATTCATCTTCTAGAGATTTAGAGCATGATATTTTAGGTTTCCATTCAGGATTGTTTGGAAATATTGATGATGTACCTATTTTAAACCGAGATCTATCTCATTTTAGTGTTTCTGTAAAAGATAGAACCAGTTCAAATGCAATTAGGACTTTGCTGGAGAGAGTTATAACAAAGATATAAACACAAATCTGTGCCTAGACTTGTGGAAAATATTGTTATGTGTTTGTGGGTAAGATTGCTTGTTTCCATTTTCCCATAGTTTTCTAGGTGGTGACTCTATTATTATTGAACCAGTCCTTGTGAGATACAAATTTTCTAAAAAAAAAGACAAGCAAGATGCAAGGAAACAAGAACACTGGTAAGATGCGTGATCGACCTGTCTATGCAAAGTCAAATTCATCTTCTAGAGATTTAGAGCATGATATTTTAGGTTTCCATTCAGGATTGTTTGGAAATATTGATGATGTACCTATTTTAAACCGAGATCTATCTCATGTTAGTGTTTCTGTAAAAGATAGAACCAGTTCAAATGCAATTAGGCACTCTATTCCTAGGACAATAGATGGGAACATTAGTCTGAATGACATAGATCAAATTAATGCATCAGACTCTAAAGAAAATTACCCTGATGAAGATAAAATGTCTCAAGAGATTGAAGATTTAAACAAAAGAGTTCATCATTTAATATCCCTAAGAGCCCAAAAGGAGGCAAATAAGGAAAAGGAAGTTAAAGCCAAAATAATGGAGAGAGATAGGCTCCTTAGACAGATAGCTGATCTTGAAGTGCTTACTAAGGAAAAAGATAAGAGTGATGAGGAAGGCCCAGTGATTAGGGAGATCCTAATCCCTAAGATTAGACCAGCTTCTAGGTCAGTAGCCTAGCCAATTAAGGAAGTATCTAACGACTCCCAGCTTCCTAAAGCTAATTTAGACAAAGGGAAACAGATATGGGTAGATGATGAAGTAGAATCTAAAACTACAGAGGGGATTTCTCATAAGATCCTAGCACATGAGAGAGAGATGGAAAGGATGAGGAAGGAAAAGGAAGACCTCCAAATGGAACTGGAAAAGGCTGAGTTAGAAGCAGTGAATCAGGAAGTTAGAAGAAAGATTAATTACTTAAAAGCTCCCCTCCCCCTATTACATTCCCATCGGAAGATCTTAACAAGCCTAATCCCCAACATATTTCTTTTCCTCAGGTCAATACTCAACCTGCAATACATGCTAATATTGCCTCAGTAAGCCAAATACCTTCAAATAAGTAGTACACCCAAACATCTCAATCTCCAATCCCAAAAGCTAGAATGATTATGGGAAATAATGGTGCCATTTCCCCTTTTCAAAGAAGGCCAATAAATCTAAAACAATATAGGCAATTGTTTTTTGAAGGGATTCCAGGGTATCCAAATCATGTTCCTACTGAGCTAAGAGACAGACTCCATAAGTTTGCTGGGAACAATGCAGTCAGTGCTGAAGATCATCTGAAATCTTTTGGGAATTTGATAAATGATTATGAGATAATAGATGAAGATGTTATTATGAAACTATTTGTTCAATCCCTGGTTGATGACACAAGAGATTGGTATAGAGGTCCTCCAGTAAATAGCATAGGTTCATGGGAAGATTTTAAAAATTGCTTTGAAGAACAGTATGGTGACAAAACTAATGTGAGTTTCATGCTAAATGAGTTCAACAACATTAGAAAATCTGAAAATGAAATAGTCACTGATTTCAATGCTAGATTCCAGAAAGCTATGCATAGATTGTATCAGGTAATGAGGCTAGATGATAATATGTGCCTTAATACATATTATAATGCATTTGATTCCAAAATGGCTTATATCTTGAGAGATAAAAATCCTCATAACTTAAGGGATGCCTTTAGAATTGCCATAAATGTAGAAAGTAATAGAAAAGCATCTGGAAAATTAGGAAGAAGGACAGATGGTAGACTATGGCATGAAACCAAACAGCAACCTAACAAAGTTGCCAAAGAGGAGGATAAAATAGAGAAACTAGTTACTTCTATGAAAGATTTGACTGCTAAGGTTAAAAAAAATGATAAACCTCATTATAACTGGCAAGATAGACCTCCTAGATTACATGATATGCCATACAATACAAATTGGAAGGATGGTAAACCCCAAGTTGAGAATTCTAAAATTGCCCAAAGCCAAGACACACCAGATCATTTGAAAGGGAAAACTGTTAATAATATAGAAAACACTCCTTGGTGTATTGCTTGTGATGGACCACATTCTCCTCATCAGTGTGCAGTGGCTCAAGCTCTGGAAGAATCTATGAGGCCAGAAGTAGAGCCTGACATTAACATGTTTGAAACCATCATAGAAAGTGATGAGGAATCTATACAAAGTGAATACAGTGATGTGCTAGATAATGAAAGGTTAGTGCAAGGATAATTAGCCTTAGGTTGGCATCCTACATTGAATGTGGTAACAATTGAAGATGAAGAAGTTCATCTTAGGAGGCCTAGTGAGGAAGAAGTTAAAAATCTCACTAAGGCTGCAATCGCCAAAGCAAAGCATAACTACAGTCTGAGAAGCACCAAGAGAGACACTGATCAAGGTGAACCAGGTTCTATGTTTGTAAAAGAAGTCACAAAGAAAGGGGCATCAAGCAGTGTTACTGCTATTCTTAAAGCTAGTCAAGAAAAAGAGGAACAAGTTGAAGATTTACCTAAAGGCATAGATGCCAAAAATGCTGGTGATGTACAAAAGGCAAAGATAGTGAAAAAGGCTAGTCAATTCAAAGCAGAAAAGGTTAAGGTTAGTACTGAAAAATGTAATAATTCTACATTTGATATGGCCCAAGCTCTAACTCAAATGAAAGTCACTGTTCCATTAATAGAATTATTAAAGATTAAAGAACATAAGGATGCAGCTTTGTCTTTATTCTCTGGTATATCTGATAGTGACTCAGTATTACCCACTCATTCGAATAAAGTTGGAAAGGATCAAGAGTTCCAAACCCCAGAGGTATATGTTGGAACCACTATTACTCAGGAGCCTTCTCAGGTAGATCCTTTCTATGTTACTTTGCTAGTCAACAACCGGTTGATAAAAAACTACATGATAGATTCAGGAGTAGCTGCTAATGTAATGCCCTATGGTGTTATGAAAGAACTAGGGTTATCAGTAACCACTGTGTATGGAAAATGTTATGCCATGGATAACAGAGAAGTGCCTGTGATAGGTACAATGAAAGATGTAGAAGTAAAAATAGCTGCATTTCCTGAAGCCACTTATAAAATGGATGTTATTGTTACTGATATTAAACCCCCACTATGGAATGTTACTTTCTAGGTAGTGGGTAGCAGCAGTAGAAGAAATGTTCAACTGGACTTGTCTTATGCTACTATTCCTATTGGCGGCAATCAGGTCAAACTATACAGGGAGCCACAAGCTCCTAAGGTAATTGAAAATGTGGACCCTAGTATGCTTAATTGTATGATTGATGTGGATTTAGATAACTTCAGACTCCAACCAATATCACCTCAATTGAAGAACACTGACCCAATTGTAGTCGATCTACAAGCACAACAGTATGGGTTGTGGTAGATGTATTTTGATGGAGCTTGCTCCAAAGAAGGACCTGGAGTAGGGGTTCTTTTTGTGTCCCCATCAGGTGTAACATTTAAATACTCATTCTTATTGGCATTCCAGTGCACGAATAATACTGCAGAGTATGAAGCCCTATTATTAGGACTTGAGGTTGCAAAAAAGGCATGGAATCCAACTATTGAAAGTAATGGGGGATTAAGAATTGGTTGTCTCTCAGGTAAGATCTAGATATGCATCTAAGAATGATAGATTGAAGCAATATAAGCATGTTGTTTGGGATGTTATTGAGTATTTTGATGCATTTTCTATCAATTGGATAGAATGAACAAAAAATATTATGGCAGATTTCTTAGCTAATGTTGCTTTAAAAAATGATGATGCAACACTAACCGGTATTTCCACTGTGGAAATAAAATCTAGGCCTGCCATCCCTGATAATGTGTATAATTGGCAAGTTTTTGCTGATGATGAAGACATTCTTAGGTTTATCCAATGTGTTGATGATTATGATGGACAGAAGATTGATTGCAATGCATTGGTGGAAGTGGTGGATAATAGAGAGACAGTGTTTGGAAATGATATTGTCCGGTTGGAAACCAATGAGATACCTAAAGGGTTGGTGGAGCTAGAAAGTATGTTTAGTTATAATGATAGTCATTTACACCAGCAATCTACCACCAAGTTAGAAGAGTTGGAGAAGGTAAACCTGGGGACAGAATCATTTCCCAAGTTGGTATATATTGGAAAGAAATTACCCCCTCATGTTAGGACTAACCTTATCAACTTATTGAAAAGGTATAAACATGTATTTGCTTGGTCTTATGAAGACCTTAAGGTGTATAGACAAGACCTTTTTCAACATGAAGTTCCCTTACTTTCAGATGCTAAGCCTTTCAGACAGAAACAGAGACCTATCAACCCCTTATTGGAAAATAGAATACAACAAGAGTTGACTAAATTGAGAGAAGGGGGAATTATCAAACCAATAAGACATTCTTCATGGGTCTCTAATCTGGTCCCAGTAAGGAAGAAGAATGGAGACATCAGATTGTGTGTTGATTTTATGAATTTTAATGTTGCTTCCCTAAAAGATAATTACTCATCCCCAAATATGGAAGCAATGCTACAAAGAGTTACAGGATGTGATCTTTTATCCATGATGGATGGTTTCTCAGGATACAATCAACTGCTGGTAAAGGAGTCTGAACAGTTTAAAATAGCTTTCACTACTCCATGGGGAACCTATGTATATGTGAGAATGCCATTTGGATTGAAAAATGCAGGAGCTACATTTCAGAGAGCTATGGATGTGGCTTTTAAGGAATTCATAAATATCATTATGGTGGTTTACCAAGATGATCTAACTTGTTTCTCAAAGAAGGCTGATGATCATTGTGGACATTTAGAGAAGGTGTTTGATAAAGCCTTGGAATTTGGTGTATCACTGAATCCCAAGAAATGTCATTTTGGGGTCACTGAAGGAAAGTTATTGGGACACATAGTTTCCAAGGAAGGGGTAAGAATAGACCTTGAAAGAATTGAAGCAATCAACAGAGTGTCTGAACCTAAAAATGTGAAAGGAATCCAATCTTTTTTAGGCAAAGTGAATTTTGTCAGAAGATTCATTGCAAACTTTGCTGAGATAGTGAAGCCTATTGTCAAGTTTCTCAAGAAGGACACAAAATTTCATTGGGATCAAGAAGCTTCAAAAGCTTTTGATGAGATCAAGAAGGCAATCCAGGAGGCACCAATATTGAAATCCCCAGATTATGGTAAACCCTTTTCTCTATTTTCTTTTGCTTCATATCATACAGTGGCTGCAGTATTATTAGAAAAGGACAATGAAGGATATGAACATCCCATAGCCTTCTATGGTAAATCTTTGCAGGCAGTAGAACTGAAATATGAAACCATAGAGAAACAAGCTTATGCCTTAGTTAAAGCTGTTAAAACCTTTAGGCCATATCTGGTGAATGCAAACATCATTGCATATGTTCCACATGCTGCAGTTAAAGATATTTTGTCTCAGTCTGAGGTTACTGATAAGAGGTGTAGATGGATCAATAGAATTCAGGAGTTCAATTTGGAGATAAAGATTACTAAATTGGTGAGAGGGTTAGGTTTGGCTAAGCTCATGACTGAGTCAAATCTCATGAATGTAGAAGTACATAATGTTGAGGTTAGAGATGTTTTGGTTACTAGTATTGAGAGACAACCTTGGTACACAGAGATAATCCAAGTATTGAAAGGTAACATACTCTCAGAAGAGATGACACACAATCAGAAGAGAACTTTGAAGCTTAGGTCCCAAAAGTATGTGCTTATTCAGGGTGATCTTTTCTGAAGAAAAAGAGATGGAGAGTTACTAATGTGTTTGGATGAGTTTCAAGCTAAACAGGTGTTGATTGAAATGCATAATGGAGTATGTGGAGGTCACTATTCTGCTAAGACTACTGCTGGTAAGATAATACGGGCTGGGTATTATTGGCCTACCTTATTTAAAGATACCCATGCATATGTTCGAAGATGTGATCCATGTCAAATATTTTCTTCTAAGCTCAAGTATGAAGGAGCCTTACCCCTAAATCCAGTCTCTGTAGAAGCTCCTTTTGTCCAATGGGGCATTGATTTTATTGGAGATATTGTGGAAAAATCAGGAAGATGTCATGGATGGATTATAGTGGCCACCGATTATTTTACCAAATGGATAGAAGCCATCCCTACAAAAAGAGCTACTAGTAAAATTGTCATTGACTTCTTGATGGATAGTATTGTGACTAGATTTGGAACACCTGCAAAATTGGTAATGGATAATGCTATGTGTTTCAGATCAGAAGAATTTGTAGGCTTTTGCAATAGTCACGGTATACTCATGTCATACTCATCACCTTATCATCCTCAGGGGAATGGACAAGCAGAATCCAGCAACAAAAGCCTGTTAAATATCATCAAGAAAATTTTAGAAGAAAACAAGAGATCTTGGGATCAAAAGTTGAAGTTAGCTATGTGGGCAGATAGAATAACAGTTAAAAAATCCATTGGAATGTCATCTTTTGAGTTGGTTTATGGTACCCAAGCCAGATTACCAGTAAATAACCTTCTTCCAGTGTATAAGTTTTTGCAGGATGAGGACATGGAAATATCTGAACCAATGGAAAATAGAACGATCCAAATTGTAGAAATGGAGGAGCTTAGGACTTTTGCCTATAAAAAAAATCAGAAGATCCAGTTACAGTCAAAGTATCTTTTTGATAAAAGGACATCATTAAGGAAGTTTCAAATTGATGATATGGTTCTTCAGTGGAATGCAAAAGGACAAGATAAAGGAAAGCATAAAAAATTTGAATCACTCTAGATTGGCCCTTTTATGGTTTGTGACCTGAATGGTAAGGATTCATATTTTTTGAAGAATATGAATGATGAAATGCAGGAATTTCCAGTGCATGGACAATTCCTGAAGCATTATTTCTCTTAATGTCCATGCACGGTAGGTCCTTTGTTTGTATATATTTTGTTTTCTTGCCTGCTTTCCTGGTTTTGGTCTGTTGTTTGGTCTGTTTCTCCAGAGTTTCTGAGTTTTCTTGTGTTGATCTCACAATCAACCATCCCCAGTCAGAGCTGTTGTTATCACTATTTTAAAATTGGGTTCTTCTTTTCCCATAATTGGCTATGGTATCTTGAAATTTTTCCGAATAGGGTGTAATCCCAAGTGCTTCAGCTTTGTTCTAAACCTTGGGGGTTTAAAGGTGTTTGATTTTTTAGATCTCATCTTTCTTTGTTAAGCCCTCTGGTTTCTATTCTGCCGTTACTTTATTCCACTTAAGTTATGGGTCATGGGGTCCTAGGAAGTGTTCCCCCTTGTTATTTGCCTAGGCGGTTACATTGATTATTTGAAAATTTTTCGCCTTGTATGATTTCATCCTAAGGTGTCGGGCCCAATAATTAGCGATCAACTTGAGAAAGGATCCGACGGTTTGCGCTATTTCGTAGGGGTAAAATGCACCCCCTTTAGGGCTGCGAAATAGCGAGAATGAATGTCAGCCATCCATGTGTCATGATGGAGGAAGTAAAGAGTGTAGCTGTCAAAGATGTTAGGAGCCCCATGGCTTTCTTCTAGCGTATTAAAAGGTAGCACGTGGCACAAGTCACCACAGTCAGCAGGATAGGATTGCAAGTTCGAAGTGGGCCCCAGAGGTGACCTGGCAGGTACAACTGTTACCAATTTAGTGAGACCCTGTGGTTTCTTTCTGGCAAATGACAGAGTGACAAGTCAGCTCCAAAAATGACGAGGCACCAGTTGTCCATGATGTGTCCGCGGGCCCACCTCTCTTGCGAGTCTTCTTAGAGGATTAAATGCCGATCAATTTGAAATATGATCCAACGGCCCATGCTATTTCGCAAGGGTAAGATGCTCACTTCTTATGGCCGCGAAATAGCTAGAATGAACAAGGACCATCCATGTGTCATGATGACACGCGGTCTAAAAGGAAATTGTGGGTCCCTATGGTTCCTTTTTGGCAAATGAGAAAATGACAAGTCAGCTCCGAAAGTGACAAGGTGCCATGTGTTCGTGACATGTTTGCGGGCCCACCATTTTTGAAAGCCTTTTTAAAGGGTTAAATACAGATCAACTGTAGATATGATCTGACGGTTAGCGCTATTTCGCAAGGGTAAAGTGCTCACCCTTTAGGGCCGCGAAATAGCAAGAATGAATGTTAGCCGTCCAAGTGTCCTGATGATGACGTAAGAGATAGACTTGTTGAGATGAAAGTGGGGCCCCCCGTGGGTTTCTTCTAGCAAGTGACAGAGTGACAAATCAGCGCCGCAGGTGACTGGATGCCAGGTGTTAGTGACGAGTCAGCGGGCCCACCATTCCTGAGAACTTTTTCAAAGGATTAATTGGTGATCAACTTGAAGGATGATCTAATAGCCCGTGCTATTTCGCAAGGGTAAGATGCTCACTTCTTAAGCCCGTGAAATAGCGAGAATGAATGTGAACCATCCATGTGTCATGATGATGACATGGGCTAAGAAGAAGGTGTGGGCCCGTCGTAGTATAAAGAAAGACACTCAGCCGGTATCAAATGGAATGCGAAGGGATTTTCAAAGCCAATGGTTGGATGCCACATGGTATTATGTAGCCAATAGAAAAGTAGGACCTAGAGTAAGGACAAAGCCGTCAATAACGAAAAGGTTATAGTGAGACACTTGCAGGAAGGTTGTGACCCGTTGGAGCTAAAATATGAATTCTCATATGAATTCGATTTTGAAGGGACGACCGAAGCATGCGAAATCAATGTTGTAGTTAAGGCCCAGAGTACAAGTATTTGATTTCCTAACAACCAAGTGAAGATATCTTTTAAAAGATTTTGCAGAAGAGTAACGCAGAGTTATCTTTTTTCAAATACAGAGCAGGCGGTTTAGTTGTAGAGAAAAATTCCTTCAAGCAAGCATCAGGTTCTTTCATATTTTATAGCTATTTCTTGTGTGGTGTTATAAGTAAAAATCATTCTCGTGTTGCAGGATTGTTTAAAAAGTGATATTCATCTTATTGCATTTTCAAATGGCTCCTAAAAGGGAATTTTCTGGCAAGGTTGATTATTTAGAAAGAAGTGTATGTGATGATTTTTTTAGAACAGTTGGCACTGTCAACTAACCAGGCATCTAAGGCTAAAGAGTCAGTGCCCAAGGCTCCCCGTCTGAAGATAGGAGAAGGACTATATGACAAAGGTAACTGGCTGAGAGACCCACAGGTTGGACTGTCTGCGTTGGGGTTGTTTAGAGTCAGATTTGGAATGAGAAACTCTCCTGCTCCTCAAAACAGTATTTGGGAACTAGATGTTGGAAAAATAGTAGTCCTAGGGGTATTCATGGATACAGACCTGCTAACCCAAATGGCATTGAATTATGATCCAGTTACAAGATGCATCCAGGATGTAAATGGGAAAACCCTTGTGGAAATCAATGCGGAAGAATTAAGAATAGCATTTGGGCTCAATGAGTTCACAAACTTCCTGGAACCCATAAATTTCACACAATTAGCCCAAGTATACAGTGCACAGAGGAGTCATCTTAGGAATGGGCCTCTTAAAGAACTTTTTCTGAAAATAGGAGGGTTAGCAGTTCTAGGGCCCAACACACAAGAGCCTTTTTCATTAAGTATGTTTACCTTGAGGGCTAAAGGAATGTATTGGGCACTTTGCCAAGTTCTAGGAGAGGATGCTGAAGCAAATATGCCAAATTATTATTTGCTAATGATTGTTCAGATTTTGAATCCTTCTCTTGCTATCACATTTGATTATGCTTCTTACATTGTCGATGCTATCCATGGAGGGTTGATAGGAATAAAAAATAGGAAGGTGGATAGACCTTTCAGATGGTATTCACTTCTAATGCACCTTTTTCTCTTCAAAGGTGGTGATTATTTTGCCAGTGGACTAGACCTGGTTAAAGAGAAGGAAGGAGCGAAAATGCTAGTACAATTATGGAGTACTGTGTTGTCATGGGACAGAGAGGATGCCAGCTTCCTAAAGTTTGATAAATATTTTGCATCTAAAATAAGGACTCTCGTTTGCTCTGATAACCCAAGAGTCCCCAAAGTTCTTCTGGAATTCATAAGGCTAAAGGAATTCATAGAGAGCATCAAAATTGTTCATAACTGGGGTGACATGTACTTATATCCAGTCTCAACGGTTTTGGAGCTTTTGGTTTCAGGGGTACTCCATTTTTGCTACCTTACCAGGTCCCTCTCAAAGTGGGAATAGCTGAGATTCTTAGACAAATTGGTGGCCTACAAGAGGCAGAGTTAATAGGCAGAGGTAAAGGGACCATTTTCCCTTCAGCTACCATAGCCCACCAATTTGTAATTACAAAGGGAGGCTGGAATTGCTTTGAGGATTTCCTAAAACCTTACCATTTATTCACTATAGTGTTGAGGTGTGTTGATCCAGAGGACTTCTTCAATGGTGTGTTCAGGAAGAAGGTAGCATGCAGAAATAGGCCTCATCAATTCCAATTTCCTGAAGATCTCATCAGAAATGAATTTGATTTAGATGAGCAGGAATTGAGGAAAGAAAATTGGGTGGCTTATAGGGAAGCCTTGGATTTTGTGCATCAATTTGATGCTAGCTATGACCCATTGTCTAGCTTCTTCCCATTGGAGGAAAAAATAAAATTTTTGATTCTTGGCTTTGAAGATGTAATGCAAACACTGAAGGAGAAGAGGGAAGCTGTGATTAAGAGTAACCCTAAAAAGGCTAGAATGATCTTGAGCAACTCAACCTCCACCAAAGCAATTCCTCTTGGTGACTACACCTCGCACAAGAAATCAGGTTACAGTATACTAGTGCCTACAACAGGGGAGCCCTCTTCATCCAAAGGAAAGAGGAAAGTAAAAGATGTCATTGACATCCAAGATAGCCCAAAGAAGCAAAGGGTGGGGAAGGAAGTGCAATTAGATACACCTTTGTATTCCCCATCCCAATCCCCTATCCACATAGGAGATGAACAAGTAGCAACTGAATACCTCTCACAGTTGGGAAGTCTAGGTGAAATCGCATACACCTATGATGAAGTGGAAGAAGGGATGCCAGAAGAGCCAATTGGTGCTAAAATGGACATCACCTCAACTGAACTTAAAGGCCAGAAGTGGGATCCTGAGATAAAGAAGGCCAATAGTGCCTTTTTAGCTGATGACAACTTTGTCACATCTGAAGCATTCATGCAATTCATTTGGAAGCAACATATAAACAAACATAATGCTAGATGTGAAACAAGAAAGGCATAGCAGCCCAACAAAGATCCAGCCTTAGTGGAGGAAGAAATAAAATAGGAGATGATGGAAGAATTCAAAACCATCACTCCTAAATAGAGAAGGGATCTAGTAGCACAAGCTGGAGTGCTCATTTTACCAGAATGGAATATTGTTGATGCTCTGGTGCTAGATGCAGTAAGAAAAGAGACTAAACCCATGGAAGGGGTTACATTCAGTAAGAACAATGCTGCACTAGTTATGCGGTCGCTCAAAAGAAATGAGGACAAGAAAGGTAAAGACACCCCAGGGTCAAGTCACCTTGGTGGATTGATGGTTAAAAGAGTACAGAGTATAGGGGTAGTAGAGGCTGCTAGCACTGTGCTAGAAACTGCAAAATTCAGTGTTGCAGTGGTTGAGAAGGAAGCCAAAGAAAAGGAGGCCCTCCAAATTAAATTGGAAATGGTTTTGAAGGCCTATAATAGTGCCAAGGAGGAGGTAAGAGGCAAAGATAGCATCATTGCCAAATTGCAGAGCCAGTTGATGGGACAACACCAACAAGGTGAGTCTTCAACATTGATGATTTCCTCTTCTCCTGCAAGACCTCCGCCTACTAGCCCCATTATTGAATTTCCACCATCCCCTGCACCTTCCAGCTCCCAAATGATTGAGATAACTCCCCAAGAATTAGAGAACCTGAAGCAGGCTTGGGTCTTTTATGCAGGGAAGTATGAGGAGAAAATAAAGGCCACAATCTCCAGTTTTATAGATACTATAAATGCCTCATTGCTTTACAACAATGTAGGAAAAGTCATGGAGATATGGAATGAACTGAGGAGAGATAAGGCCATTTTGACACCCATTTTTGACAGATGGAGGCCTAGGGAGCAGGATTTAGAGTTCATGTGTGTATCCTGTGATGAAGCAAGGGCCAATCCCATTATCAAATCCACCTCTGATGTCGCTAAAGTTTTAATGTAACTGGCAGCAGATGTAGATAATGTGGATAGGAAGGTCAACTTATGCAAAAAGGAATACACTGATCAGGTTTTTGAGTTGCTCCCAGAAATTTTCGCCAATCCGGATCAGAGAAAAGATAAGCAAATATGGCTCAAAGAGGTAGAAGTCAAATTGTCAGCAAGGGTTAAGGGAATCATCAATCTTGATGATACCTCTTTCTTTGTCATAACAATATAGGAAATAGAAAAAATTAAATCACATTATAGTTTTCTTAATTCAAAAGTCAACAAACTGAGAAATTCTTGGAAAAAGTTGACTAAAATTAAAAGTGATGTGATTAATTTTTCATGGCTGACAGAAGAGACATATAATGAGTGGGGAGTTAAATATTCCACCCATGATCTGGAGCAGTTGCAGAGCGCCCCTGAAAAGCCAGAAGAGGTTGCAACTGAACAACTTGTTGAACAGACTGCAGAGGCTAAAAAGAGTGCATAACTATTTCTACGTAAAAATTGTAACCTCTTCAATTTTTGAAATAATTGTAACAAACTCTCCTCGAAAAGTCCGAAGCTTTGTGCATCCATGTTGTTATAAATGGATACCAGGACTAGAGGGAAAATGATCACAAAATTTTGTATGAAAACGCTACAGAAATTTATCTGAGCTTTTCCAAAGTTAATGGAGAATCAGAATTTCTTGTAATATCTTTTGAAATGAATATCAATATATAGGCCATCGGTTTTGAGTAAAGCTTTGTGTTGTCTTCAAGTTTATTCACAAATTTATTTACTGTCTTCATTTTGAATAATCCAGGGTTGTTCAGTTTGAAAGGAATTGCAAAGCAATCTCAGTATAAGTGTTTGTTAGCTTTTTTCTTTAGGAGGGAAATTAAATATGCGAGTCACTCATACCAGTAAATTCTTTGGAAGGAACTTTGAATTTTGAGGACCATAGCTTAGTGTGAAATGATTGAATTCTTGTATGTGTCAGGCATATGTAAGGATTAGTGGAAACCAAGCCGATGGGAGGCATATAGATATATTGTTTCAGGAGTTCTATTTGAATTTAGGTGACTCTCTAACCTTGGATAAGGCACTGGTATTAATCGAAGTTGTTTATTGCATGCTTTGTTGATCAAAATGCTGAAGTCAAGTATAGTTTTCATTCTTTGTTTTCAGTTGATTTCAAGGTGAACAAATCCATTGGTTTTCTGGACTGGTTTGCTGTGGGTTTATTGTTTAAAAGTGTGGAGTTAATTCACAAAGGTATACCCACCTGGGCTCCAAGGAAGCCCAAAGTGTAGAAGGTCTAATCAAACCTTGTCATATGTTGTCTTTGGAATTTCCTTATCTTTGATGTCTTCTCGGCACCTAGTTTAGATCATATTATTCTAAGGACTTTGAAGGGAATCAGATTTTGAGGACAACAAAAGTGGTGACTTTGCTGGGGAGAGTTATAACAAAGATATAAACACAAATCTGTGCCTAGACTTGTGGAAAATATTGTTATGTGTTTGTGGGTAAGATTGCTTGTTTCCATTTTCCCATAGTTTTTTGGGTGGCGACTCTGTTATTATTGAACCAGTCCTCGTGAGATACAAATTTTCTAAAAAAAAAGACAAGCAAGATGCAAGGAAACAAGAACACAAGATCATTCATGAAGAAACATCCTCGTGAAACATTACAAGAAGGTCTGCCAGAACAGTCACGAAGAGGCCAGAAGAGATCTGTGATGCATGAGCCATCAAATGCTGCATGGGTGCAGAAAAATAATAACACTGGTAAGATGCCTGATTGACCTGTCTATGCAAAGTCAAATTCATCTTCTAGAGATTTAGAGCATGATATTTTAGGTTTCCATTCAGGATTGTTTGGAAATATTGATGATGTACCTATTTTAAACCGAGATCTATCTCATGTTAGTGTTTCTGCAAAATATAGAACCAGTTCAAATGCAATTAGGCACTCTGTTCCTGGGACAATAGATGGGAACATTAGTCTGATTGACATAGATCAAATTAATGCATCAAACTCTGAAGAAAATTACCCTGATGAGGATAAAATGTCTCAAGAGATTGAAGATTTAAACAAAAGAGTTCATCATTTAATATCCCTAAGAGCCCAAAAGGAGGCAAATAAGGAAAAGGAAGTTAAAGCCAAAATAATGGAGAGAGATAGGCTCCTTAGACAGATAGCTGATCTTGAAGTGCTTACTAAGGAAAAAGAAAAGAGTGATGAGGAAGGCCCAGTGATTAGGGAGATCCTAATCCCTAAGATTAGACCAGCTTCTAAGTCAGTAGTCTAGCCAATTAAGGAAGTATCTAACAACTCCCAGCTTCCTAAAGCTAATTTAGACAAAGGGAAATAGATATGGGTAGATGATGAAGTAGAATCTAAAACTGCAGAGGGGATTTCTCATAGGATCCTAGCACATGAGAGAGAGATGGAAAGGATGAGGAAGGAAAAGGAAGACCTCCAAATGGAACTGGAAAAGGCTGAGTTAGAAGCAGTGAATCAGGAAGTTAAAAGAAAGATTAATTACTTAAAAGCTCCCCCTATTACATTCCCATCGGAAGATCTTAACAAGCCTAATCCCCAACATATTTCTTTTCCTCAGGTCAATACTCAACCTGCAATACATGCTAATATTGCCTCAGTAAGCCAAATACCCTCAAATAAGTAGTACACCCAAACATCTCAATCTCCAATCCCAAAAGCTAGAATGATTATGGGAAATAATAGTGCCATTTCCCCTTTTCAAAGAAGGCCAATAAATCTAGAACAATATAGGCAATTGTTTTTTGATGGGATTCCAGGGTATCCAAATCATGTTCCTACTGAGCTAAGAGACAGACTCCATAAGTTTGTTGGGAACAATGCAGTCATTGCTGAAGAACATCTGAAATCTTTTGGGGATTTGATAAATGATTATGAGATAATAGATGAAGATGTTATTATGAAACTGTTTGTTCAATCCCTGGTTAATGACGCAAGAGATTGGTATAGAGGTCTTCCAGTAAATAGCATAGGTTCGTGGGAAGATTTTAAAAATTGCTTTCAAGAACAGTATGGTGACAAAACTAATGTGAGTTTCATGCTAAATGAGTTCAACAACATTAGAAAATCTGAAAATGAAATAGTCACTGATTTCAATGCTAGATTCCAGAAAGCTATGCATAGATTGTATCAGGTAATGAGGCTAGATGATAATAGGTGCCTTAATACATATTATAATGCATTTGATTCCAAAATGGCTTATATCTTGAGAGATAAAAATCCTCATAACTTAAATGATGCCTTTAGAATTGCCATAAATGTAGAAAGCAATAGAAAAGCATCTGGAAAATTAGGAAGAAGGACAGATGGTAGTCTATGGCATGAAACCAAACAGCAACCTAACAAAGTTGCCAAAGAGGAGGATAAAATAGAGAAACTGGTTACTGCTATGAAAGATTTGACTGCTAAGGTTAACAAAAATGATAAACCTCATTATAACTGGCAAGATAGACCTCCTAGATTACATGATATGCCATACAATACAAATTGGAAGGATGGTAAACCCCAAGTTGAGAAGCCTAAAATTGTCCAAAGCCAAGACACACTGGATCCTTTGAAAGGGAAAACTGTTAATAATATAGAAAGCACTCCTTGGTGTATTGCTTGTGATGGACCACATTCTCCTTATCAATGTGCAGTGGCTCAAGCTCTGGAAGAATCTATGAGGCCAGAAGTAGAGCCTGACATTAACATGTTTGAAACCATCATAGAAAGTGATGAGGAATCTATACAAAGTGAATACAGTGATGTGCTAGATAATGAAAGGTTAGTGCAAGGACAATTAGCCTTAGGTTGGCATCCTACATTGAATGTGGTAACAATTGAAGATGAAGAAGTTCATCTTAGGAGGCCTAGTGAGGAAGAAGTTAAAAATATCACTAAGGCTGCAATCGCCAAAGCAAAGCATAACTACAGTCTGAGAAGCACCAAGAGAGACACTGATCAAGGTGAACCAGGCTCTATGTTTGTAAAAGAAGTCACAAAGAAAGGGGCATCAAGTAGTGTTACTGCTATTCTTAAAGCTACTCAAGAAAAAGAAGAACAAGTTAAAGATTTACCTAAAGGCATAGATGCCAAAAATGCTGGTGATGTACAAAAGGCAGAGATAGTGAAAAAGGCTAGTCAATTCAAAGCAGAAAAGGTTAAGGTTAGTACTGAAAAATGTAATAATTCTACATTTGATATGGCCCAAGCTCTAACTCAAATGAAAGTCACTGTTCCATTAATAGAATTATTAAAGATTAAAGAACATAAGGATGCAGCTTTGTCTTTATTCTCTGGTATATCTGATAGTGACTCAGTATTACCCACTAGTTCAGATAAAGTTGGAAAGGATCAAGAGTTCCAAACCCCAGAGGTATATGTTGGAACCACTATTACTCAAGAGCCTTCTCAGGTAGATCCTTTCTATGTTACTTTGCTAGTCAACAACCGGTTGATTAAAAACTGCATGATAGATTCAGGAGCAGCTGCTAATGTAATTCCCTATGGTGTTATGAAAGAACTAGGGTTATCAGTAACCATTGTGTATGGGAAATGTTATGCCATGGATAACAGAGAAGTGCCTGTGATAGGTACAATGAAAGATGTAGAAGTAAAAATAGGTGCATTTCCTGAAGCCACTTATAAAATGGATGTTATTGTTACTGATACTAAACCCCACTATGGAATGTTATTTTCTAGGCAGTGGGCAGCAGCAGTAGGGGGAAATGTTCAACTGGACTTGTCTTATGCTACTATTCCTATTGGCGGCAATCAGGTCAAACTATACAGGGAGCCACAAGCTCCTAAGGTAATTGAAAATGTGGACCCTAGTATGCTTAATTGTATGATTGATGTGGATTTAGATAACTTCAGACTCCAACCAATATCACCTCAATTGAAGAACACTGACCCAATTGTAGTCGAGCTACAAGCACAGCAGTATGGGTTGTGGCAGATGTATTTTGATGGAGCTTGCTCCAAAGAAGGATCTGGAGTAGGGGTTCTTTTTGTGTCTCCATCAGGTATAACATTTAAATACTCATTCTTATTGGCATTCCAGTGTACGAATAATACTGCAGAGTATGAAGCCCTATTATTAGGACTTGAGGTTGCAAAAAGGCATGGAATCCAACTATTGAAAGTAATGGGGGATTCAGAATCGGTTGTCTCTAAGGTAAGATCTAGATATGCATCCAAGAATGATAGATTGAAGCAATATAAGCATGTTGTTTGGGATGTTATTGAGTATTTTGATGCATTTTCTATCAATTGGATAGAACGAACAAAAAATATTATGGTAGATTTCTTAGCTAATGTTGCTTTAAAAAATGATGATGCAACACTAACCTGTATTTCCACTGTGGAAATAAAATTTAGGCCTGCCATCCCTGATAATGTGTATAATTGGCAAGTTTTTGTTGATGATGAAGACATTCTTAGGTTTATCCAATGTGTTGATGATTATGATGGATAGAAGATTGATTGCAATGCATTGGTGGAAGTGGTGGATAATAGAGAGACAATGTTTGGAAATGATATTGTCCATTTTGAAACCAATGAGATACCTAAAGGGTTGGTGGAGCTAGAAAGTATGTTTAGTTATAATGATAGTCATTTACACCAGCAATCTACCACCAAGTTAGAAGAGTTGGAGGAGGTAAAACTGGGGACAGAATCATTTCCCAAGTTGGTATATATTGGAAAGAAATTACCCCCTCATGTTAGGACTAACCTTATCAATTTATTGAAAAGGTATAAACATGTATTTTCTTGGTCTTATGAAGACCTAAAGGCGTATAGACAAGACCTTTTTCAGCATGAAGTTCCCTTACTTCCAGATGCTAAGCCTTTCAGATAGAAACAGAGACCTATCAACCCCTTATTGGAAAATAAAATGCAACAAGAGTTGACTAAATTGAGAGAAGGGGGAATTATCAAACCAATAAGACATTCTTCATGGGTCTCTAATCTAGTCCCAGTAAGGAAGAAGAATGGAGACAACAGATTGTGTGTTGATTTTCAGAATCTTAATGTTGCTTCCCTAAAAGATAATTACTCATTCCCAGATATGGAAGCAATGATACAAAGAGTGACAGGATGTGATCTTTTATCCATGATGGATGGTTTCTCAGGATACAATCAAGTGCTGGTAAAGGAGTCTGAACAGTTTAAAATAGCTTTCACTACTCCATGGGGAACCTATGTATATGTGAGAATGCCATTTGGATTGAAAAATGCAGGAGCTACATTTTAGAGAGCTATGGATGTGGATTTTAAGGAATTCATAAATATCATTATGGTGGTTTACCAAGATGATCTAACTTGTTTCTCAAAGAAAGCTGATGATCATTGTGGACATTTAGAGAAGGTGTTTGATAAAGCCTTGGAATTTGGTGTATCACTGAATCCCAAGAAATATCATTTTGGGGTCACTGAAGGAAAGTTATTGGGACACATAGTTTCCAAGGAAGGGGTAAGAATAGACCCTGAAAGAATTGAAGCAATCAACAGAGTGTCTGAACCTAAAAATGTGAAAGGAATCCAATCTTTTTTAGACAAAGTGAATTTTGTCAGAAGATTCATTGCAAACTTTGCTGAGATAGTGAAGCCTATTGTCAAGTTGCTCAAGAAGGACACAAAATTTCATTGGGATCAAGAAGCTTCAAAAGCTTTTGATGAGATCAAGAAGGCAATCCAGGAGGCACCAGTATTGAAATCCCCGGATTATGGTAAGCCTTTTTCTCTATTTTCTTTTGCTTCATATCACACAGTGGCTGCAGTATTATTACAAAAGGACAATGAAGGATATGAACATCCCATAGCCTTCTATAGTAAATCTTTGCAGGCGGCAGAACTGAAATATGAAACCATGGAGAAACAAGCTTATGTGTTACTTAAAGTTGTTAAACCCTTTAGGCCATATCTAGTGAATGCAAACATCATTGCATATGTTCCACATGCTGCAGTTAAAGATATTTTGTCTCAGTCTGAGGTTACTGGGAAGAGGTGTAGATGGATCAATATAATTCAGGAGTTCAATTTGGAGATAAAGATTACTAAATTGGTGAGAGGGTTAGGTTTGGCTAAGCTCATGACTGAGTCAAATCTCATGAATGTAGAAGTACATAATGTTGAGGTTAGAGATGTTTTGGTTACTAGTATTGAGAGAAAACCTTGGTACACAGAGATAATCCAAGTATTGAAAGGTAACATACTCCCAGAAGAGATGACACACAATCAGAAGAGAACTTTGAAGCTTAAGTCCCAAAAGTATGTGCTTATTTAGGGTGATCTTTTCTGGAGAAAAAGAGATGGAGAGTTACTAATGTGTTTGGATGAGTTTCAAGCTAAATAGGTGTTGATTGAAATGCATAATGGAGTATGTGGAGGTCACTATTCTGCTAAGACTACTACTGGTAAGATAATACGGGCTGGGTATTATTGGCCTACCTTATTTAAAGATACCCATGCATATGTTCGAAGATGTGATCCATGTCAAAGATTTTCTTCTAAGCTCAAGTATGAAGGAGCCTTACCCCTAAATCCTCTCTCTGTAGAAGCTCCTTTTGTCCAATGGGGCATTGATTTTATTAGCGAAACTATGGAAAAATCAGGAAGATGTCATGGATAGATTATAGTGGCCACCGATTATTTTACCAAATGGATAGAAGCCATCCCTACAAAAAGAGCTACTAGTAAAATTGTCATTGACTTCCTGATGGATAGTATTGTGACTAGATTTGGAACACCTGCGAAATTGGTAATGGATAATGCTATGTGTTTCAGATCAGAAGAATTTGTAGGCTTTTGCAATAGTCATGGTATAGTCATGTCATACTCATCACCTTATCATCCTCAGGGGAATGGACAAGCAGAATCCAGCAACAAAAGCCTGTTAAATATCATCAAGAAAATTTTAGAAGAAAACAAGAGATCTTGGGATCAAAAGTTGAAGTTAGCTCTGTGGGCAAATAGAATAATAGTTAAAAAATCCATTGGAATGTCACCTTTTGAGTTGGTTTATGGTACCCAAGCCAGATTACTAGTAAATAACCTTCTTCCAGTGTATAAGTTTTTGCAGGATGAGGACATGGAAATATCTGAACCAATGGAAAATAGAATGATCCAAATTGTAGAAATGGAGGAGCTTAGGACTTTTGCCCATAAGAAAAATCAGAAGATCCAGTTACAGTCAAAGTATCTTTTTGATAAAAGGACATCATTAAGGAAGTTTCAAATTGATGATATGGTTCTTCAGTGGAATGCAAAAGGACAAGATAAAGGAAAGCATAAAAAATTTGAATCACTCTGGATTGGCCCTTTTATGGTTTGTGACCTGAATGGTAAGGATTCATAATTTTTGAAGAATATGAATGATGAAATGCAGGAATTTCAAATGCATGGACAATTCCTGAAGCATTATTTCTCTTAATGTCCATGCACGGTAGGTCCTTTGTTTGTATATATTTTATTTTCTTGCCTGCTTTCCTGGTTTTGGTCTGTGTTTTGGTCTGTTTCTCCAGAGTTTCTCAGTTTTCTTATGTTGATCTCGCAATCAACCATCCCCAGTCAGAGCCGCTATTATCACTGTTTTAAAATTGGGTTCTTCTTTTCCCATAATTGGCTATGGTATCTTGAAATTTTTCCGAATAGGGTGTAATCCCAAGTGCTTCAGCTTTGTTCTAAACCTTGGGGGTTTAAAGGTTTTTGATTTTTTAGATCTCATCTTTCTTTGTTAAGCCCTCTGGTTTCTATTCTACCGTTACTTTAATCCTCTTAAGTTATGGGTCATGGGGTCGTAAGAAGTGTTCCCCCTTGTTATTTGCCTAGGCAGTTACATTGATTATTTGAAATTTTTTTTCCTTGTATGATTTCATCCTAAGGTGTCAGGCCCAATAATTAGCAATCAACTTGAGAAAGGATCTGACGGTTTGCGCTATTTCGTAGGGGTAAAATGCACCCCCTTTAGGGCTGCAAAATAGCGAGAATGAATGTCAGCCATCCATGTGTCATGATGGAGGAAGTAAAGAGTGTAGCTGTCAAAGATGGTAGGAGCCCCATGGCTTTCTTCTGGCGTATTAAAAGGTAGCACGTGGCACAAGTCACCACAGTCAGTGGGATAGGATTGTAGGTTCGAAGTGGGCCCCAGAGGTGACCTAGCAGGTATAGCTGTTACCAATTTAGTGAGACCCTGTGGTTTCTTTCTGGCAAATGACAGAGTGACAAGTCAGCTCCACAAATGACGAGGCGCCGGTTGTCCATGACGTGTCCGCGGGCCCACCTCTCCTGAGAGCCTTCTTAGAGGATTAAATGCTGATCAATTTGAAATATGATCCAATGGCCCATGCTATTTCGCAAGGGTAAGATGCTCACTTCTTATGGCCGCGAAATAGCGAGAATGAACAAGGACTGTCCACGTGTCATGATGACATGCGGTCTAAAAGGAAATTGTGGGTCCCTATGGTTCCTTTTTGGCAAATGAGAAAATGACAAGTCAGCTCCGAAAGTGACAAGGCGCCATGTGTTCGTGACATGTCCGCGGGCCCACCATTTCTAAGAGCCTTTTTAAAGGGTTAAATACCGATCAACTGCAGAGATGATCTGACGGTCGGTGCTATTTCACAAGGGTAAAGTGCTCACCCTTTAGGGCTGCGAAATAGCAAGAATGAATGTCAGCCGTCCAAGTGTCCTGATGATGATGTAAGAGATAGACCTATTGAGATGAAAGTGGGGCCCCCCGTGGGTTTCTTCTGGCAAGTGACAGAGCGACAAATCAGTGCCGCAGGTGACTGGATGCCAGGTGTTAGTGACGAGTCAGCGGGCCCACCATTCCTGAGAACTTTTTCAAAGGATTAATTGGCGATCAACTTAAAGGATGATCTAACAGCCCACGCTATTTCGCAAGGGTAAGATGCTCACTTCTTAAGCCCGCGAAATAGCGAGAATGAATGTGAACCGTCCATGTGTCATGATGATGACATGGGCTAAGAAGAAGGTGTGGGCCTGCCGCAGTATAAAGAAAGACACTCGGCCGGTATCAAATGGAATGCGAAGGGATTTTCAAAGCTAATGGTTTGATGCCATGTGGTATTATGTAGCCAATAGAAAAGTGGGACCTAGAGTAAGGACAAAGCCATCAATAATGAAAAGGTTATAGTGAGACACTTGCAGGAAGGTTGCGACCTATTGGAGCTAAAATATGAATTCTTGTATGAATTCAATTTTGAAGGGACGGCCGAAGCATGCAGAATCATTGTTATAGTTAAGGCCCAGAGTACAAGTATTTGATTTCCTAACAACCAAGTGAAGATATCTTTTAAAAGATTTTGCAGAAGAGTAACGCAGAGTTATCTTTTTTCAAATACAGAGCAGGCGGTTCAGTTGCAGAGAAAAATTCCTTCAAGCAAGCATCAGGTTCTTTCATATTTTATAGCTATTTCTTCTGTGGTGTTATAAGTAAAAATCATTCTCGTGTTGCGGGATTGTTTAAGAAGTGATATTCATCTTATTGCATTTTCAAATGGCTCCTAAAAGGGAATTTTCTAGCAAGGTTGATTATTTAGAAAGAAGTGTATGTGATGATTTTTTTAGAACAGTTGACGCTGTCAACTAACCAGGCATCTAAGGCCAAAGAGTTAGTGCCCAAGGCTCCCCATCTAAAGATAGGAGAAGGACTGTATGACAAAGGTAACTAGCTGAGAGACCCACAGGTTGGACTGTCTGCGTTGGGGTTGTTTAGAGTCGGATTTGGAATGAGAAACTCTCCTGCTCCTCAAAACATTATTTTGGAACTAGATGTTGGAAAACTAGTAGTCCTAGGGGTATTCATGGATACAGACCTGCTAACCCAAATGGCATTGAATTATGATCCGGTTACAAGATGCATCTGGCATGTAAATGGGAAAACCCTTGTGGAAATCAATGTGGAAGAATTAAGAACAACATTTGGGCTTAATGAGTTCACAAACTTCCTGGAACCCATAAATTTCACACAATTAGCCCAAGTATATAGTGCACAGAGGAGTCATCTTAGGAATGTGCCTCTTAAAGAACTTTTTCTAAAAATAAGAGGGTTAGCAGTTGTAGGGCCCAACACACAAGAGCCTTTTTCATTAAGTATGTTTACCTTGAGGGCTAAAGGAATGTATTGGGCATTTTCCCAAGTTCTAGGAGAGGATGCTGAAGCAAATATGCCAAATCATTATTTGCTAATGATTGTTCAGATTTTGAATCCTTCTCTTGCTATCACATTTGATTATGCTTCTTACATTGCCGATGCTATCCATGGAGGGTTGATAGGAATAAAAAATGGGAAGGTGGATAGACCTTTTGGATGGTATTCACTTCTAATGCACCTTTTTCTCTTCAAAGGTGGTGATTATTTTGCCAGTGGACTAGACCTGGTTAAAGAGAAGGAAGGAGCGAAAATGCTAGTACAATTATGGAGTACTGTGTTGTCATGGGACAGAGAGGATGCCAGCTTCCTAAAGTTTGATAAATATTTTGCATCTAAAATAAGGACTCTCCTTTGCTCTGATAACCCAAGAGTCCCCAAAGTTCTTCTGGAATTCATAAGGCCAAAGGAATTCGCAGAGAACATCAAAATTGTTCATAACTAGGGCAACATGTACTTATATCCAGTCTCCACGATTTTTAGAGTTTTTGGTTTCAGGGGTACTCCATTTTTTCTACCTTACTAGCTCCCTCTCAAAGTGGGAATAACTAAGATTCTTAGACAAATTGGTGGCCTACAAGAGGCAGAGTTAACAGGCAGAGGTAAAGGGACCATTTTCCCTGTAGCTACCATAGCCCACCAATTTGTAATTACAAAGGGAGGTTGGAATTGCTTTGAGGATTTCCTCAAACCTTACCATTTATCCACTGCAGTGTCCAGGTGTGCTGATCCAAAGGACTTCTTCAATGGTGTGTTTAGAAAGAAGGTAGCGTGCAGAGCTAGGCCTCATGAATTCCAATTTCTTGAAGATCTAATCAGAAATGAATTTGATTTAGATGAGCAGGAATTGAGGAAAGAAAAGTGGGTGGCTTATAGGAAAGCCTTGGATTTTGTGCATCAATTTGATGCTAGCTATGACCCATTGTCTAGCTTCTTCCCATTGGAGGAAAAAATAAAATTTTTGATTCTTTGCTTTGAAGATGTAATGCAAACACTGAAGGAGAAGAGGGAAGCTATGATTAAGAGTAACCCTGAAAAGGCTAGAATGATCTTGAGCAAGTCAGCCTCCACCAAAGCAATTCCTCCTGGTGACTACACCTTGCACAAGAAATCAGGTTACAGTATGCTAGTGCCTACAACAGGGGAGCCCTCTTCATCCAAAGGAAAGAGGAAAGTACAAGATGTCATTGACATCCAAGACAACCCAAAGAAGCAAAGGGTGGGGAAGGAAGTGCAATTAGATACACCTTTGTATTCCCCATCCCAATCCCCTATCCACATAGGAGATGAACAAGCAGCAACTGAATACCTCTCGCAGTTGGGAAGTCTAGGTAAATCGCATACACCTATGATGAAATGGAAGAAGGGATGCCAGAAGAGCCAATTGGTGCTAAAATGGACATCACCTCAACTGAACTTAAAGGCCAGGAGTGGGATCCTGAGATGAAGAAGGCCAGTAGTGCCTTTTTACCTGATGATAACTTTGTCACATCTGAAGCATTCATGCAATTCATTTGGAAGCAGCATATAAACAAATATAATGCTAGATGTGAAACAAGAAAGGCAGAGCAGCCCAACAAAGATCCAGCCTTAGTGGAGGAAGAAATAAAATAGGAGATGATGGAAGAATTCAAAACCATCACTCTTGAATAGGGAAGGGATCTAGTAGCACAAGCTGGAGTGCTCATTTTACCAGAATGGAATATTGCTGATGCTCTGGTGCTAGATGCAGTAAGAAAAGAGACTAAACCCATGGAAGGGGTTACATTCAGTAAGGAAAATGTTGCACTAGTTATGTGGTCCCTCAAAAGAAATGAGGACAAGAAAGGTAAAGACACCCCAGGGTCAAGTCACCTTGGTGGATTGATGGTTAAAAGAGTACAGAGTATAGGGGTAGTAGAGGCTGCTAGCACTGTGCTAGAAACTGCAAAATTCAGTGTTGCAGTGGTTGAGAAGGAAGCCAAAGAAAAGGAGGCCCTCCAAATTAAATTGGAAATGGTTTTGAAGGCCTATAACAGTGCCAAGGAGGAGGTAAGAGGCAAAGATAGCATCATTGCCAAATTGCAGAGCCAGTTGATGGGACAACACCAACAAGGTGAGTCTTCAACATTGATGATTTCCTCTTCTCCTACAAGACCTCCGCCTACTAGCCCCATTATTTAATTTCCACCATCCCCTACACCTTCTAGCTCCCAAATGATTGAGATAACTCCCCAAGAATTAGAGAACCTGAAGCAGGCTCAGGCCTTTTATGTGGGGAAGTATGAGGAGAAAATAAAGGCCACAATCTCCAGTTTTGTAGATACTATAAATGTCTCATTGCTTTACAACAATGTAGGAAAAGTCATGGAGATATGGAATGAACTGAGGAGAGATAAGGCCATTTTGACACCCATTTTTGACAGATGGAGGCCTAGGGAGAAAGATTTAGAGTTCATGTGTGTATCCTGTGATGAAGCAAGGGCCAATCCCATTATCAAATCCACCTCTGATGTCACTAAAGTTTTAATGCAACTGGCAGTAGATGTAGATAATGTGGATAGGAAGGTCAACTTATGCAAAAAGGAATACACTGATCAGGTTTTTGAGTTGCTTCTGGGAATTTTTGCCAATCCGGATCAGATAAAAGATAAGCAAATATGGCTCAAAGAGGTAGAAGTCAAATTGTCAGCAAGGGTTAAGGGAATCATGGATCTTGATGATACCTCTTTCTTTGTCATAACAATATAGGAAATAGAAAAAATTAAATCACATTATAGTTTTCTTAATTCAGAAGTCAACAAACTGAGAAATTCTTGGAAAAGGTTGACTAAAATTAAAAGTGATGTGATTAATTTTTCATTGCTGACAGAAGAGACATATAATGAGTGGGGAGTTAAATATTCCACCCATGATCCGGAGCAGTTGGAGAGCGCCCCTGAAAAGCCAGAAGAGGTTGCAACCAAACAACTTGTTGAATAGATTGCAGAGGCTGAAAAGAGTGCATAACTATTTCTACGTAAAAATTGTAACCTCTTCAATTTTTGAAATAATTGTAACAAACTCTCCTTGAAAAGTCCGAAGCTTTGTGCATCCATGTTGTTATAAATGGATACCAGGACTAGAGGGAAAATGATCACAAAATTTTGTAAGAAAACGCTATAGAAATTTATCTGAGCTTTTCCAAAGTTAATGGAGAATAAGAATTTATTGTAATATCTTTTGAAATGAATATCAATATATAGGCCATCGGTTTTGAGTAAAGCTTTGTGTTGTCTTCAAGTTTATTCACAAATTTATTTACTGTCTTCATTTTGAATAATCTAGGGTTGTTCAGTTTGAAAGGAATTGCAAAGCAATCTCAGTATAAGTGTTTGTTATCTTTTCTCTTTAGGAGGGAAATTAAATATGCGGGATCACTCATACCAGTAAATTCTTTGGAAGGAACTTTGAATTTTGAGGACCATAGCTTAGTGTGAAATGATTGAATTCTTGTATGTTTCAGGCATATGTAAGGATTAGTGGAAACCAAGCCGATGGGATGCATATAGATATATTGTTTCAGAAGTTCTATTTGAATTTAGGTGACTCTGTAACCTTGGATAAGGCACTGGTATTAATCGAAGTTGTTTATTGCATGCTTTGTTGATCAAAATGTTGAAGTCAAGTATAGTTTTCATTCTTTGTTTTTAGTTGATTTCAAGGTGAACAAATCCACTCGTTTTCTGGACTGGTTTGCTATGGGTTTATTGTTTAAAAGTTTGGAGTTAATTCACAAAGGTATACCCACCTGGGCTCCAAGGAACCCCGAAGTGTAGAAGGTCTAATCAAACCTTGTCATATGTTGTCTCTGGAATTTCCTTATCTTTGATGTCTTCTCGGCACCCAATTTAGATCATATTATTCTAAGGACTTTGAAGGGAATCAGATTTTGAGGACAACATGACTAAGGCACAATCTCTAGCAACTCCAAAGCAATTTTAACTCCCATCACATTTTCTGCTTTAACTATTCGATGCACAATCATGTATGAATTTAAAGCATACCCCAAGATCTGCACAATGAGAATGAACAAGCTCTTGTATATGACTTCATAGTGGACATGGTCGCCCACCCAAAAGTCTGTTCCTAAAAATTTTAAGTCGGCCTATTTGTTCCTTTGAGGACTCCATCAAATTGTTTATCTTGGAACAAATATATTAAACTCCAAAATCCTCCACCATCTTTGTTCACAAGAAAGTCAAATGACCATCCTGCTTTATAGCCTTAAGAGGCTTCTTTTTGCTAGAAGTGAATATCAAGGAAATCCTCCAAATTAGTCTTTGAGATTTGTTTCTATTTCCCAAAGGGGTCATTCCTCATTCAACTATTAGATATTCTATTGATTCAGACAGTCTGCAAGATGTGTGCACCTATCTTATTTTGTATACTTGCCAAATGAACTTATCCAGGTCCAACCTACCAATCCTACCTATCATCATTTTTATTTTCCTTCCTTAACACCCCTTCTGATTTGACCAATTTTGAGAAAGTATCTGAGGAAATCCTAATAGAGGGTAGCGTAATGAAGATGGACTATTTCATCTTACCATATTTATATCTTGATTTTCCTAAAACTAGGAAGACCAAATCTAACAATAGATACTCAATCTTTAGAACCCAATTTTTTTGAGCATCATGCTAACCATTCCTAATCGACTCTCCCACACTATTTGTTATGAAATTATCATGTTGTCAAAACTAGAAGATTTGATTGCCTCTGCCAAGAAATTGGAAATATACCACTTTCAAGGATACAATATTTTTGTTCCTCATACCATGGAGTGTGAATATAAAAATTATCCAATACCAAACCTATTCTTATAAATCAAGAAATTTTTGTCATCAGTCAATATTTTCTCTAACTTTTTCCATTCCACAAAGTTATTCGAAATTACTCCTTTCTCATTATCCAACACTCCCAAATTACCCAATTAATCAGTTGCCTTATTTGCCTCTCGATAAATATGGAAAATACTATAATCTTTAAACTTTTTTATACAATTTTTAATTAGGGTTATTTCTCTAGTAACCCCATTAATGGTAATTTAAGAATCATCTTCAATTTCTACATTCAGGATTTCCTTATTAATACATGGTTGTAAATTCATGGTCAAGGCCTCCAACTCATCCTTGTTGTTTGTTGCTTTCCCTATCAAACAAAAGAGTGTCCAAACACCTCTTCCATCACTATCTCGAATAATACATTTGGTCCCTACATCACCAAGGTTACCTTTGGCTACTCCATCAAAATTGAGTTTCCATTTACTTTGTGAAGGATGAGCCCATCATCCCTCAAGTCACTACATATGACTTCCTATAGAAATATCAATTGGGATTTTGAGACCCATCCAAGTTTTCAAAATATCTTTGTCCCATTTCTTTATATACTCCACTTTATTTCAAGGACCTTTGAATTCACCATTTCACATATACTCTCCTTAATTTTGGATATTATCTTGTGCACCAATAGAAAGTCGTTGTTGAAAATGCATATGTTCCTTTCCTTACATGTTTTCCAGAGACTTGTGGAGTGAACCATCGTCCATACATCACCCCATAATGATCTTCTACCAGGAGAAGGCCATCCTTTCAAAAAACTAATATTATTTAATTAATAGTGGAGAAAAAGTGATGAATTAATTAAATAACTTTCAAATTATTTAATTAATAATAGAAGGAAAAGGATAATGAATTAATTAAACAATTAAATAATTATTTAATTAATAGAGGAAATATTAGCTTAATTAAAAAGTTATCTAATTAACATGGATAGAAGAATTAATGAGAAGGTGATGACATGACAAGATGAAAATGCATTAGCCATTTTTAGATGTTTATGATAGCATTCAATTTCAAACTCCTTAGAAGAATGATGGAAACTCGTATTAATACATAAATTTACATGAAGAAAAACATCTTCATGAGCACCAACTTGGATTGTGACTTACTCAAGTGGAATGTCAACCTAGGCCATGCCATATGATTGATCAAATTTGTGCAACCCAAATGTACTATGAATGCTAATGTATTCTTACATAATTTAATAAATAGATTGATTCAAATCCAATTCCACATTCTCAACACTTAACTCTGAAGTTTCAACACTTAACAATAATTCACTATAAAATAATGTGGTTGACAAAACAATTAATAATTTATACTCAATCTTCATCATTAAAATCAATAATTTTATTTATTTGAGAATCCACAACTTCAACATTTATATGCTCAACAAATGAGCTCAAAAGGTGTTCTCAATGCAATACACTAAATAACAAAAGAAAAATGCTCAAAGCCAAGCTCTAAAAATATTTCTATATTGAATTCTTCATAGCTGGAAGAAATTAAATCATGCACACCCTTAAAATCCTTCTCCTTGTTTACAACAAGAAGTGATCAAGCCTTATAACCCTTTGGATAAAAAAAATAATGGGCATTCAAAGAAAAGGAAAATTGATGCACAATAACTACTTTACTTGCATCCCTAACAATAATGTCATTATTGAACATCAGAGTTGACCCACAAATCTCACCCCCCAAAAGTATCAAGTGTCAATTAAGTAAATAACACCCTATTAAACAATTTGTTTACATCCTCTAGCTTATAATCATGGGTAGCAAACTTCCACTAGGATAAAAAAGCCTCACAATACATATCAATGTTTTCCTCCTCATTGAGCTAGCACTCACATGGGAAACTATAAATAATAGTAGTGAACCTGTTGTAGACATCACAAATCAATTCTCTATCTTGCCTTCTAAGGAACTCTAAAATTTGATCAAAAGAGGTAGGGTAATGCTAATCCAAATCACTAAAATCAACAATGAAATTTTCACTTTCATCATTTCTTGTCATCATGATAACAAGTTGGGCCCCTGAAAATGCAAGCCAATAACTAGATTTCTCATCATCATAAAATCTCTTCATCAAAGGGGTTAGAGAAATGAGAAATAGGCTCAATAATTTAAAATATAGTTACACAACCATGTGTGCAATTGGATGAGACGTCATTATAATGATCAAAGAGATCAAAGTGATCAAGTATCATAAAACACTACATATGCTAAAATGGGATTGTATTCCTCCCACAAAGAGAAGTTTTTGCATAATTAAATCATTACTAGGAGAAAAAAGGGAGAACCCCCTTATATAATTTGAGTAGAAACAAGAACTTTGATTTGAAATAGAAAAGTCACCACCCCATATGATGAGGAAATCCTTGGAGCAAATTGAACCACTAAGCCCAAAAAATCAACCCTTCTTAGTAGTAGAATATTGAAATCAACACCAATCCATTTTGTTTTCTTGAGTTGGTTATCCACCAACTTATGCCAATAAGTTACTCCTTGGTTAAACCCTACCATTTCATTGGGTCCCAAACTACTACTCTACTTCCTAAAATATAATTCCACTCATAAGGCCAATGTTGTCATCATGCAAGTGAAATTGGTTCATCAACAAAACATAGAGGGTTAAAGTTCAACCCTACAAGAGTGAGTTATCTCTTCTATTCATTGAGCTCAACTAAGACTCAGAAGGGCATTCCTAGGTGTATACCTCAATAGGTATATAAATCAAACAAAATGGATAAGTAAAAATACCTACAACCAAACCAATTTGAAATATTAACCCCTAATGTTGTCACTAGGTTAAGATAAATTGGTTGTGCATATATCCCTTACATAGTTGATAGGACTCTACAATCATGACCCATGTAAAATATATCTACTGAATGTTGACTTAAAGAAATAATTCCCTGGTTATATTGATAGGCATGGGTGCATATGAAATACTTACTACTAAAGTACTAATTTATGTTTTAGATTTGATGGTATTACATTAGTGTGTGGTTGTGAATTAGTGTCTATCTATTGAGCAATAGAGTCACAATTCATACATGATAGAAAAATGGAATAAAGGAAACTTGATCTATGTATATACATACATCAATAATCATAAAATTGTGTAACAAAGCATACTTAGTGTTCCATGAGTACATGCATCTATATATAATATGAGAATGCTTATTACAAAGCTTGTAATATTTTTGATGCAAGAGAACCAAACCATTTTTAGTTTTGTTGTTTACCTATTGTGATTTTATAATCTTTGTTCAAACTTGGTTTGGCCGAGTTGTAAGATTTGATTTTGACGTAGTTGAAGATGTTGGGAAAATATAGGAGAAAACAATTGGGCAATGGTGATAAATAATAGAACAAAAAGAAAGACAAGAAGTGTGTAGAAGGGGTTGAATCAATGGAGGAAAAAATGGAAGTGGTAGTTGTTGAGGAAACCAATCCATCGATGTGAAGGGATGGTTTAGAAAATGAAAAGAGTTGTTTTGTTTTGGAATTTGAAAGGGCGAAGGAGATACTGGCTTCACAAAGAAAATGATAAAGAAGAGTTTGATGCTAGACAAAGAGAGGAATCATGTGGAAATGGATTTTCTCCTTTGTAGGAGGTGTCAACAATTTTGAGAAAAGCCAATTAAAAATAGCAGAAAATGAGAAGAAGCATCAACCAAGAGTAATTTGATTCATTTTGTGGAGGAGATTGATTTGAATTAGGAAAAGCACCGAGTTCATGTTTAGTAATTGTATTCCCTTATTTTGCATAAATAAAGTAAGCCACTTAGTGGTTTTTATTTTATTTATCATTTGATTTCTTGTGTCTTATAAAAATAAACATATTGTATTTAACTTGTTTAGGTTTGTAAAGTTCCTCTCGCAAGAGCACTTTACTATGTTTTTTTTTTTGTGTGTGTGTCACTTGTAGACGAAGATTTTTTGCATTTGTTGTTGTTTAGAATAATTTGGTTTTTAAGGGTGTGTTCAATCATCATTTGGTATCAAAGTCTAAAAGATTTGGGAATGGGGAGTTGGCTATGCTAATAAGATTTTGGACAAGTATGTGTACTAAAATTTTGATAGGTTTACAAGAAGAACCTACATACCAAAAGACTAAGCAAGAGGAAAAGGAGAAAAGCCTCAATTGAGGTATCAAGAAGACAAAAAGAGTAAAAGATGGGAAGACACAACATCATGCTAAGAAAGAAAGTACCAAGATGAAAACAATATGAAAACAACTATGAAAAAGCAAGACTCAGAGTGAGATAGAGAATGGTAGAGTTGAGGAGGTATATAGAGAAGTGTAAGTCTTGGTGAAGTGGTGGCTAGAGGAAGGAAACAAAGAATGTGGTTAGCAATTGAAAAAGAAGTTGAAGTGCCTTGTAGAGCTACTTGTTAATAAAATAAGAAGGTGAATGATGGCTTCCTTAAGAAGAGAAGATAAAAACATGAGAGAAACCCATAGAGGATTGGAAAACAAAAAATTATCAAGTGAGCAACATGTACTAGAAGAAGTGATGGAAGTTCTCATTGTGGAGAATATGAGGAAAAATAAGAAAAAAATGGAGAGAAGAAATGCAAAAAGAAGTACTTGAAGAAAAAATTAAAGAAGAGAGGAGAGTGTCCACAAGGGAGGCACTCATAGAGACATTTTAGTCTATTATTTTATTATCTAACATTTTGGTTTTTTGAGTATGTGCATGAAATTATGAAAAACCTTATAAGGAAGGTCAAGAACAAGGCCTTGAAGCTGACAGGAGAAGGGGAAAGTAGAAAACCTATAGATATAGACAAAGATGAGGAATAGAGGAAACAAATTATAGCAATCTACTAGGAAGGTATACAAAAATAGTTTGCAACAATCCATCAAGGAGAGGTACATTACAAAGTACCAAAAAATCAAGATTAGAATAGTGGTGAAGTCTTTTAGCATGACAATGGAGATGTTGAAGATGCCCCAGAGTTTCATGATGCCTTAGAAAATGTTACATAAGAAAGAAAGGAGGCCTATAAAGAGGAAGAGTTGGAAAGCAATGAAATCAAGGGTGAAAGAAAATCCATATAACAAGGCATTGACCAGGTGAATGGGAGTGCAAATTTTGGTTTTTGTCATGTATGTGGAAATAAGAATGTATATACACAATTTAATAGGGAGAAAAGGAATTTTGAGTTCTCAAATCTTGCTAAGAAACATAGATACAACATGTCAAGTTGGCTTAATAAAGTAGTTATTAAGGAACAACATACAAAGTGTAAACAAGAGGTTACTTATAATGGATTTTTTAGTAGCAAACAGGTACAAAGCATGAAGACATGATAGAGTTCTAGTTTAACCAAGATCATAAGGCAATTTCTCAAGAAATGAAGCATAAAGGAGACATTTTAAGGTGGAAATCAGTCAATGGATTAGGAAGAACAAATGTAGAAGTAAATAAACATTGGCTCAAAGTTTGTATGGTTAAGAGTGTGACAACAGTAGATGAAAGTAGTGTTGCAAGACATGGAAATGAGATAGCACTTCAACAAAATATAAGATGTAAAGAAAAGGTCTAGTAAAATGAACAAAAGATCATGATTAAGCAAACAAAGGATGAAAAAACAACATTGCAATGAGGTAGTCTAAGACAACAAGTTGAAAATTATGAAGAATGTTGGTGTAAATTATGTCTCATAATTACACTTTACTTAAATTGACTTAGGATAATGCATTCATTGTAGTTAGTATATGAGAAACTTAGGGAAGTGTACACATAGGGAAGTTTCTTGTAGGAGAAATTGCACCTTTTGTGGTCTTATCTCATTGAGCCACATGGCATGGTTGTGTGCTCTCATGGCCTTGCCTTTATAAGCAATCTCATTTACATTGTATGCAATCCAATTTCAATCCAATCAACTCAATTAGTTGGGTATTTCGCATCTTGATAGTAATATAGTTGATTCTTGTCACATATTATTTCTCTCTTTGTTCTTGTCCTTTCCTTTGGACTCTAGATCTTGGTTATTATAGGCAAATTCTCAAAAAGAAGAATCCAGGCAAACTAAAATAATTCCAAGAGTAGCTTGAAAGAAGATTAGGGAGAACACATGTTAGATGGAAGGCAATAAATTTGATGATGATGCTTTTGAATCATTGAATAAAATTGTTGAAGGAGGAGACAATATACGAAAGAAGGTGTTGGTAGTAAATAATAAGTAATAAAGAGAGGAGATTGAGTTAACATATAAGGATGATATTTTTCAAGGGATCTTAGCACCTAATGAAGAGAGGACGAAGGGAAATTTTAGATATGATCATGAATAGTACACAAAAAAATAGAGCGACTCAAGGAGGAAGAATGCTAGGTGTGGGAGAAGGGAAGAATTTAAGAGAAGAGGTTAATGATTGTAGAGGTTTGAGATTAGTTTATACATTAGGTGAAGTGACATGCAATACAAGAGATGTAGAGAGGATGTTAGAAGAGGTATACAATCCTCCTATTGGAATCAATGAACACTGAGAGGGGGGGTGAATCAGTGTTTTGTAATTTGCAAACTTATTAATCTAATTCTTAATCCACCGGATGCACAAGAAAGAAAGTAATATGCAGAAACTTAAAGAAAACAACCATAACACTAGAATTTTTTTCGTGGAAACCCAGAAAGGGAAAAACCACGATGGGATTTGAACCCACAACATTATTATGCTATGGTCAGAAGTATGATAATATTACATAAGGGGAACGCACTTACTTGCATTCAAGCACACTTCCTAGAGCTCATTTCTCAATTACAAAAGGGGCTACAACCCGGAGGAAGGCTCACCACCTTACAAATTGATGAAAATGATTATAATAATGAATGAACTGAAGTATAGCATCTAACTATGTCAAAATGCAGTTCTGGTTAGGCTCATATTCTCTCCTGCACTTGATCTGTCACTATGCTCTATTTTCTTATTGTGTCACTCACCGAACCACCAAAACCTTCAATCGCATTCACCAAACTCGCAAATTTTCTTATCACATACATCAAAATGATCAACCAAGTCGGTCTTATATATTTGCACCAACAAAAAGAATTATTAACTAAGTCGGCTTCACAAAACTTTAACACAGCACCAATCACCAAAAACAACTCAAGCATTCTGGATCACATAATATCCAACTATTCAATACATTAGCATTGTTCTTCCGGAATCATTGGATATTGGACCTTGAGTCTCGCACTAGAAGCAACATCAGAGGCTAGAATTGCAAAGTAGGTTGTCTCAAATCATGAATCAACTACCTTAATCACCACAACCAAATTACATCACCAATAACAAGATATGCACCATGACCTCATTCTTCACTGATTACTGTATTCCACCTTCCAAACTTATTCCTAATAAACAATATGACTTTTGGTAAGTCTAATCTGCATATACTGGATAGAGTTTGTTGACTGAGTTGCCATCAATGACAACCCCTAAGAAATCTCCATACATGAATCTTCACCGGTACAATGTATCTTGCCAACACCTCCATTGTTTTTATGTTTTAATTAGTTACTTGAAGATGATTAACAAGAAACAAAAAATCCAAGGCAAGGAGTTACTAAAGAGGCTAACTTGCATTATGATATTTATCTCATGCATAGTGATGATCATGTTTGCATCAATGTAAACGAGGAAGAGGATGAAAAGGGTGAGGAAACGAATAGTGACAATGACATATATGAATGTGAGACAAAGTTTTGGAGACTTGTAACTTAAAAGATATAAAAAGGAAAAGATACAAGAACAAAGAGGAAAATAAATGAAAGGAAACCGAGAAAATTAAAATAAACAAATACAAGTATGGAGTGGATCTAGAGGAGGAAAGACAAGAGATGAGTAGGCAAAACAATTGGAAGAAGAGGAAAAAGAAACTCATCATTTGAGATGGCAATTAAATTTCAAAGCAGACATGGTAAATTGTTTCAAGTTAACTATTTCAGGCATACGGGGTATGTTGCAAACTATTACAAATTGAAAGGGTAGTTCTCCTGCCCAACTCCATTTGTGAGCTCACAATCTTTTTACTCATTAAGACTAATACGAGAGCATTGAACCATTTTTAGTTTTCTTGTTTACCTGTTGTGATTTTGTAATCTTTCTCCAAACTTGTCTTGGTTGAGTTGTAAGATTTGATTTTGAGGCAATTGAAGATGTTGGAAAGTCACATAAGAAAATGGTTGGGCAACAATGAGAAAGAACAAAACAAAAAGAAAGAGAAGTGGGCAAAGGGTTGAATCAATGGAGGAAAATTGAAAGCGGTGGTAGGCAAAACAATTGGAAGAAGAGGAAAAAGAAACTCATCATTTGAGATGGCAATTAAATTTCAAAGCAGACATGGTAAATTGTTTCAAGTTAACTATTTCAGGCATACGGGGTATGTTGCAAACTATTACAAATTGAAAGGGTAGTTCTCCTGCCCAACTCCATTTGTGAGCTCACAATCTTTTTACTCATTAAGACTAATACGAGAGCATCAAACCATTTTTAGTTTTCTTGTTTACCTGTTGTGATTTTGTAATCTTTCTCCAAACTTGTCTTGGTTGAGTTGTAAGATTTGATTTTGAGGCAATTGAAGATGTTGGAAAGTCACATAAGAAAATGGTTGGGCAACAATGAGAAAGAACAAAACAAAAAGAAAGAGAAGTGGGCAAAGGGTTGAATCAATGGAGGAAAATTGAAAGCGGTGGTAGGCAAAACAATTGGAAGAAGAGGAAAAAGAAACTCATCATTTGAGATGGCAATTAAATTTCAAAGCAGACATGGTAAATTGTTTCAAGTTAACTATTTCAGGCATACGGGGTATGTTGCGAACTATTACAAATTGAAAGGGTAGTTCTCCTGCCCAACTCCATTTGTGAGCTCACAATCTTTTTACTCATTAAGACTAATACGAGAGCATCGAACCATTTTTAGTTTTCTTGTTTACCTATTGTGATTTTGTAATCTTTCTCCAAACTTGTTTTGGTTGAGTTGTAAGATTTGATTTTGAGGCAATTGAAGATGTTGGAAAGTCACATAAGAAAATGGTTGGGCAACAATGAGAAAGAACAAAACAAAAAGAAAGAGAAGTGGGCAAAGGGTTGAATCAATGGAGGAAAATTGAAAGCAGTGGTTGTTAAGGAAACTAATCCACTGGTGCGAATGGATGATTCAAAAAATGAAAAGAGTTTTTTTCATTTTGGAATTTGAAAGGGAGAAGGTGATTTTGGCTTTAGAGAGAAAGAAACAGAGAAGAGTCTAATGCCAAATAAAGAGGAGAATCGTCTGGAAAGAAATTCATTCCTCTATAGAAGGTATTAATGATTTCAAGAAAAGTCAATTGGAAAGAAATAAAATGGTAGGAAGCATCAACTAAGAGTAATTTGATTCATTTTGTGGAAGAAACTGATTTGGAAAAGTGGCTAGTTTATGTTTTGTAATCATATTTCCTTATTTTCTAGAAATATAGTTGATGCTCTACAAAAATGGGGCAATTTTAGACTAAAACCTGTGGTCGTATAACACACAAAACAAAGAAACAAAGGCAAACATTAGTGTTAATCAATCAAAAACTAGTCTAAGTAGGCATACCAAAAGAGACACTAAAAACAAAGTAAAGCATTTAACTATGAATGTAAATGCAAGAAGACATCTCCAAATTCCTTCTACCATGCTCTTAGCTCCTTCTCCCTTGTTCCTCTCCTCTCCAAGTTCCAAATTAGTGTAGCTCTCAATAGCTTTTTGCACTATGGATGCTTATGGAAATTCAAGATTGTAGATGATTATGAAAAGTATGCAAATGCAAGCTTAATAACCAAATAAGGATGAAATATCTAAATGCTATTTGTTAATTTTAACCAAAAGAGTGAATAGGAGTAAGATATGCTAAATGTTCTCTAAAATTCTCTATAACTTAGATGCATACAAGTTTTTAGGATCTAGAGTATGAAGAAATGGGCTCTATTTATAGGAAAAATGGAGCAATGGATGGTTGAGATTGAGTAATCTCAACAATGGTTAGGATTGAATGATATTTAATCCATGTGAGGACTTTCAACCCAATCCCAGGATGACAAGTGTCAATATGAGATGGGTTGAGAGGAGAGGGAATAAGAATTAAATGCTTGACATGACCTGACAGTTAACTTGGGAGTTAAGGTCAAGGTTGGGTTGAGTGAATAAATTCTTTATTCAAAGAATAAAACTTTTATCCAATGGATAAACTCTTGTGCAAAGGTAAAAGGGATAACCATGGTCAAAGCAATAAATGCTTGATGAGACAGATGAGTCATATGAGGGTTGAGTTAGGGGTTAACCATAAATGGTCATGTAAGAGCCATAAGTGGTTTAGAAGACTTTAGAGGTTAAATTGTTGAACACACAAAGCATTAAATGCTTTTCAAAGACTTTGAAGTCTTTGAGAAGTGACTCCAAGTTGCTTATGAATGTGACAATAATTAGGGGATGGATTAGGCTAATTGATTAGGATTAAATAGGTTCTAGAAGAATTTAGGAAGGGGGTTTAGGAGGCAAGTGAGAGATGTAGGAAAATGCAAGTGGGGGGGGATTTATGATTTAAATAAATGTTTTATTTAATTTATTTAAAAGAGGAAAGAGGATTAAATTGAATAAATAGAATTTATTCATTTAATTGATTGTGAATTTGGTTTAATGAATTAATTAAAATAAACTGAATAATTTATTTAATTAATAGGAGAATATTTGAAGATAAATTAATTTAATATTAATTTAATTAACTGATGGCTAGTGGGTTTTTAATCAAATAAATAGCAAATATTCATTTAATTAAAATGGACAAATTTATGTGACTACAATAGTAAGTCATTGACTGGTTGTTATTTGATTTATTATTTGATTTCCTACATCTTATTAACATAAACTTATTGTAACGTATTTGGATTTCTAAAGTTCATGTCACAAGATTACTTTACTATTTTTTGTTTTTGAGTTCCTATTGCTTGTAGATAGAGATTGTTTGTGTTGGTGTTTGCATTTCATGCTTTGTACAAGTTCTTGAGTTTACTTGGGAGTTAGCATTCTTCTAGATGCATACAACTGTATAAGTTAGGCATATTATTCTTTGTGTTGGAGTGGTTATACCTACTTTTTTTCCTGATTGGGACATCTGCCCTTGTCACTTGTATTCCACTCTCTCAATTTTTGTTTTATAAGTATCGAGGTTGTACTTTTATAAACATCCCATTCTCATCAATCCATTGTGTACATTGTATATATGGTGAAATCAAGATATTAAACTATTGTAATTTAACCAAACAAAGATCCAACAACATAAAAAACCCTAGTTCTACAATGAAATCCACCATACACCAATGAAGAACCTAAAACATGCAAAACACAAAATATTGAAAGATTATACGATTCACATGCTTAGTAGGGTTTTATCTCTAATTTTTCCTATCTCCATTGATCTTTTTTGATATGGCTGCTCTCAGATTTTGTATTGTTCACAAGATCTCAACAAAGGACGGATTGTGGTTGTGTAGTCGCTTGAGTGATTTGATCTCTATGAAAGGTCACATGAGCATTGATTAGATTGTTAGGGAGTTGACAAGGATGAAAGGATCCTCTTATATAGAGATTACCCTAGAAATAGAGGAATAGGATTAAGAGGTGGAGAGATAAATGGTCGGCTAGGATTGAAGCATAGGTAGAGAAAATGAGAAAATATTAGAGAGGTGGTTAAAGGCAAATTAAGAGATGAATGACAAGTGTCATGGAGGGAAAAAGCTAATGAACTTTTTTTTTATCGATGATATTGAATTTTTATTAAAGGAAAAGGAAATTTGCAACTTCAAAAAAGAAATAGTTCTCTATCATGAAACCACCAACAGTCACCAACCACCCAAACCAACAAAGACAAAACCACCCACCCAAATCAACAAAGACAAAACCACCCACCCAAAACAATTGTTCATACCACCAACCCAAAATGTCTACAATAGTGCTTCACACAATACAATAAATCGATATAGAACATGAAAACCAAAATTGAAAAGCCTAAATAACAGAGAAACGGGAATGAACTGCCAAATAAAGACAAACAACATAGACAATTCACACACTACCCGGAAGGACTGCTAGGGTTTGTCTTCTGCCTGTCATCACCACCTTCATGCATCTAAACCTCGACCTTAACCTTTGGTCTATCTCTTCCTTGAGTCCTCTACTTCACTACTGTATTTGGCACCAATTTCCAACGAATGTTGATTGAAATTTTGACAAACTTTTGTCTGATTACCAAGGAAACACCCTTACAAATTTCATTGGAAAAGTGACGAACCTAAATTTGTCGAAACCTCGACCAAGCATTGTTGGACAATGCCATGGAAAATGAAACCAGTTTTTGTCGGAAAATCAACGAAAACTAATATATTTTAGTCATCAATTTGGTAGTATACTAATATATTTTAGTCATCAATTTGGTAGTATACTAATAAATTTAGTGGTTAATTTAGTCATTGATTCTTGTTAACTGGTCATTTACTTCGTCATGGTAGTCATGTTTTTAGTCATTGTAATCATTAATTGTCATTTAAATAAAAATTGATTTATGTCTATTGGTAGTATATTTAGTCATTTGTATCAAAACAGTTAAGAGATAGTGAGTATTGTTCATAAGTTTGTAGACACTTAAATTAATCATTTTAATTAATTTATTCTCCTACATAATTAATTTATTTAATTATGTCAGTCTTTATTCTTCTCAATATTAATTAAGTTTAATCTAATTAATATTGTCACTATAGTCCAATGATTGATTTATTCAATAAATCAATTTTCCTTTCTTCTTCTAAGGCATTCAAAATTAATTATTCCTAATCCCCCCTTTTAATTAATTAATCCTTGTGATTCCTACAAATCACCTTTTCCTAATCCATCATTAGTCTAATTAATTTTTCTAGAA
The DNA here is from genome assembly GCF_030272615.1 of Cryptomeria japonica. Lineage (NCBI taxonomy): Eukaryota > Viridiplantae > Streptophyta > Pinopsida > Cupressales > Cupressaceae > Cryptomeria > Cryptomeria japonica. The sequence goes on from NC_081408.1 coordinate 706,512,749, forward strand.
ACTCTCTTAATCCTACTTAGCATTATTCTTCAATATTTAATTACCTCCACTCATTCTCTCTCCTAGTCAAATCCTCCTACAAATCCCACTTGCTCCTAATCCTTGCCTAATTCTTCTAAATAGTCCCCCTAATCCCTTGCTAATGCCTAATCCCCATGATTAGACACAAAATTCAACTATAGTCATTTATGGCTAAATCCTCTTTGTCCCCCTCTCACCTTCCACCTTAAATGCTCCCCTTTTGCGTGAATGTGAGATTTTCAAAATCTCACATTCTCTCATGCTTCTCACCTTCCCAAGGAATTTTTAAATTCATTTTCCCTTTTTCCAATCCCCATGCACACAATATCTTGAGGATTTTTTTTTTCATGTGCATCCCCCAAGGAATTTTTAATTCATTTTATTCCTCCTAGGTGCATTGGGAACTCTTCCCCATGTACCTTGAGGAGGGTGGAGACAAGAAATGCCTTTATGGAAAATCTCTTGGTCTCCACCCCCCCTTGTCATGTCATTGTCCCTTGATCCATGTGATCTCATTTCCATAAATCTTAACCCTCCATTCCTCTTCAATCTTGATCGTCCATTTTCCTCTATTCAATTCTATAAATTGGGGTGTCCATCCCTTCACTTGATCATCCACAATCCAAGTAACTTCATGTTGCTAATTTGAGTTTATCAAGAGCATCCCAATCATAGCCTTAGTTTGACTCCATAATCCATCCATTGTTGTGCAACTTTGACAGCCATCCACATCTCACTATTGGACCAATCCAAACAAGTCAAGGAGGGACGTGTGCTTGGCTTCAACTAGTGTCCAAATTGAAGGAACAAGAGAGACTCCTCTCTTGCAAGATATAATTTAGTTAGTTTATTTCTTTTATTTGGATTTAAACTAACCTACTAACCTTGCTTGAAGTTTCCCTTGGTTCATTTTGGCACGTTCAGTGGGATCCACGTCCCAAAAATAACCATTTTTGTAATTTTTTCATCATTTTTAGTCGTAGGTTCTAGATCAGTGTGAGAGTCTGCAAATTAGTGCGTGCACCCCGGATTCAGTGCATGAGCTTCTAATTTGGCATAGGCGTAGGCGCTTTAGCGTGTGTGTTTCAAATTAAAAATTTTACTAACCCACCCTTTTTTGTAGGTTGTTTCCAGCGCGTCCGATTAGGCTTTAGCGCATCCGATTTAGTAAAGTTTTTCATACTTTATATTTTTAAGCACTTAAAATCTAAAAATAAAAAATAAATCTGAAAAAATCAATTAAAATCAAAATTAAAAAAAAACATTATTTTTATAATTATGTCATGTTTACATTACAGTAGAATCAGCGCGTACACAAACATTTTGACGCCTACGGTCTAGTTTAGTGCTTCTGTTTCTCGTTGTTTGTAAAAAAATTTGAATTTGAATTTTCGTAGTATTTTGGTTTTTATGCAAAATCTATTTGTTACAGCGCATGCACTAGCGGTTCAACATGGGCATTTCTACTTCAGCGCGACTGTTTTCAAGTATAATCTCTCTTTTTAGGAATTTATGATATGTTTTATGTATTTTCTATTTTAAGCATTCAAACACCGCTTCAGTGCTTGGACAGGTGCTTCAATGCATTTGTTTGTATATCAACGCATTCGCTTTGCATATATGAATTTTTCTATTCGGATCATATTTTGAGTTTTGCAGGTCTGTACGATCAATCTGAGACTAGAAATAGAAGCTACTAATTGTTTGTTTTGCAGGACGTTGGGAGAAGACTCTCTTTTTTTTACTAGCCTAGTTATCTTTCGTGCATTTCTAGATTAGCACACATTTCATTTTAGGCATTAAAATTTACAAATGTCTTTCATAGATTAGCAACACATTTCATTTTCTTAATGGTCAATGAACATTATTATTTCCATGTCTTATTTTATTTTGATTACATGCTTTTACCCTTAGAGTTCTTGCCTTCCTGATTTGCCTGGCACTTCACACAGGCATTGGTGAGAGGGGAACGACCCAAGTGGTAACAAGCTAAAGCCAAGCTCTTCCAAACCACAACAAATAAATGTGTTTGTGATGAAAGTTGCAAGCAACATGTGTTTATTAGTCCATACCGACACTATGTCTCCCCATAAACCCTATAGGGTGTAACCCCTATAAGCTAGGAGCCTTTTGTAACTACGAAGCATAAAGTGTCACATGTATGGCCACACGAACGGATGCCCTAACTAAGAAATCTTGTGTTTAGAAGCCAAAAACCCTCTAGTCATTGGTGCAGGAGGTCGGACCTCCAAAAGGTGCTCACATTTTTATGGCTCTTAGTAGAGATATGAAGTTCACCATGGGGAGTTATCATGGGAACTGATGCTTGGCTTCCCTGAAGAAGTGAGTGTTGAGGGTGGAGCTAGTGGGGTCAAGCATCTAAGTATCCACTCTGAGTAAGCGTAGCTGGGAAACCAAGTGAGATCCATGACTATTATCCTTGCCAGCCTTAGGAAATGTCATAAAGGTGAATGATTGTCTTTGGGTCACACTTGGCCAATGTGTTTTCTATGTTTGATACTTTCTTGCCAAGAGTAGAGTGAGAAAAAATCCCCTCATTTTTCCACGTTTGTCAAACATTCTCAAGTCCAATTTTTCACACCTTGCATAGTCGAAGTGCAAATCTAGTCCATTATATTTTCACCTCATGTTTCATAAGCGTAAGTTGTACAAGCATCCCAAGAAGTCAATCCATCATCCAATCAAGAAAAAGAAGCTCACCCAAGCCCAATTCATTAGACGTTGAAAGTTTTCATATACCAACTGCAAACTTTTTCTCAAACATAGGACCTTTTTGCACCGATATCATGATTACATTCATGGTCATAGCAAGGAGTTTGATGTTGGTGAGGAACTAAGAGTATGTGCCCTACACCAAGGATCAGGATTGTCTTTCAATACCAACCATCATCAAAATCAGGGTGGTCTCATACCTTCATACAATTTGCCTTCCGAACCTATCACTTATTGAGTCATTTCCATTCCAAGGATAATCTAGTCGTCAAGTTCTTCTACTCATCATTATCACCCTCCTTTGATCTTTCATCACTAGCACTTTCTAAGGACGTAGCACATCAATCAACCCTTAATCAATAATCCTTCAATCAAATCAACCTCACTCCAAGTTTTTGTACCTTGTGAAGTTTTATTTGGACCTCATCTTTAATCAATTAATAATTTGGCTTTTATGCTTGGGAAAGAATCTCTCCCAAGTACCTTTTCCTCATCTTTTGAGTCAATCAAGACTCCTATCCTATGTCTTTATTTTTCTTGGGATCATTAGTGAATCCTTAGTAGAAAGAGACTTTGATCATTAACCTAAGGTCTAAATTTTACCCAGCTTGGTTGTCACCTTGCTTGTGGTTTCATCAACATCCTACACCTAAAATCCTCATCCAAGGACTAAGGTACAATCTTAATCAAACTCTTGTCCTAATCCAAGGACCCCATCAATCATTCTATCCAACTTTATCAAAATCCAAAATCCCAGCTAAGTCCTTTCATCAAAACTTTTCTTCCAATAAATTTTCCTAAGATTATTCTTGCATGGTCACAACTTGATCCCAAAAGAAGAAGATGGTTGAACAAAAATATGGCATGCCAGACATTAGTATCCTATATCAAGACCCTACACAAGATCCTATGCAAGGGAAAAATATACAACCCGATATCCAAGATCCACAACCACAAGGGGACCCTAATATGGTTGATCAAGATGACCTCTCCCCAGAATTGTGAACATTCCTAGAGGATTCTTACAATCAAGAAATAATGGAGAAATTCATCCAACACAATACCAGTGGTCTTCTAAAGACTCTTATTGAAAATGGAGCTTTCCTTCCCCCTAATTTCGATAGATCTATTCTTGATCAACAACCACAAGGAGAATTTGCTCCTACCCACATCGTTACACCTATCATTCAACCCCAATCAATAGCACCTATAGTATTCATCCCCATGGTTTCCATCCAACCTTCTTCCTTCTTGACATCTATACCATTATTCAAGCTGATCATGTCTATTTTCCAACATGCTTCTATCCCATCTTCTTCTACCCAACCACATGTCTCTATTCCACAATCTTCCATTCCTCTCAACAATGCCGCTAATTTCATCAATGCTTCCCTTCCTCTGGTCACAACAATTCACAGGTCATGACCAATCATAACTCAAATCCCCGTTACATCGGTCATCACATCTCACATTCCTGCTTCTTCATCATATCAATATATTTGTGGTGGTGGTATACCTCCCATGACTCACTAGATACTTAGGGAAAATGTGGTCCATCATGTCCAAGACCCACAACACGATATAATCAAGGAAATCCAGGACATGAAAAATATCATCAAAAATATGAAGGAAGGGACTAAAAAAAGAAAACCTTATTCATTTGAGGAATTTTGTACTTGTCCTTATGATCCTTCAATATCAGTTGCACCTTACCCACTAAGGTTTGAGATGCCTAAGTTCACAAAGTATGAGGGCCAAGGGGACCCCCGAGATCATGTCTGTGAGTTTCATATCTCATGCTAAGAAGTCTCCTATAGTGATTTATATCTTCAAAGGCTCTTTCCTAAGAGTCTCACGAGAGATGCTCTTGCATGGTTTTCATCCTTGCCCAAAGGTTCTATCACCTCCTTCCCGGACTTAGCAGAAAAGTTCTTGGCCCACTATACTTACAACATTGTCAATAATATTTCCATGATGGACCTTTGCAACATGAAACAAAGGTCTAGGGAAAATTTCACTAACTTGTTGTAGAGGTGGTGATACCTTATCAAGAAATTCCAATAGGATATGCCAGAACAACACCAAATTAAATTATTTCAAAAAAATTCGGTGCCCCAACTATCAAAACCCTTGACATCTCAGTGCATAAAGTCTTTCGAGAAGTTGATTGACAAGGGCCTAGCCCTTGAATGTGTCTTGTTAGAGGAAGGTACCCTAAAGCATTATAAAAAATCAAGTCAGAATACTTCCTCTTATCATAATGACAAACCAAAATTTTGGTCTAAGAACAAGAACATAGTCAACGATGGTGTCACTGATGCAAAGCGAGTTCAGACTATGGCTACCCCTCCAAATTCCACCCCCACTAATCACCAGTTCAATACTCACCAAAACAATCAAAATCAATCTCAGATGCCTCCTAACAATGTCTTAGTCTAGGGATGACCATCCCAATCTAACAATCAGACTCCAATAGAGTATACGCCCCTAGTTGAGCCCATTGAGGTTGTGTTCCAAAAGCTTGTTCAGCCAGGTGCATTCATCTTCCCAATAACTTGCCTATTTTAATTCTAATCAATCTAAACCTAGGTGGTATAATGAGAATGAGTATTGTGACTCATCATATCAATGGGAATGATACACAAAAGTGTATAAAACTAAAGAACTATATACAAGATCTCATTGATAAGGGTGATATTGAGGTAGCTACAGCAAAACCTGGTAACAATAATGACAAACTCAAGATGTACCAGGAGCCTTTCTCGAAGCATGACAAAGGTAAGGGCTCATCATCTAATACCGCAAACTACGATTATACCAATCATAAAATTGGATTTGAATTTTTGGTAGGTCACATTGAGCCTGCAGATAACCATGTCAACATCATCGTTGTCTAGGGAAAAAATCCTCTCCCTTCCTAAAGAAGACTTAGGATCATTGTTCAAGGTGATCCCGCCCATCCTCAATTGGAAAGCATACATAACCCTTCTAAGATATTCATTTAAGGTTCCACACCTTTCGCTTCCCACTCTCAAAATGATTGCAATGTAACTACCTGTCGTGGGAGGGTAACTATCCAAGAAGCCCCTCTGGTACAGGAGCACCCAGGAAGAAAAGGTTGAGCAGGGCCACTGATATGCCCTATGAAGGATTTGATGAAAAATGAAGAAAAAAAAGACCTATAAGGTCTTTATATGATGTAACATGTCCATGTGAGCCATAAAATGTAGTGAAATGCAATGTAATGGTCAAAAAATGTAAAATTGCCATTTTGAGCAATTAGGCCTAGAAAAGGCTAAAATTGGGTTTTTGGTGTAGAAGTGTGTTTAGGTGGATAAAATATGTTTATAAGGTCATCTAATGACAATTTTAATGTTTTAGAAGGTTCATATATAGGTTTGGCAAGTTGACATACATAGTTGTCAAACTTGACAACTTTGGAGCAACTTTTTGTTGTCAAAAAGTTGTCATAAGTTAGTTATAAGTTGGTTTTAGGTTGGATTTAGGCCTATAAGACCTTGAGGGTTATAAATGGAATAAATTGAAGCATTTTGTGGTTGTTGGTAAAGGTTTTTTGATCGGGTTTGGAGTTTTGAAGCAATAAAAATATAATTTTCATGTGTATTTTCTAGGTTTCCACATAGAACAGTCCGATTTTCCATTGTTTTGAGTGCTTTTATGAGTTATCTTTCATTCCTTCATGGTTGGAAATGTTTCTATAATTAACTAAGTTTATTTTGGCTTTGGTTTGAAGTGATTTGGTTTTGTTTTGGTGAAGATGTCTAATTTCTTGTGAAAACAATCATATCCCTGCCCTAGGGTTAATAGTGAGCATGAAAATGTTTTATATTTTATTTCCAAATTGATATAACCCCAAAAATGGGTATGATGGTGTATTATATTGTATATTTTCATAATTTTTGGTTTCAAGAGGCCATGCACAAGATGGCATGTGCATTGTGGGAGTAAAGGTCTGAAATTTGAGGGGCAGACTGTTGTAGAAAATACAATCCTAATACGGGGGCCATATCTCACATTCCCACTATTGGAATTTTTTTAGTTTTGGATATGTTTTGTATAACCAAGTTATGAATAATTTCACTAGAGATATTGAATAAATTTTTTCAGTTGCAAAAGTTATGGTTGACTATGTAAGGGTCTATCAATATGGTAGCAAGGTGGTAGTTTTGCAATGATTTTTCTTTGTCAATGCATTGAGGTAGTTTGTAAAGTCTCAAAGGGTCATGTTTCTCTTGATTGAGTATTATGACACCATTTGTGTCAACTTGATCATAAAATAGTCTTGTATTATTAAGTTTGAGTTGGGTCCTTTGAATCTCTGCATCACCCTCCTCCATCAAACCCTCCCCCCTCCTCCATCAAACCCTCCCCCAATGTCATCCACTCATTGATATGACCATCTTGGGAAGACCCCTGCACAAATCTCCATCTTAGAGCTCCTCAAGACCTCCCCTGTCCACAAGGAAATTTTGGAACAAGCCCTCCTCGAGTCATGTGTCCCTGACAACATCAATGTTGCCCAGTTCCAAGTCCTCATTGGAAACCTCACTGCCCAGCAACACCTTGTTTTCACCTCCAATGACGCTCCTGCAGATGATGATCATAAAAAAACATTACATATTGAAGCTCTTATCTAGGAAACACAAGGTTAAATGCATCTTGATAGATGGTGGATGTGGACTCAATCTTTGTACATATAAGTTAATAAAGCAATTGAGGCTTTCTGAGGACCTAGTTGATACATTAGGACGAATCAAAATCAAAGCCTATGATGATGTAGAAAGGGTTTCCAAAGGAATTATCACTTTACCTCTTCAAGTGGGCCCTGTTACAATTGAGACCCCTTGCCAAGTTCTAGATCTTGATCTCCCCTATAACATCCTCCTCGACAGACCATGGATTCATTCCCTTCAAGCCATTCCTTCCACTTACCATCAATGTATTAAATTTCCCTTCAATGGTAGAGAGATCACTATCAGAGGCAATCCACAACCTTTCCAGTATTTCAAGCTCTTAGAGGGAAAAAATTCATACCATTGCCTATTAAATAGACCCGCTCCATCTCCTCCATCTAATCCATCTAAATTCACCTCCAACTCATCTCAAATAGATCCCAAGGTCAAGATCCTAGACAATGGTTGTGGAGAATACAAACTTGAGGATGTCTTATTAATAAGCAATCTCTCGATGTCTCCTAAGTCATTTGGCAAGCCCAAAGAAATTTAAAAAGACCAGAAACCTATTATACAATGTAAGGATACCACCTTCAAGAAATAAGGCCCACTTGATGAGGAAAGTCTCTAGACAAATGTTTCTTTGTGGTTGTACCATGAAGAAGATGAAGAACTAGAAAATATTCCCAAGAACATATATCCAAAGGCATCAACCATAGTGGATAAGATGGGTTATAAAGGACACGACCTAGAGCTATAAGAGAAAGGAATCAAAACATCGATAAATGCCATCTTATACAAGTATAACATGGGCTTGGGTTATACTCCAGTACCTAAGATCACTATCACTGGTACCCCTTCAAGTCCCTCCTTGGAGGTCGAAGACTTTGAAGAAGAGGAACTCCATGAAATACCTTTTGAGTATGAAGATGACATCTTCTTTGACACCCATTTCAACACCATCACCCCCATAATCCCTTCCACCCCATATGAGATGCAACTTGTTCACCTCGAGCTTATAGACTGGGACCAACGAGACAAACCCGCTTTAGACATATGTGTCGATAAAAATGCTCGCATGGCTCTCCTAACTATGCGCAATTTAGAAGACTGTAACAAATTTCATGGGCTTCAATTACATGAGAATGGATACTTTGGTAGTCAAGTCAATGCCCTTAGTCGTAAAAAAGATTTTAAAAAAGGAAACCATGATTCCCTAGGTGAAAACCTCTCTGAAGTACCTTTGGATGAGGAAAAAGTAAAAACAAAGGGCATATCTGAAAATGAAAACCTCGATCAAGAACTTGAGGATGAGGGACTTGACCTCCCTACTATTGTGCATCCACAACAATATAGGTCAAATTTACTGATAGAAGAAACATACACTATCATGTCGGCACTAAAGACACCCCAAAGAATGTGCTCATTGCTCAGTCCTTGACAGATCAAGAGAAGCAAAAATTTATCAATTTTCTCACCAAAAAAATGTATCAATTTTACCTAGTCATATGCTGACGTGCCAGGCCTAGATCCTGACTTGGTAGTTCACAATCTTGTTGTTCATTCGGATGCAAAACTAGTAAAGAAAAAATTACACAAGATGCATCCACACATTGCACTCCTTGTCAAAGCAGAGATTCTAAATATGTTGGACGTTGGATTCAAAAAACCAATAGATTATCCTTAATGGGTATCCAATATTGTACCTATCGACAAACCTGCTGGGGGCATCTGTATTTGCATAGATTTCTGAGATTTGAATAGAGCCTTCTCTAAGGATGATTTCCCACTCCCCAACATGGAAATGGTTGTAGACCTCACAACGGGACATGAAATCTTATCACTTATGGATAGACTTTCTGGATACAATCAGATTAGGATTGCAGAGGAAGACCAACACAAAATAGCATTCACAACACCATGGGGCACCTTTTGTTATCAAGTCATGCCTTTTGGTCTCAAGAATGTTGGAGCTACATACCAATGAGAAATGATAACAATTTTCCATGACCTTTTGCACAAAATCATGGAGGATTATGTGGATGATCTTCTAGGAAAATCCAAGACAAGACATGAGCACATCCCTATCTTAAGGCAAATTTTTGAGAGATTGGAAATATATAAACTGATCCTAAATCCCAAGAAATGCATCTTTGACGTCACATTTGGGAAACTATTAGGTTTTATTGTTTCTCGTAGAGGTATAGAGGTTCATCCTACAAAGGTGAAAGCTATCATGGAAATGCCTCCCCAAAAGACCCTCATACAATTGTGCAGTCTCCAAGGAAAGCTCCACTCTATCAGACGCTTCATCTCGTAGCTTGTCGATAATTGTCACCCATTTGCACACCTACTACGCAAGCATACCAAATTCAAATGGGATTGCCTATGTCAAAAAGGCTTTCAATAAACTCAAGGAATATCTTACATCGCCTCTAGTTCTTATGCCTCCCATTCCAAGACAACCACTTCTTTTGTACATGTCAAGTACTATAGTGGCATTGGGGGAATTATTGGCATAGACAAATGATCAAGGAAAAGAGCATGCTATATACTATATCAGTCACACATTAGTAGGGTATGAGCTCAATTATACCCCTATTGAAAGAGAATGCTTAGCACTTGTCTTCAACACACAAATGCTCTGGCACTACATGCTTAACAATAAAACAAAATTGATTGCTAAGATGAACCCTCTCAAGTATCTTTTATCAAAGGCTGCTCTCACTAGCAGAACTGCTAAATGGGTCATGTTACTAAGTGAGTTCTACATCAAATATGTAGATATAAAATCAATCAAAGGACAAGTGATAGCAAACCAGCTACCAGATGCTCCACTTTCAGGTGATCACCCTATCCTCACATAATTTCTAGATGAATTCATAATGGTTGTCACTACATCTTCCATGTGGTCATTATACTTTGATGGTTCTTGCACTCAAAATGGATTAGTGGTAGGCATATTGTTAATCACACCACAAGGATATTGCATCCCTAAATCATACAAGATAGCCTTTACATGCACTAGCAACATTGCAGAATATGAAGCGCTAATCTATGGACTCCATTTGGCTATCCAATGGAAGATATTGGAATTACATGTCTATGGTGATTCCCAACTTGTCATTAAACAAGTCAATGATGAGTATCAAACAAAATATGACAAGCTTCTTCCTTATTGCAGTATGGTTGAGGACCTCAAGAAGCATTTTACATCAATCAAGTTTTATTAGATTCCACGTAGCAACAATAGAGCTGCAGATGCAATGGCCACTATTGGTTCCCTCTTTCAAATGTCGATACAAAGTCAAAAGTGTGATTTTCTGGTTGAGCAACTCTTCATACCAACATATGACCTACCAGAGTTTGAAATGGGTGCATACTTGTTGGTCCCGAATCCCCTTGGTATTAGGAGACCTTCACTTACCTAAAAGATAACACCATTCCCCCACACCTCACCAAAACCCAACAACAAACCTTTATCTGCTGATGTGCCCATTATACTATCCTTGGAGACACCCTATTTAGAAGGCATTTCGATAGTTCCTTCCTAAGGTGTCTAGATAAACAAGAGATTGAATGAGAACTACATGAAGTACACAAATGTATATGTGGGGCACACTCAAGTGTTCTCACCTTGGCTAAAAAACTGTTGCGAATGGGATACTACTGGCCTACAATGGAAGTAGATGCATATAATTATGTGAAGAAATGTATCCCTTGCTAGAAGAATGGTGACATGATTCATGCTCCATCACAAGATTGGCAGCCTTTTATCACACCATGGCCCTTCTCACATTGGGGGCTCAATCTCATTGGGAAATTCCACCCTGCATCCTCCAATGGTCATAAATTCATCATTACTGCCACTGAATACTTCACCAAGTGGGTGGAGGCCAGTCCTCTTACCTTCACCAGTGGTAAACAGATCTCTAAATTCATTATGAACTATTTAATCTACCGATATGGAATCCCCAAGGTTATTATCATAGATAATGTCAGACCTTTTAAAAATCGGGATGTTAAGGAGCTATGTCAAAAGTTTGATATCCAGAACCGCTTCTCCACTCCCTATTACCCACAAGGTAATGGTCAAGTTGAGGCCTCTAATCAGAGAAACCTCCAAGAAAGAGAAAAGAAAGCCAATTTTGAGCCCAATTGGCTTGGACCTTATGTAAACATAGCAAAGTATGGATCAGGGGTATATCAGTTGGCTACTCCTGAAGCGGATTCCCTAGATGAGCCTATGAGCATCATGCACCTGAAGAGATTCTATGCCTAGTCCTTAGAAGGTCGCCAATTGTCTTAAAAATAATAATAATAATAATTCAAAAAAAAAAAAAATCAAAATCAAAAAAATCAAGAAAAAATTCAAAAAAAAAAAAATCAAGAAAAAATTCAAAAAAATCAAGAAAAATACAAAAAAATCAAAAAAGGTAAAAAAACTAAGAAAGAAATAAATTCGTCCATCAGTGAAAAACACTTTGTGGCGATATGGGTAAGTACCTTAGTGAAAACCTGTTCGCAAGTGCCAAGGTAAAAAATTTGGATCCATCGTCTATCAGGTCAGACTCTATCTCCACCACTCACCCATCATATATCCATATTTGCCACCACATCCATCATCCCGTATGTCACCGTTTCTCCCATTCATCCCAGCATGAACACTATCCCCTCATCCACTCAGCCATACTCGATAGAATGATCACTCACTTTATGATGAGTTTCTGTCTGAATCATGAATAAGGATCAACCCATTAAACTGAGCTTTCAGCTCATCAAACTGAGCTTTCAGCTCATCAAACTGAGCTTTCATCCCACCAAACTAAGCTTAATTTCTAGTTTTGAGCTTCTTATTGACTTGCACATAATTCAAACACTTGTCCACATGTACTCCATCAAGTCTCAATAGTCAAATGTCTGCACTCAGGTGTCCATGTCATCTACTCATTTTTTTATTCACATCCATCAGTCACTCATGCCCATTGGGATGCATCCTTCCCCTATCCGATAGTATACCCACAAATCCTAAGTCTTAGTCTTGGCAAGAGATTTCATTTGGCTTGGTGCACTTTGTTTGCATGATTTTGCCTGATTACTTTGATTTGCATCACTTTGACCTATGACTGTTCCTACCCATGGTTACCAGGGTCAATCTATATCTTGGTATGTTGTGTAAAGGGACATACTGGGGCATGTTTTTGTGGTATGGCATGTTTGAAGGTTTCCCTTGTACGTACTAACAACCCTACATTAGTGTTTATGAACACTTGCATGATTGTGTGCAAGGCATACCTATTTGTTTGAGATTCAGTCCCTGCCTTGGGGTTTTCATGACATACCGCTTCCTATAATTAGTAGTGTAGATTACCCTTGGCAATATCAAACTAGGTTGGCTCTCCACATCTTGTGCACAACAAATCTCCCTACCCATCCCATATCATCACATTTTTTTATCATATCCCCCTTTTCACATCTTGGAGACCTCAATTCCCCCCCCCCATATTTTTCTATCCTACCTAAGGTCATTGTATTATGATTGGCATAATCTCAAATAAATTTTGTGTTATTCATATAAGTGCATTACTCATTTTTATTTGCTGCATTAATCTTTCATTTGTTGCATTATTCATTATTTATCCATTATTTAGGTTGCATCACAAATTTTGTTTATCCATCATTAAGGTTACATTTCAAAGTTTGTTGCATTATTCATTTTTTATCCATCATTTAGGTTTCATCAAAAATTTTGTTTTTATCCATCATTTAGGTTGCATCACAAAAAAAAAATTATCCATCATTTAGGTTGCATTTCAAATTTTGTTGCATTATTCATTTTTATTTTGTACAGTGCACCTATACTTAGTTTGCATTTCAAATTTTGTTGCACTTCTCATTTTATAGTTTATCCATTATAGTGTGCATGCTCATTTCATTATAGATTTTGTTGCATATTCATTATAGATTAATCCATTAAATCACACTATGTATTCTCAAAATCATTAGAAAATCCAAAAATAATACATCATCCAAAAATATATATACACATCATAAAATCCCAAAACATATGCATCCACATAGATAATCATCCTACATCCATCAAAGTGTCAGTAATATAACATAAACACATGCATATATAAGTATCCATCCTGCATGCACCAAAGTGTTAGTAACATATCATAAGTATAGGCATATGTAAGCATCCATCCTGCATCACAAATAAGCCAACACAAAACATCCATAATCATCATCAATGCATCACATCATAAAATAAAAAATAATGTCCATAATAAAGTACATGCATGCATAAGCGCTGCAAAAAATCATATATCGCATATATATATGCCTCTCAAAAATCAATATAGCAGTCATAGTACAATGGCCACCTGGAAGGGTTAAAAATATACATAATGTTATATGGAGCTAGCTCTCCCCTCCTATCTCTCAGGGTCCCTCCTCATCCCTTCCTCCTCCTTTGAATCCCTCTACTCCCCCTATCCTAGGTGGTCTCATACCCACCGATTCGCCTGTCTATTGGCTTTGCGTCAGATGCTAGTTGTGGGTCCTATGAGAATGTACACTTTCTATGTACAATTCTTCTCTCTGCTTTGTTGCGACCACTCTATGATATAATCCTCTATACTATGCAGCCTCCCATCTTGCCCTCTCCACCCTCTCCCATTGTTACATCGTATTAGAGTACATCTACCTTAGCCCTATGGGGACTAACATCTATCATATTGAGTCCCTCACCCCCACAGGCGAGTAACATTTGCCTCTGCTCTCTACACCCTCACCTGCAGACTCTCCAGCTCCTCATCCTGCTGCTATAATGTGCTTTGTATCTCCCCAATATCGGTCCTTGTCCTCGCCTCATCCAGCATCCTCTCTAGCTCCTCTCCCTCCCTCCGCAAATAATCCACCTCGTTCCTAGCCATTCGTAGTCTCTCTGTCAAATCATCAATCTCCCACTATAACCTCCCCACCTCTACCTGCAAACTATCTCCTCTCACCCTCTCCACCTAAAGCTCATTCTCCAACAAGTGTACTCTCTCTCTAGTAGCATCCCTCTCCTGCATGAGCCTTTCAAAATCTATCTGAGAAAATCTACCACCACCCTCCACTCCAGTGTCATGTGCATGTACATCATGAATAATTATTAGTACTACCTCATCTCCTCCACCCTCCCCCTCCCTTGCTACATGCCCTATCATTGTTGCAGCCACATGTTTCTATGTTGGAATGGCCACCTGTGGTCCTATCCCTCGTACTACCCCCTCCTCTACCTCATGACACCCCGGTGGTCCTCTCCCTCGTACTACCCCCCTCCTCTACCTCATGACACCCCTTCCTCCTCCCACCAAAGCCCTATCCCCAGAAGCATCCTCCTCTCCTCCGACTATCTCATCCATAGTCGGTTGCACCTCATCATCCTCCAACACCCCTAGAATGGTCAACCGCACTAGTAGGTGCACCTCCCACTAGCTCTTGTATCCCCCTATGGTGCCTATATCCTCCCCCGTACTCCTCCGCTCATCTCAGAACAAGTAGGCTATAGTCTGGAAACTGGTCCTCCCCTCCAACGGACTCACACTCTACCCCCACAAGCCCACCTCTTAGGTAATCTACAGATATAATGGTATATCACCCACTATATCATGTATCTCTCTGAACTGTCAGCCCACCCTATAGGATTCATGGTACTCCATAACATATACCGACCTCCCAAAAAGCCACATCTCAACACCTACCCAATGCAGCTTCCAGTCTCCCCTCTACCTCTCGTTGTCCAAAAATGGTCGCCATGTAAACTACATTAGCTCATAATAAATGTGGTGCCAAAACCATATAGCCCCTATCCATGTGTAGTGAAGCAGGCCCCTATTTCGATCTATGTAAGGTTGTTGAGGTTGTCTGTCCTGTACCCCAAACAGTCGAGTCACTGCAATGTGCTACCATGCCCATACATGAAGTAAGGTAATCCATGTTGATAGACTCACATAATCTTTGGACACAACAAGATGCATATCATGATATAACTAAGCAAGCATTGTTTCTCCCCATGCATACTTCACACAATCATGTACCATATAATATACACACCTACTCCACCCAATAGGAAATCCATGCCCTCCTAGGTCAGGCATCACTTGTTCATTCATAAATTCATAGATCACAAGTGCTAAGCAAGGAATATGTCGGATCTCCATCACTCTCCCTAAATGCACATGTGTCTTATCCATCATAGGCAACACATCCTACTCACAAACCTCTCGAAGATAGAAGTCTACCACATCTAGCCTGTACTTGGGAATCACATCATGAATGGGGATCTTCAAGATCCTCCATACATCTAATAGTGTCATAGTGGCCTCTCCTATAGGCAGATGGAAGGTACAGATCCTACTATCCCACCTCTCTACCAGTGCAGTCATCATGGCGGTGTCCACTCTAATCCTCGGCCATCAGCTGACAAAATCCAATTCTATGGGGCTCAATATCTCCAACTTGTCTTCCCCTAACCACCAGTACAACCTCATTGTCATCGGCCAATGCTCTCTCAATGCCAACAACCCTAAATCTGCCTACATTCACGCAAACCACTTCATTATCCCTTGCCACTCTTCCTAACCCTCCCCTTATCCTATTCCTGAAGCATTCATGATACCCTCCTAAGCCACTTCCTACACCTATACTCATCAAATTCTTTATTTTTCAACCTCCCTAGCACTCACACTATTTCATCCAATGCTCACACCAAAACTATGGCACTCACGCTATGCCGCAATCGTACATGCTAAAAGCCTAGACCAGGGACCTAATCTTGATCATTGCGGGTGCTCGCGTCATGTGTCCCTTTTCTCCAGTCCCAGATCTAAATCCTAAACTAGACCAACATGGGAAATCATGCCATGCATGTATGCCCACCCCAAACTCCCCTCAGACCCCTAATCCCTACATGAGCTGGAGCTATTTGCCAAGGCTCGCGCTAACGTAGGGGCACACACGCTGAAATGATGATCAATGCATTTGCCCTACTAAAATTTTGGCCTAATTCTAGCCCCTAAATTCTACCCTAAACCTATCAAATCATAGGGTGGGCTTAGGGTACGTACTGGTGGAACATACTGGGAGGGTCTCTCGTGTCGACAAACCCTCTCTGTGTGATTCTCATGTGTGGGAATGTGGTCCATCCCTCCTTCTACTTTCTAAGCTCTGATTTACTCCAATGGTTATGTATGACAATGACCCTTCATTGGGCCCTGTGTGGTTTATATGGTCCCCCTCGCGGGCCAACCCCTTTGTCTCTCCCCTTCTTCTATCTCTTCTCACATTTTCCTCAAACATTTCTCCCTTTCTTTCTCATTCGTTCATTATTCTCTCTCTTTCTTTCTTCTTTTTGAGAATTTTCTATTAATTTTTTCAAAAAATTTTGAAAAAAATCTCGAGGGTGCATACACCACCTACAAAAAATTCTCAAGGGTGCCTACACCACCTGCAAAAAATTCTCAAGGGTGCATACACCACCTGCGCTTTATGTCAGGGCATCTTCATTTTTCTATCTTTTACCCATTGCCAAATTTTGCTACTACGTAAAAGAGGGGCAAAATGTAGACACTTAAATTAATTATTTTAATTAATTTAAGTCTCCTACATAATTTATTTATTTAATTATGTTAGTATTTATTCTTCTCAATATTAATTATGTTTAATCTAGTTAATATTATCACTATAGTCCAATGATTGATTTATTCAATAAATCAATTTTCCTTTTTTCTTCTAAGCCATTCAAAATTAATTCTTCATAATCCCCCTTTTAATTAATTAATCTCAATTAATTAATTCATTAATCCTTGTGATTCCTACAAATCACCTTTTCCTAATCCATCATTAGTCTAATTAATTCTTCTAGAAACTCTCTTAATCCTACTTAGCATTATTCTTCAATTTTTTATTACGTCCACTCATTCTCTCTCCTAGTCAAATCCTCCTACAAATCTGACTTGCTCATAATCTTCACCTAATTCTTCTAAATAGTTCCCCTAACCCCTTGCTAATGCCTAATCCCCATGATTAGGCACAAAAGTCAATTATAGCCATTTATGGCTAAACCCTCTTTGTCCCCCTCTCACCTTCCACCCTAAATGCTCCCCTTTTGGGTGAATGTGAGATTTTCAAAATCTTACATTCTCCCATGCTTCTTACCTTCCCAAGGAATTTTAAAATTTCTTTTCCCTTTTCCAATCCCCATGCACACAATATCTTAGGAATTTTTAATTCCTTTTATTCCTCCTAGGTGCATTGGGAACTCTTCCCCATGTACCTTGAGGAGGGTGGAGACAAGAAATGCCTTTCTGGCAAATCTCTTGGTCTCCACCCCCCTTTTCATGTCATTGTCCCTTGATCCATGTGATCTTCTTTCCTCAAATCCTAACCCTCCATTCCTCTTCAATCTTGACCATCCATTTTCCTCTATTCAATTCTATAAATTGGGGTCTCCATCCCTTCACTTGATGATACACAATCCAAGTAACTCCATGCTGCTAATTTGAGTTTATCAAGAGCATCCCAATCATAGCCTTAGTTTGACTCCATAATCCATCCCCATTCACATCCATCCATTTTTGTGCAACTTGGAGAGCTATCCACATCTCACTATTGGACCAATCCAAACAAGTCAAGAAGGGGTGTGTGCTTGGCTTCAACTAGTGTCCAAATCGGAGGAACAAGAGAGACTCTTCTCTTGCAAGGTATAAGTTAATTAGTTTATTTCTTTTATTTGGCTTTTTATGCTTATTTGGATTTAGACTAACCGGTTAACCTTGCTTGAAGTTTCCCTTGGTTTAGTTTGGATGTCATCTAGATATGAAATGTTGGTTAAATTCATTTTAATTCTGAATATTGCAATACTGTTATTAAAATGTTCATTGTTATTAAATTTAGAGTTGAAAAAAAAATAGTTGAATGTGAAGTTACATTTATTTCCATATGAATGTTTATACTATCAAACTCACAAATAAATTATATATATAAATCATTTATATAAAATATATATATAAATTATTTTATATATATATATATATATATATCATTTAAAATATTTTTTAAAAAAATTAAAAAATTACAGAACCTACAACACCCCACATAAGGGGATGTCGTAGTCCCTGGGCACTGCAACACCCCCTTACATGAGGAGTCGCAGCTCTCAGAGTTATGAAAACCCATGTAAGGGGATGTCGCAGCCTCACAGGGACTGCGACACCCCCTTACATGGGGGGTCGTAGCTCTGGAAAGGTGCAACACCCCATGTAAGGGAAGTAAAAAAATCATATTAAAATATTTAAAAAACCAGTATATATCAACAAAAAATAGCAAATAGAAAAATGGAGATTTTAATCTCTGATGACCAGTCCTTTCAAATCTACATCTACAAACAAAAGAAAAATGACATTAGATCTAGGGTTTTATTGAGAAAACAAGAGGGAAATAAAAAAAATCTCAAAAGAAAATTGGTGCGAACCCAAAACAAATAAAATAAAGATTTTGATCTCCCAAAAAATGCATATGGCCGCCACTCCTTCCCAAACTAGATATCTGCAAACAATGTAAGAGAAAAATTAGATCTAGGGTTCTGAGAAAACAAGAGGGAAAGAAAAAAAATCTCAAAATAAAATTGGTGCAAACCCAAAACAAATAAAATGGAGATTTTGATCTCCCACAAATGCATATGGCTGCCACTCCTTCCCAACCTACAAATCTGCAAATAATATAAGAAAAAAATTAGAGCTTTGATTCCATAGCTTGTTTGATGAAGCACTTTTGAGAAACCTGCAACAAAAGCCTCAATGGAGGAGGGTAGGGTTAGAAAGCTTGAGAAAATATGTAAATGAGTAAATAGGGTTACTTTCCATCTTAATATACGTTTAGGGTTTTCTTTAATTTGAAGCCCTAAGATCCAACGGTAGAGATTAAAATAATCTAATAGATGATATTCTTTGCACAACCCATTAGGATTGTGGCTGGAACTTTTTTATGGAAATTAAAAGTTAATTATGACTAGCATCATAGTGTGGGACCATGATGTTAGGTACCCATAGCTTGGTGTAACTTAAATATATTATATTAAAGATATATATATTTATATATACACAAGGTTAGGTTGAAGAGGCTGGAGCATCCTTGTCCTTATGAGGTAAGTTGGTTACAGGATGATCAAAAGATAGAAGTAAAGGAGCAGTGTTTGGTGAATATATATATATGTGTGTGTGTGTGTGTGTGTGTGTGTGTGTGTGTGTGTGTGTGTGTGTGTGTGTGTACATATATATATATGTCTATATGTGTGTGTGTATTTATACACACACACACACATATATACATAATGTGTATATATATGTATACGTATAAATATACATATATATGTGTACATACATACATATAACTATTGTCCAAGAATAAATCTAATGTTTAGTTGTGTATTTTATCTGATGATCAAATTAGTCATTTATAAATCGTCAAGCTCACTTTTATTTATTAAAAAAATATTTGTTCGATATTTTGACGAACATGTTCGTCAGAATTCTGACAAACATCAGGCATAAATTTTTTAAAAATTGAAAATTTCATATTAAATATCATAGGTATCTGATGATACATCTAAATATGCATCTTTTGTCAAAAAACTTTGTTGGATTTTGCAGTCAAATGAGTTAGTGCTTCCGCCCGAGCCTGCCGAATTACCTCCTCCAGCTCCATAATCTATGTGAATATTTTCAACTCCTCCTAGCCTCTCCTCACCACCTCTTTGTACCTAGCCTTCACCTACTCCCATCACATGAGAAAGGGGATATACCTGCCTCTCAATTCTTGATGGACCTCCAACCTTTCAAAGACATCAAAACCTTCACCTGGAATGGCCCACTCTAGCAACGACTCCATATTTACCAGATACTCCTCTCATATAATTGCCTTTGTGACCTCTCAGACCTATTGGAAGCAAGAGTCCAACTCAAGACCCCATGCCATGATAAGGGAATAGAAATCCACATGGATTTGATAGCGGTGACCAATTACACCCAAATCTTCCCCCGGGACCAGTTGCACTCTCCTAATCAACAGAAGGTCATTCAAACAAAACATGTTCTTCAACCTCCACTCTGAAATTGGTCCCCAAAAGGTAGTGGGAAGTTTGGATGTCTTCAATGTAAAAATGGCCTCCATTGCAGAAAGAAAAACCAGGTTACTAAACTCAAAACTAATCGATGAAAAGCCTCGCTTGCAAACCAAAAATATTCTTGAATATGCAAGGACTAACACACACTTCCCCACTCTCTCCATAAATTCATTCCCTTTAGGCTCCACCACCACTGTAGAAATTATTGGCATTAATTTCCAACAACAAGCCAGCTAGCCTATGCCCTCAGAAGAAGAACTAGGCGTCCACATCACATAGTTTCCATTAACAGACAAGTACAAAATCACACAGGCCGATTAAGATTGCCATTGGATGATACCATCATCACCCCCCACCATCTCATCACATATCTATCCAATTCACACTCCATATTGGATAAAGCATCCACCATAATATTCTCCCCCTCCTAATATGAGAGATACAAAAATCCTGAAAAACATTCAATTTTGAGCAGATAATTGAGATAAATTTATTTAGTCGCCAACTTGAAGATACACATTTCACAATTGCATCCACCACCACTTGAGAGTCCCCTTCAAGATGCACTCTCAGGATGTTTATGTTATTAGCCAATTCCACTGCTAATAGAGTAGCCTGTGACTCAGCCTCATTGTTTGTCCCATCTTGCAACCTCTACGCACCTTTGAAAAGGATCTTCCCTTCCTCATCAAGAGCAACACACCCAACACCCAAAATACCTGGGTTGCCTCTTGACGCTCAATCAAAGTTGATCTTAATCTATCCTTGATTCAGCCTAGCCCACACCTTTTCACCTCTCCTGACCACCTTACCCAAAGGATGAACCCTAGAGAACCCATGAACAAGTCGAAAAAACTAATTAATTAATTAAATAAATAAAGATCTATTCACTTTAATAGAAGAAGTAGGGCAAATTAAATAAATAAAATATTTATTTACTTAAGGGAAAGGATAATTTAAATAAATAAAAATATTTAGTTAAATTGGGAAAAGATAGAAAAGGATAAGTGAATTAATTAAATAAATTATAATCTATTTAATTAATAGAAGGTTTAGGATAAAATAATTAAATAAATAAAATATATATTTAATTAGGCTAGGACTATTTTAGGTGTCTACATTTTGCCCCTCTTTGATAAAATGCATCTTGTTGCATTGGCTCAAAGAAAATAAGATAAATAGATACAATATCTGCCCCAATATGAAAGTGGTATGCCCCCTTGAGAGATTAGGTGAGAAATTTTGAAAAGCTGCAAACAATCTCTCATTAAGAAAAAGGCTAAGCAGTATGAAAAAGAAGATGATATAAAGGCAAAATAGGTCGTCGCTATGATAAACAAGAATGGCCAATTGGATAAGCCATTGGATTGATAAAATCCAATGAGTACTCTAGCAGGATATATTGCAAAGTTGATATTGGATAAGTCATTGAATTGATGAAATTCGGCGAGTACCCTAGCAAGATAGATTATAAAGCGGATATTGGATAAGTTGGCAGATTAATGAAATCTGATCAATACCCTAGCAGGATAGATTTCAAAGCAACTGGTAAAGTGAACAAAGTTGATGAAGCTGGAAGATAGGGTAAAAAGTTGATAAAGCTTAATGTAAGCTGATAAAGCCGATAGAGATGATGTTGATGCGATTGTGTTTTATCATAGGTTAATGTGGAGGAGGGGTTCCATCACTAGGGAGAGGGGGTTCATCATTAGGAGCTTAGATTCCACCGAGGCCTACTAGCTCCTAGGGAAGCAGTTCATCATAGCCCTATTGAATCTATGTTGTATCAGTTTTTTGTATGATATAGACACCTGGGACAGTTGCAGACATATGATTTTTTGACATAATTGTATCATGATATAATTTATTTTTTGATATATATATATGTGTGTGTGTGAGAGATCATCTATTTTGGCAGTGACTATATTCTTATGATTTTATGTGATGCATTAACAATTATGTTTATGATATGATGTTACTATGTGTTTTATGCCATGTATGGTGATGTGATGTATACAATCATGTTTGTGTGTTTACCGATAGGTGGTGTGTGCATGATGTGATCTTATATACATGCTTATGGCATGATTACATGCCAACTAATCTATTGATATGTTGTATGGATGCAATGTGATTTCTATTTATCTTATATGTATGATGAATAATAAAATATGATGATGCAAATGGACACTACATGAAATGTAGATGTTTTTGGTGTGCCATTATGCTTAGTTGTGTGATTCCAGACTACATGGGCTCAGGGATGAACAATGGAAGACACACAAAAGGGAGAAGAAAGGTAGAAGAAATGGAAGTTAATAAGCTTATTGTGCTATTATCATCATTAAGCTTATTATGGAAAATTTATTGTGACCATCTAGATGTAGGTTGGACCTAGATAGTCATTGTATCATTTGCATGAAGATCAAACAGTCACAAACAAGGAATGTCCCTATTCACACTAGACCCATAATATCCTCACATCCTTGGACGAGCCATAGTATTACTAATAGACAATCCACAAATAGGAAAATAGTTAATCATGCCCCATCCCGACCACTCTAGACATAAACATCCTTGAGAAGAATAGAAAACATGATACCAGAAAAGATGAAATCAAAAGGAAATCAAAGACTTGACACCAACATAAACTAAAATCCTCAAGTTATAAGTGTATCTTGTCCTCAAGTTATAAGTGTATCTTGTCACATATGTTAACATGTTTGATCTGGTCACAATGTTGTCATCTTGATAAAGGACAGATAATCTTGAAAACCTTGTTGTAGTCAAAGTTTGTCAAAAGATTGATTTGTTGAAAGCTCATTTTTGCTTGTGTCTCATCTGAAACTGACTTACTCCATTAAACCAATAATTTATTACAAAGAAGAACAAAAAAATTATTGCGGATTGGTGATGCAAGTGATCTTTTATTGTGGATTGTGCACAAAAAGAAAGAATGAAAAGATGATTCTCCTCAAAACATGTGATGCCAAGGATCCACTTCCATCACTAGCTTTAGAATTTGTCCCTAGTTATACATAGGACCCAATTTATTATGAGTGAAAGGAAAGGGTGGAAAGGGTTTATTATGAATGATGAACTAATCTTAGGTAGATCAATAACAAGCCATGATGGGGATGGACAAGTTTATTATGAAAAGATAGGTTGTGAGTGTGTGCAAAGTGAAAGGGTGAAACTGAATCTTGAAGGAGGGAGGAGCAAAAGTCCCTATACATGGCATCGGTAGCTCAATTTTAACCATGGTACTTGCCCAGGACACCATCGAAGTGGTTTTCACCATTGGACAAATTTATTTCTCTCAATTTTTTTCATTTTTTCATTTTTTTTTTGTCACAAGGTGCCTGTTTGCTAGGTTTTCACCAAAGTGACAATTTTTTATTTTTTCATTTTTAAAATTTTTTTTTTTAATTTTTTTTAATTTTTAATTTTTTTTTTTGTATTTTTTATCAGGATTCTTTGAAAATATATGTATAAAACCTGAAAAGGTGCATGTTGTTGATAGGATCATCCAATGGTTCTCCTTCTGGTGTTGATAATTGATATGCACATGATCCATAGATTATTGTGATAACATAAGGCCCAAGCCAATTTGATTCAAACTTTCCCCTTTTCTCTTTGTCTTTTTGATTTTTGGGGTTTTCTCTTAGAACCAAGTCACCTACCTCAAATTTTTGAGGTTTCACTCTATGATTATAATTGTGGCTCATGTGTTTCTAATATGCTTTTAGGTGATTGAATGTAGTTTGTCAACGCTCATCTAACAATTCCAAATCTTGCAAGCAGGAGACCCTATAGTCTTGATCATTGATAAGATCGCGTAAGGAGACCCATAAAGATTCTAACTTGACATCAATGGCCAAGATGGCTTATATTGGCATTTGGCATAACTGATGCAGATCAGGTGATGCAGTTGAAGATGGATGACTGCACCAGTAAAGGATAGAAGTCTATTTGTGATGAAGAGATTGAGATTCTATGATTAGATGACTTGATCAGTTATTTGTGTTGTCATTGATGGCAACTGATGTCAAATGATGTTCCTAATGTTATGTTTTTTCATCTAAGTGATTTGGTTTATCAGAAGATAGGGTTTACTGACAAAGAACTGAAGTCTATGAAATAGGACTTTAACCGATAAAGCAGAGATGTTTTGATTGAATCGGTCGATCGGCGATCATGTTAGTATTAACTGGTGACTAAGAGGGGGTTGAATCAATCAAAACTATTTATACACAATTCAAACTTTCAAACTAACCGATTTGCAGCTATCATTCCAAATTAACTTAAACATTGCATTAATCACGAAAGCAGTGAACATCAAAGAAAACAAATTTGCTTGCAGAAATAAGCGTCACATAACACTAGGAATTATACGTGGAAAGCCTTATTTAGAGGGAGAAAACCACAATGGGGATAACCCACAATATCTTTTACAGCAGTGAAAAATAGTGCCCTATTAAGAGATTACAACCAGTTCTTTCTAAGAACATCACCTTGTTAGGAGTGACTGGTATTCAGTTAAGAATACCTTAGAACCTGTTAAAGTTCACCTTGCTAGAGGATTTTACAACTTTATATTAGAAGTGACTCTGTTAAGAGATTTTACATAAAGAACCAGTTAAGGTTCACCCTGTTAAAGGATTTACAATGTTGCAATTGTTAGAAGGAAACAAAGATGATTGATCTATCTAATGACACTACCTCTATCTCATAGATCCTCCTGGCAAGCTTTGTTCTTCTTATCGATGTCAGCTTCACTGATTCATACCTCTATCTATTGCACTCTATTTTTCTCCCCCTGTTAACATTCACAAAGATCTTTTTCTCATTGACAACAACATAATCAGAATGAATGATGTGAATGTATTAGCCTTTAGTTCTAGCACCAACTTTCCCTCCAAAAATCAAATTCAAAAATATGTTATCGCACCTCAAATTGCTCTCCAAAAATTAGTTCAGGAATATCGGTCAAGAGAACAGTTCATGCCGAAAAGATCATTGGTTGAAAAGAGAAGATTGTCGGTTCAAATGGATGTTATCTTGATGTTTCTAAGTCTGTCGGTTGAGACTCTTGTATTGTCGGTTGTCGCCTATGTACCAGTCCAATTCTACCTAACTGGTTACCTCTTGTATATCGGTCTACTCATTTCTTAGCTGATTAGCCTCTGTATACTAGTTTACTCACTGCTTAGTCGATTAATTCCTCTATACCTGTCTACTCATTACTTAGTCGGTTAACACCTGTATACTAGTCTACTCACTATCGATAGGAATAAGGACTAATGTTCTTCACTAGTTACTCTTTACTCCTTTACTGATGGACTGTAGAGACTTATAAGTTGATGTTGTCAACAATGACAACCATTTCACCGTTCATACAAAATGCATCATAATGCCAACAAACTCCCCCTTTGGCATTGGTGGCAAACACTACATAAAAGGTTCAATGACTTTGCTGCAAAATATTCATGTATGTGTTGGTTCTGACCCTTGTTTCATCTACCTCCATCTATATACAAACTTCCCCTTTTGACATAAATGGCAAAGAATATACAAAATAATTCATGAGAATAAAGCAAAAATGTCTTTGAAATTTTCCTTAGCATCTTGCAAAGTAGATTCCCATGAAGGCTTCACCTTTGGATTTCCTTCCTTTGCACCTTTTTCTGGCAAAATAGGTTCATTGTGAGTAGGATTTATTGTTACCGAAGTTCTATGAGGTTTATATTCATAAGGTTTATCTTCATAAGGTATATCTTAAATTAAGACTTCATCTTCACTGGGATGCTTAGTTTTATCGGCTCCCTTTACCAGTGTAACATCAATATCAAAAGTTTCAATAGTTGATTTGTGTTTGATCAGTTGCTCAACATCCTTTGTCAAATTAGGAATACATGACACAACATTACCTATGATATCATCAACTGAGAAAACATCAAAACCTTTAATAGAGTCTTTGTCTTTACCTTTCCCTTTGTCAAGGGCAGGTACACCTTGGTCCTATTTAGTTCCCTTTGCTATTTCTTCTTCATCTTCCTTTTGCTAGCTCAAGATTGTTTTCCATAAGGCAACACCCTCATCATGGACACCTTGGACATCTCCTATGGTCACTCTCCCTATCATGTTCCTTATTTTGAAGTGTTGAACACATGCTTCTACCACTATTGAAGCTTGATTGAAATCTAAATCATGTTGCACTTTCATGAGTACTTTTATCCTGTGCTCTTTCTCAATTGCTAGGGTTGTTTTCCATCTCCCTTCAATTTGATTTTGCAAGTCTGATGGAATTATTCCATATAGTTCACTGGGAGTTTTATAGAACCTATGCAAGTTCCAGATAAGTTCTTCTTCAATTTTTCTTTGTCCTCCTCATTGCAGAGGGGATATTTTCTCCCGACACTAGATAGACCTCCATAAAATTTGATCCCATGGACCAATTCATCAATAGTTGGAACTACATTTCTACCACTTCTTCTAACTTCTTTTATTTCCATATCAGATTGGGTGTCAGTGTTACCACACTGATTTTCATCCTTCTTGGGCTTCCTTTTAGTCTTTGTCTCAACTATCCCTTCACTCTTTTTCTTTCTTGCATATGTCACTCCTACCAGTCCACCTTTACATGGGGAAGATGTGGGAGTATTCAAGTCCTTTTCTTTTGTGTATGTTGTCAGCTTGTTGGATACAATACCCTTAGGTTTTTCCTTTGACATTTTCTTCTTTTCTCTTGTTTGTTTACTTGCACTGGTGGAAGTAGTGGCACTAGATGCTTCTCCTCCATACTTTTTGTCTAGGGTATTTCCTTACTCTCTTTTGTATGATAGGCTCCTTAAGTTCCTATTTTATTTTGGATCTTTCCTCCTCACAAGTCCCAAATCTCTTTGCTTTTATGTCTACCAATTTAGATAGTAACATGTTTGCATATACTTTAGTAATGTTTGCCTTGACCTCATAACCCATAACAAGTATCCAAAAGGTTCTAGGTTGAACCGCTTGAATAATGCAAGAATCAGTGTCAACATGAAAAAAAATGTTGTCCTTGTACTTTTGAACTATACCGGTTGGGATTCTCTCTCTTTTGTGCATTCTGGTTTGGAATTCTTTAAAATAGCCCCACATTGTTTCTCCAAACTTATCACCTAAATCTCTAATCATTTCACCTATCTGAACCATGATAGATTTATCTTCAGACCACACTACATTGCCCTTACCAGGAAAGAAATTTTGTGCATACAAGAATATACATACTAGTTATGAACCATACTTGAATGATTGCTTCTTGTCCTTCTTAATTCGCTCCATGTTCACTAGAAATTAACTTATGATCATCTCAAAAACATCATATGTTGCATCCTCCTTAATGATTCGATAGTCTACATGGATAGCACCTCTCGGCACACTATTCATGTAGCTTAATTGATCAACCCTATAACCCAACACTACAAAAGTAAACCTCACTTCTACATCCTCAATGTGAGTGATTGTCATTGCTCTTCTATCACATCAGGATTGAGTCAACCAAGTGACTTCAGTGGATTATATTGTTCTTAGGATTAGTGCTTTACCAGTTGCACTAAACCCTATTACTCTTTGAATCACATCCTTTGTGATCTTGATCGGTGCTTCAACTTCCAGCCATAGAAATTGATCATGCACTCTACTTAACACATACCTGACCCAATCGACATGAAATTGATCACGAAAATCAATGACATTCGACAAACCCTTGTTCTTTAGATGCAAATGTTCTACCTTCAACAGATCATGATCACAGAACCCTTTGAATTCATTTCTAATGAATTTATCTCCAAGTTCTTCAAGCTTGAAATGGATGAAGGAGAGAATATCTTCAACCAGTAACACATCGGAGGGCACAAATGATAGGGCACCAATCATGTTGATCTCTCCAAACTTCATAGGATGCAGCTTGAACTCAGGTTGTGGTTCTTTAATTGCTTCAACTAACACAAGAGTTGACACAGAAGATGCCATGATGATCTTCAAACATTTTTTTCAAAAATGGGGTTTGAATACCTTCTCCTCTAGGGTTGCCAATCACCACTATCACACTACTTAATCAGTCCACACAAATAGCTCTAGCAAGATTTTGATCACCTTAGGTTGCACGAGAGCTCAATAATAATTACAAGAAAGCAAGGTAAATGAAATGTATTGTCATTTCTTTATTTATCCGTTAAGGTTTATCAGTGCTTCAATACAACAGATAGTTTAAACAATTTTGACCATTTACAACTTAAGGTACACTGATTTACTTCTTACCGATTTCTTGTTACCGATACCAGTACACAAACAACATTTACACTAACCCTCAAAACATTTACCAAATAAGAGCTTTAAACAAACTTTTATGCATCTAAACCATGCAAATAGACGTAACCTCATATTGGTTGAGGGGATTCAATAATAATCTTACCATATGTGCTCCCCCTGAGCATCAGTATGCCTAGTTTGAAGAGGAACTATCATCACCAGTGGATGATGACTTAGTTTCAGAATGATTCTCTCCTTCTTTGCTTTCTTCCTTCTTAATCCATGTCTTTTTCATTTCATTCCTTGCCTCTTCAATTGTCTTCTTTCCTTTCAAGTCATTTTGCCCTTTCTTTTTGCCAAACCGGTTCCTATCTTCAAACCGGTTATAGGATTGGTTCCTGCATTCTCTGGCTAAGTGACCGATCTTATGGCAATTGAAACATGCCATACCAGTTGTCCTCCATGGTCCTGCATTATTTCTCTGACCCATTCTCATTCTACAATTTCCTACACCATGACCAAAATTACCACGAGTGGAATAGGTGGCATTGAATTGATTACTCATTTTATTAGGTCCAATTGGTTTGAATGGTGATCTTGATGCATTTTAATTGAACATGCATTCTTTAGCTTTGTGTCCATATTTATTGCATGTAAAGCAATATCCATTGAAGCTTCTTCTATTAGACATGCTTCTAGATCAAGATTTACACTTATAAGAAGTGCGACCATACTTGTGACAATTATGGAAATAACCATCAAAGGTGAAAGACTTCTTTTGACTGACTGGTTGATTTCTACAGACATTAGACTTATGACCCGGTTTACCACAATGATTGTAAGAAGATTTAGAAAACATCATACCTTTCATTCCTAAATTGTTCCTTTTATCATCTGGAGTAGGAGAACCCCTTCAAGATGATAAGTCTAACTCAAAGGAGGGAGGATAAGGCTTCAAACATGTCTTTAGAATTTTTTTTATGGTTTTCAATCATGCATTCTGTGTTTGTAATAAAGAACCC
Organism: Cryptomeria japonica; assembly: GCF_030272615.1. NCBI lineage: Eukaryota > Viridiplantae > Streptophyta > Pinopsida > Cupressales > Cupressaceae > Cryptomeria > Cryptomeria japonica. The sequence goes on from NC_081408.1 coordinate 706,542,682, forward strand.
CATCTTGTGAGCCAAACTCCTATTTTGGCATTTCTATAAGCCAATTAGGACTTTTGGACAATAGGGGATCAAATGTGTGTAGGAAATATTTATCCTAGTGGTTTTAGTGCTTCTAGGATGTTTTAGGAGGGGTTAGACTTGACCCAAGGCATTAGGAGGCGAAAGATGACATTTTGACAACTTTTGCAAAAGTTGTCAAAGTTGTCATGAGCAACTTTTATGCACTTTTTGCATTTTTGTTTGTTTGAACTCCTCCAATGGCTCTAACCTCTTGGTTTCAGTTGAGAGAATTTGTGGAGTGGTTTATACACCTTGTGGATCCAATTCCAAAGGAGAGAGTGTATGGAGGAAAGTTTTGGTGACAACAAACTAATAAAATTCTGAGTTTTTCTTGCAATTATGGAGTTTTGGTATGAGGTACGGTACTATATGGATTGGGATCAATCCCCAATGATGTGAATTGGCTAGAGAGGAGAGTTATATTTGTTTTTTATTTTGTTTTAAGTTCTATTTGTGTGTTTTTCTCCTGATATTCAAATTTTACTATAGGTGCCCGGAAAACCAGGGTTTACCTTGGGTTTTTCCTCCTCCATGGCCATAACTTGCACTTTATCAATTTGAGACCCATGGGATTTTATGAAAGGAAATTATGGTTAGTGTATTCTAGGATTCCAAAAGTTTTTTGCATGAGGAGCAAGGGAGAGGTGTGTTTGTAATGACCCAAGGTAGACATCTCTATGTGGCTACCTAGACCTTGAACAACAAAGTTACCCTTGTATGCAAATGGAAATGATTCCAGCCATGTAACCCTAGAATCCATTATGGTTTATGGTTCCCCACATACCCATTGGGTTTTAATTTCTTGATTTACTCATCTGGATATAGGTGCTTCACAAATGGACATCTAATTAACCCTTTAGGATAGTCAACATCCTACTGGTTCATACCTTTGTTTATCAGACCCAGACCCTTCCTTTTGGGGAATTGTGTAACCTCCAAAAGGGTACTTGAATCCATAATTTTTTTGCTATGTTGTTTGAGAAATTTTGAACTTAAGGTCCCTTTACCCGCTAAAAAGGGCTACAAACAAATAGGCCTAATTGTGAAGGTACTATGGGGGATAGGGTTGAAACCTCAAAACCAGTGGTGGATCTGGTATAAGTGAGTCATGATTGACCCAAAAAAAAAATTCTATTCAAGTGAGTCATGATTGACCCAAAAAAAAAATTCTAAAGGTCCATAACCCTTGGAGGTCTCAAAGTGTATGTTTGAACCATTTAACCAAGTTGAGTAGGTATGAGTCTTGAAGATGATGAGAAGATTGAACAAATGTTGTAGAGCCCTGTCTTGATAGGATCCCATTGTTTTCTTGAGGGGTCAGTGTCATACATTTTGAGGTGTTAGGCAAGTTACAAGGAGGGCTCTGCATCATCATCCTTTATCCTTTTGGATTTAGATGATTCTCTAGTTTTCATAGGACCTGTACCGAAGTAGCCAAGACTCATTGTCCCCTTTGTTCTCCTCTGAGCTTTTAATTGTTCATCTATCTTCTCAGAGCTTTCATTAAATTTCCACAGCTTTTTATTTCGCTCATTTGCAGTTTTAAACTCATTTTTGAGTTGTTCAATTTCTTTCATCATCTTCTCCTTTTCCTTTGCTTTGTCATGCAGATGTTCATCCATGGCTCCATTCTCCTGAGTGAGAATTTGGATTTCTTCATTTTTTTTCAATGATGATTGCATCATTTTCTCTTAGGGCTTCTTTAGCAAGCCTTTTGGATTTTTAAACTTTTGACAAAACTTCTTCTACATCTCTTTTTCTTTCATCTGCTATCCTGTTGGCTTCTAGTATTTCAGTCATTCTTAGGGCCTAACTTTCATGCTCTCTTTTTAGATATGTGATTTCTTTAGTCAACTTCTTGTTCTTTTCCATTAGTTTTGAGACTGCTTCTTTTGTTTCTTTAGATCCACTATGTTCAAAGATTTGATCTATGATATCCCAACTCTCATTTAGTCATAGAGCAAGTTCCTTTCTTTTAGCAAGTGATTTGCTCAATCTCTCCTTCAGTTGAGCAATCATTTCATTAGCTTCATCAATCTGCTTATGATACCGGTATTCCTCCATTATCTTTTTTCTCAAGCTCTCAAACTTTTCTTCAAAGGACCTAAGCTCTGATACCAATTGTTAGTATTAACTAGTGACTGAGAGGGGGGTGAATCAGTCAAAATGGTTTATACACAATTCAAAATTTCAAACTAACTGGTCTGCAACTATCCTTCAAAATTAACTTAAACATTACATTAATCATGAAAGTAGAGAACATCAAAGAAAACAAATTTGCTTGCACAAATAAGCATCACATAACACTAGCAATTATACGTGGAAACCCTCAGTTAGAGGGAGAAAACGACGGTGGGGATAACCCACAATCTCTTTTATTGCAATGAAAAAGAGTGCCTTGTTAAGAGCTTACAACCAGTTCTTTCTGAGAACATCACCCTATTAGGAGTGACTGGTATCCGGTTAAGAATACCTTAGAACCTGTTAAAGTTCACCTTGCTAGAGGACTTTACAACTTCATATTAGAAGTGACTCTATTAAGAGATTCTACATGAAGAACTGGTTAAGGTTCACCTTGTTAAAGGATTTATAATGCTGCAATTATTAGAAGGCAACAAAGATGATTGATTTGTCTAATGACACCACCTTTGTCTCATAGATCTACTTTGCAAGCTCTATTCTTCTGATTGGTGTCGGCTTCATCAATTCATGCCTCTATTTGTTGCACTCTATTTTGCTCCCCCTATTAACATTCACAAAGATTTTTTTCTCATTGGCAACAACACAATCAAAATGAATGATGTGAATATATTAGCATTTAGTTCTAGCACCATCTTTCCCTCAAAAAATCAAATTCAAAAATTTGTTATCGCACCTCAAATTTCTCTCCAAAAATCATTCTGGGAATATTGGTCAAGACAACAGTTCATGCCGAAAAGCTCGCCAATTGAAAAGAGAAGACTATCAGTTCAATTGGATGTTATCTGGATTTTTCTAAGTTTGTCGGTTGAGACTCCTGTATTTGTGGTTGTTGCCTATGTACCTCTCCAATTCTGCCTAACCAGTTACCCCCTATATACTGGTCTACTCACTGCTTAGTTGATTAACCCCTATATACTGGTCTACTCACGTCTTAGTTGGTTAACTCCTATATATCGGTCTACTCATTACTTAGTTGGTTAACCCCTATATACTGGTCTAGACATTGCTGATAGGAATAAGGACTATTGTTCTTTATCAGCTACTCTTTACTCCTTTACTGATGGATTATATAGACTTAGAAGTTAATGTTGCCAACAATGACAACCATTTCACCGGTCATATAAAATGCATCACAATGCCAACAAATGATTAGTGATTTACGGTTTGGAAGGTGAGCTTGTATCATGGAAAGGAGTATCTGACCAGAACCAAAACTTGTGATGATTATCAGAAGGTGTGTTTCAAATTTCTAATGAATTTTTGTTAAGGTTTTAGTAGGTTTAAGACTGGTGAAGATATCATCAAACCGGTAATGATTTTTATTATGACGGTGATCAATGATGAGTCTATATGAAGTCGGTAACATGACACAACCCACATGAAAAGATTTAATTACTGTTTTAGCACGATTCAAGGAAGAATTTCTTGGGAATCAGCAAAATGCTTTGTAGAGTGTTTTATGGTTTTTACTTTGGTACATATTGGATTTTCGTGATGGATTACAATCAACCAATGATTGATATTGCATTGTAATTTATTGCAATGATCTGTATATCCATCTAAGATGATCTCTTATGATTTAAATTATAAATTCATGATGTAATTAGGATCTAGTGGCCGACCTAGTTGAGATGGTTATTTCAGATGACACAGTTGATTTTTTTCATGTCGGTGGTCTTAGAGAATGTGTTGAGCCATCCAATTTAAGTGTGAGATATGCCTAAGACTTGTAGAGTGTTGTGCATAACTAGATCTAATCAAGCAAGCAGAGAAGTGCAAGTAATAGATAATTTTCTTATTGTTGTTCCCTAACAATTGCAGCAAGTTAAATCCCTTAACCGGGTAGGTCCTAACAAGCCTTAAACATTTAAGTCCCCTAATAGGAAATTTCTCAAAAGAGTGTTAAATCCTCTCACAAGGTTGATCCTAACAGATCATGAAGCTCCTAATTAGGCTGCTAGGCAAATCCCTTAACTAGGTGGCTCCTAAAAAGGTCTACTCCTAACAGGGCATATTCTAAGCTCCTAACAAGGCTAAGCTCCTAATAGAGCATACTTCAAAAGAGTACAAACATTTGTGGGTTTCCACATAAAAAAACTTATGGTGTTCATGTGTGGAATGTTTTTCATGTGATGTTCTTGTTTATGTTTAATTTCATGCATTATTTTTGAGACACTGATTATGATGTTTTATAAGAAGTTTATCAATGGTTACCAATACTGATAAGAATTGATAGAGAAAAGTGATTGATCTAATAAGATAAGTTGGTAAATGATCAAATCTATATGATTTCTTAAGTGGTGAAAGAATTGATTAATATGGTAAATGATTTGATTAATGTGTTAAGAAAATCTGATAAAGATGTTGTTAGATCTTATTGAAGAAGTTGAGATATTTGTTAAATAGTTTCAGATCTGATATAAGTTTGATTTTGGGTTTAAAGTTTCAATTGGTCTTAATAATGCTTCACCCCCCTTCTCAATATTAATTGGATCCTCATAGGATTAACAAATTCAACACCATAGACAAGCGAATATGGAGTAGCTACAGTAGGTGTGACAACACTTGTGTGATAGGGCCATAGTGCAGGATTAACTTGGTTGTGCCAATTGCGGCCAACATCATCGACTATCTTTTTAAGGATTTTGAGAATAGTTTTGTTAGATGCCTCAACTTGACCATTACCTTGAGGGTAGTATGGAGTGGAAAAATGATGATGGATATGGAATCGATCATAAAGCTCACAAATATCATGATTCTTGAAGGGACAATCATTGTTTGTGACAATGGAGATGCAAACATCGTAACGACAAATGATATAATTGAGGATGAAAGTGACAATCTACTTACTGGTGACTTGGCTGAGAGGGACAACCTTAATCCACTTTGTGAAATACTCAATGGTTATGATAAATAATTTATGGTTGTTGGAGGATTGAGGGTGAATCTTTCCCATGAGATCAAGTCCCCATTGACAAAAGGGCCATGGAGTAGCGATACGTTGAATTTATTGTGTTGGGGCATGAATGAGGTCTCCATGAATTGGACACTTCTTGCATTTCTTAACACATTGAAATGAGTCTCTATCCATTTTAGGCAAGTAATAACTAGTCCTCATATGTTTCTTAGCTAAGGTTGGATCACTAGAGTGAGTCCCACATATACCTTTGTGGACTTCACATAATGTGATTTGAGCTTCATTACTCTCTAAACATCTAAGAAGAGTACCATCGAGACTCTGTTGGTAGAGTGTATTGGCTATGATGATGTAACAGGAGGATTGGCGATTGAAGGTACAATGTTGGTTATTAGAAAGGTTAGGTGGAAGGGTGTTATCATGAAGGTAGGTGAAAATATCATCATACCAAGGGGAATCAGAACCAACAACACATATTAATTCTGATGAAGTGATCTCTTGGTATTTGCTCAAAGATTATCTCGGTGAAGTACTTCTTGAAGTCATCCACCATTTTCTTTTAAGGCATTAGTTTTTCATCTTTGGTCTGATAATTATTATTTTTTTTATGAATTCCAAGTTGAGAGTCACCAAAAACATGAGGTTATTGGATCTTCCATTGAACTGCAATCCGTAGACCTGTTGTTAATGCCTCGTACTCTGCAATATAATTCATACAGGGGAAGGATAGTTGATATGACTTAGGAATAGAATACCCTTGAGGTGTGATAAAGAGTATGCATGCTCCTTCTCCATGTTGTGTATATGGACCATCAAAGTATAACTACCATAATTTGGATTTTGTCACCGTGAAGATTGATTCAGCCAAAAATTATGATGCAATAGGAGAATTATTGATTATTGGTGCATCTGCAAGCTGGTTTGCAATGACTTGTCCTTTAATATCTTTTATGTCAACATACTCAATGTCAAAATCACTTAACATCATGACCCACTTAGCCAGCCTACCTATGAGAGTTACTTTGTTGAGTAGATATTTTAGTGGATCAATTTTTGCTATGAGCTTTGTCTTGTGAGTTATCATGTCATGATGCAACTTCTACAAAGAAAAAATTATAGTAAGATGCATGCTCAATTAGAGTATAATTAATCTCTTGTCCAACCAATGTGTGATTAATGTAGTATATGGCTTGTTCTTTTCTTTCATGGTCATGTTGTGCCAAAAGTATCCCCAATGTTGTCATTGTTGTTGATGTGTAGACTAACAATGGTTTTCCTTGAATTAGTGGCATAGGTACTAGTGGATTCAAGAGAGAGTCATTGAGAAGTTGAAAATATTGTTGGTATTTGTCATCCCACTTAAACTTGATGTTCTTGTGAAGCAAATATTGAAACAAATGACACTTATCCGCGAGTTGCACTATGAATCTGTGGATCGACTGGAGTTTTCCTTGCAATGATATAATTTGACTAATGTTCTTAGGAGGAGGTATTTCTAAAATTTCTCTGACTTTTGTTAGATCTACTTCAATACCTATTTTCTAGACAATGTATCCTAGGAGTTTCCCAAAGGTCACCCCTGAAGACACATTTCTTAAGATTCAATCTAACTTTATACTTTTCCAAGCGATCAAAGACCACTAATAAGACATCCAAATGTTATTCCCTTGTATCTATTTTTCTAGAATATCATCTATATAATCCTCCATGGTAAAATACATGATATCATGAAAGATTGTTGTCATGGATTTTTGATATGTGGCACCTGCATTCTTTAATCCAAAGGGCATGACGTTCCAACAAAAGGTACCTCATGGACATGTGAATATTTTCTTGTTTTAATCTTCAAGTGCTATCTTAATTTTATTATATCTATAGAATCCATCCATAAGTCATAACAATGCATGGCCTGTTGTGAGATCAATGATCAAATCAATGTTTGGTAATGAGAAGTCATCCTTGGGACAAGCCTTGTTGATGTCTTTGAAATTGGTGCATATCCTTATGTTGCCATCTAGTTTGATGATAGGTACAAGATTGGAAATCCAATCTGGGTTGTCAATTGGTCTAATGAAACAACATCCAACAACTTTTCAAGCTCAACTTTCACTAGTAATGCCACCTATGGATGCATCTTATACAATTTATGTTTGACTAGTTTGGTGCCTAGAGTAATTATCAAGTGATGCATAACCAAATTAGGACCTAGTCCAGGAATTCCCGTGTATGACCATGCAAAATTTATCTCTCTTTGTGAAAAATTTTATGAATTTTGGCCGCTTGATTTCCGTTAATGATTGTGCAAGAAAGATGTTGTGTGTACCTCCTTTGTCCCAATGTTTATTTTGATGGTTTCTTCGATCAACATACATGACTTCTCTTGATATGATCTCATGAGGAGAGTTTCAAACCTTCCATCCTTTGGTACCTTAGAATGGTTTTCACCATCGGATGCGTCCTTTCTTTTTACTTTTTTGGGGTCAAAACACTGTAGTGTAGTTTTCACTAAAACACCCATTATTTTTTTTATTTTAATATATTTGCAACTAGAAGGTTTGGCACCCTCTCCAAAGTATGTCACATTGTTGAGTTCAATGGTGTATCCTTCTTTGTGGTCCCCAAGAGGGAGATAATCTCTTATGCCATTGTAATCAATGAAGGCCCCATCATTTTAGAATGTGTCAAGGTGTGAAGGTCCTTGTTGGTCCTAGTCAATGAGTTGGGGATGAAAAAGGGGAAGGCCATTGGTATGTTCAAAGCTAGCAAGTGTAAGGGTAAATACACAAGAATATTTGGGTATGTCAATAAGGTCATTAGGGTCATCATTGGTACTCTCCCCATCAGTCTCGATCGTGAAAGAATCTAAATCAACATCACTAGAAGGACACTCAGCAATAGGAGTTCTCACTTTTTGCATTTTTCACCTAGAGTTTTTAGACATAGAGGGTTCAGGATCTCAAAAAGTCTTTATCCATGCTTCACCATTATCTTTCTTATCTTGAGATGTAGAACTATATTATGCTTGACCAACTTTGAATAGTTCTCTAAATTTGTCTTCCACTGTGGGTTCACCAAGTTCTCTAAAGTTTCTACAAGCTCAAAATCATTGGATGATTTGTTTGAACCCCATTCCCATTATTTGAATATGTATAGTAGCATCTATCTTGTTGTTGGTCATTAGTGGAAGTGAGATAAGTGATTTGCAATTTTGCTTGGGAATCAAGACCATGTAATCTCAATGGTGCAGAACCAAGTCCTTTTGTCCGTTGTTTCTTTGGTACCAACTCAAGTTGTAATGGTTCTACAATACCTTTCTTTTGTAGGCCAAGATGACCTTTTTCATCATATCCCATCTTTTGTATAAACATAAAACCATTTCCATAGTTCTCAAATGGTATTGTGATGTGGTCTTGATTAGGTTGTTCTTCTTGTTCATTATAAAGCATCTTTTAAATATCTTCTTCTTCCATTTCACCCAATTTCTCAAAGGTGGTGGGATCTCATTGTATAATGATTGTTGATATTTTATTTGAAGGATGTGGTCTACCATAATTCTTAGTGGAGTTCATTAATTGTCTTAGATACAAGGTTTGATTTCGATTATATTTTCTTATGCCTTTATCCTTGAATTTTCCTTTAAGCTCTGCTTGTTTTAAAGTATAAGCTTCCAAAGATGTCGGATCAATGTATACCGAAGATGGAGTAGCCTCTTGATTGATTGGGAATTTTTTTTAGGACTTGGTTTAAGATTGTTGCAATATATGTATGGATTTGGATCACCTTTAACTATGACTTCAATTCTATTGTGTGGGAACTTGATGCATTGGTGATAAGTCAAAGGAATTTCTCTCATTGCATGTATCCATGGTTGTCCCAAAAGTATATTGTATTTGAGATCAAGATCAAAGACTTGGAAAAAAAAATCCTTTGTTACTAGCCCAACAATGTACATCTTTCTATAATCCATAGTGTTTTCGGAGAATCCAATTATATGATAGCTTTCAATGTACAGATATTGAGGCCTACTCCTCCATCTATCAAGAATATTTTTTATGTGTTTTTTATGAAAGAAAGCTTCAATGTGAAGTGGTGCATTATGTGGTTGTAAGGGAGATGTGTCATCTGCTTCAATTAATGTAAGGCAATGGGGGCTAGAAAGATGTCCCACCATGGCTTGACACTGGTTCATGTTTAGATTAGTAGAAACATATGTCTCTCTCAAGATTTTGTCCAAAATAGCTTTGTGTGAGGGTGAAATGCACAAAAGCTTGAGGATTCAAATGAGAGTGGGTGTCTTTCCTAATTAATCTATAAGGTCATAGTGGCTATTGGATGAAGATGAAGTCGTTTTGGGTGCAACACCTTGTAAAGTAATTTTACCCCTTCGAGTAGTGACATTGCATTTGGTAGCTTTTCCTTTTATTGTAATGGTAGACACATGGTTGTCCAATTTTGAAATATGGTTGACGATGTAATCATCAGATGGTAGTATAATTGGCATTATTGTCTATCTTAGTGGTCTTTTTCTTATCATGTTTTGGAAATGGTTCCTTGAACATCACATGCTCTTCATTAGAAGTGTGACCATCTGCTTCTATTGTGCCATTGTCAATAAGATATTGAATGATATTCTTCAATTTCTTACAATTACTAGTCTCGCGACCCTTGCTCTTATGATATTTGCAAAATTCATCATCATTCCACCATGTAGGCTTTACCCTTGGTTCAAATGGTGGACTATCTAGCAATGTGATGAGCTTATTGGAAACCAACTTCTTCAATGCAGTTTCAATTGTTTCTCCCAAAGGAGTGTACTTGTTTGGAGGTCTTGGTGCTCTTTGTGTATTCACTTGATTGTTGGATGAACTTGCGTAAGGAAAATTTAACTATGGTTTAACCACATTAGCATCCACAACCCCATCAGTGTTCTTGTTCCAAAATCAAGGTTTATCTTTTCCATTGGGATCATTTTTTTTCTCTTTAAATAATTTAATGGTGCCTTTCTAAATAAGGACCTTCTCAACTAATAAACCCTTTTTAGTAACTTCCTTGAAGGTAGACAAACATGTCATTCAAAGTTTATATCCAATTTATTTGTTCACATTTTGGGTAAACATTTCAACCATTTGTTTTTGTGGAATTTGACAAAGGCAATGACTATCCAAACTTCTCCATCACTACAAGAATGATGCAAACCATTTTATTTATTTTTATGTTGCATAAATTGGTCATTAATACCTCACTTTCAATGTTGTTTAAAGGCCTTTTCCATTTCACTGCATGACTTGATCCTAGATGGAAATTTTGAAAACAATTCTATGGCTTGTGCACCTAAACATTGTGGAAATAATCTCATCAAATAGGAATCATCTTTTTCCACCTCTATGAAAGCCATAAAAAATTATCTAATGTGTTCCTTAGGATCTCATTTACCTCTATACTTGTGAAAATTTGGTGTCACAAAATGAGGAGGAAAAGGAGGCATTGGTATGCTTCTATCATACGAATAAGGACATATGTCATTAATTATGTAGTCCTTTATTGGTGTTTGCATACTCACTATCTATTATTGCAATTCCTTAATTTGTTGTTGCAAATCACTTCTTGGTGGTGCTTTGTCTCTTTGATTTATTCCCATGCTTGAACCACTAGAAGGAGGAGGATGAATGTAATGCATGTAATGGTGATATTTATCATATATATTCTCATATGGCGGACTCATGTAATTGTTGTAAGGGTCATTGGGTATGTTATTATGATGAGGAGCACTAAGCCTAGAACAATTGTATGCATCATGATGATGGGCATAATTGGTATTGTAAGCATGATCTTGAGTATTGCCACCAAATATAACATGTGGTCTTCTTGCATAGGTATTGACATGATCTTGGGTGTTCTCTTATTGTTGAGCATATGTATTGGTATTCCTTCATCTTTGGAGAGGACAAGCATGGGGTTATTCATGAGTGTTTCTAGCATCATTAGTATAAGCATAAGTATCAGTCACTTGAATTTTTTGAAACAAGGATGAGGGTGACTAAGGCATGGCACACTCGCATCTATGTCCATCATCATTACCACTAGAATTAGCTTGATTGGGATCCTCTTCCAAAATTTATGTAACATCAAATTCATGGGGTAATCTTGTACCACTTTGAACAAACAATTGAAAGAAGCATTGATGGTCTCTTCTCATGATTTCTTCAACCACTCTATTAAATTTCACATTGGATATAGTGTCTTGAATGTCTGTTGTAGAAATAGACTCATTGTCAACTTCTGGTGGATTACTGTGATTCTCAAAAGATTGTGGGTTGTAAAATTCATCTCCATCAAACTCATATGTTTCCATGTTTAGATATTGTTGAGATTCTTCAGCTTGTCTTCTATTCCTTTGTGATCAAGTTTCAACCATAAACTAACCTTAGCTAAAATGGAAGATGGAAGAAATATGAAGACTATGGGAGACCAAGAGGGTTATAGAATAGATAATGAATCTAGGGTTGTCTTGCAATGTCCCAAGATAAATGTGATTATCTAAAGCAAGGTGTGGCCTCCTAGGATATGATAGACTCCTAATGAGGTAAGTTGACCTTAACTAGAGATGTCTAAATGATACCTAAGATGATAAATCTGATGCGGGAACCACCTAGAGATATAATATAATATGTTTGCAAGGTATGATAGGGGATACTAAACAACCTTTTGACTCTAGTTGAAAGATGTGAGTGGGAGATTGAAAGTAGTGTATGAAAATGTCTAAAAATGGATGGAAAAGCCATGACCAAATGATGGTTGACCTAAATGAAAACTTGTGGAATCAGCCTTAGAAGCTCTTATGATCTTAGAAACATGGATACAATATGAATTCATAGACGTAGTTTCAAATTCTAGATAGATAGTTTCAGAATTGCAGTGCAATTCTCAATTCTACTTAGATATGCAATAAAAAGTTGTAGATACATGCCAAAAGATGACATAGATACAATTTCACTATTGATAATGTTTTCTCAATTATATACAGATACATGCCAGAAAGTGACACGGACACGACAAGATAATACATAGACATGATTTCATGGTTGATAATGTTTTCTCAGTTCTATCCAAATACGTGCCAAAAAGTGTCAAAGACGTGACAAGATATGTCAGATACATTGGAAATGGGCACAAATGTGGCCAGAGAGATCGTATACATGTTGGAAGTGAACACAAATGTGTTTCTGGCAAAAATTATGAATTCCATCCAATTTTTTATGTTGTTCTCAATGTTTGATGTTTTGTGGCAAAAAAGAACAACAAACAAGAAGACACAATATCTGAAGGTGTGTTGTCCAAAAATCTAAGAATAAATGTGTATGTTTTTGAGGCCAAAATAGCCCAATTTCCATGGGTCCCAACACAATAAAAAATATTTGAAAGCATGCAAAACCTATTCTTGGAAAGAGGGTACTACTTGTTTAGTCCCTATTAAGCTTTCTTCAAATACTAAAACAAGGCGGATAGAAAGAGACTTTGTGGCAATAGCTCCCCCTTTCACAACACTCCCTTCTAGAGCACACCAAAGTCACATACCCTGAAGATCTAAAGATCTTATGAACTGAGGGACACCTGTCTCAACAATGAGTAGTAGCAATGTGGGGTGGCTTTTAGAGGTCCAAAATCCTACACCGACAAGCAAAAAGGGATTTTGGGCCACTAAAAAAATTGGTATCTAGTAATGTTTTGAGGTTTAATGGTGGTCATACATGTAGCAGTTTTCTCAATTAAGAGGCCTCCCAACACTTTCAAGTTTTATGCATCACAAGGATAGTGGAGGAGACATATGTCGGTATAACACATTGATACTAGGTGATAAGAGACTTTCGTCAAAAACCTCAATTATTTATATAGCAAACCAAAACAAAGTATCACTTGGGTCATTTGCTCTCATAAGATGGGAGGTAGGCCCTCTAAAGGACAATAACAATCTCTTACACCCAAGATCCAATGGAAGGCGAGGGGAGAGGATACTTTTATTATCACCTTAGGGTTCTAAACAAAAACATGTCAAAAGCACAAGACACTTCAAACAAAGTTCATTTACCCTTCAACAAAGAAAATTATCAATGAAAATCATGTGAGCCTAATTAAACTAGAAAATGACAAACAAGCATCTAAATTACCCTTGCAAGTAAATGATTAGTAGTTTCAATGATTACCCCAACCTGCAAGCAAACTTGTTAGATTAATTTTTTTTAAATCCCAAAACAAAATATGAAAAGGGGCCTTTGACAAAATAATAGAGACAGTTGTTCCACTCTGTTAGGCCTCAAGGGTTAGCACAAAAATCAAATCAAATATTAAATTTAACCCTAATTGTAAAAGAAAAAATAAATGCAGAAAACACAGAGGTTGTTATACTTGACGCAAATGCAAAAAGACCCACACTAGGACCTATCAAAAACCTGTAACCTACAAAAACACAGAAAATGCATACGCGACAAAATAGATCACATACACATGCAATATAGCATATACGTGATTTTGAGAGCCATAGATGCAACATAACAAAACAAAAATACAAAAAAAAATGATAAAAAAGCTAACATATCTGAAAACATAGACGCACTGAAAGGATATAGATAAGCACTAAAAGGATACTTATACATGTTGATAACAAATGCATACACGTCGACAATAAACACAAACATGCTGACAAATCAAACCTGCAAGACAAAAAAACAAACCAAAACACAAACGCGACATGATGATGTGCAAACACGATTTTGGCATGAAATTATCATTGATCTGATCTGCAACTTGATAAAAAGACTTCAAAATGCAAAATGATGTTAGAAACAAGGGACTAACGTCCCACCAAGCATAGCAAAATGTATATGGTGAAATCGGGATGTTAAACTATTGTAAAACCAAACAAAGATCCAACCACATAAAAACCCTAGTTCTACAATGAAATCCACCATACACCAATGAAGAACCTAAAACATGCAAAACACAAAATATTGAAATATTATACCATTCACATGATTAGTAGGGTTTGATCTCCATTGTTTCCTACCTCCATTGATCTTGTTTGATATGTTTTCTCTCATATTTTGTATTGTGCACAAGAGATCAATAAAGAATGGATTGTTGTCTAGTTGCTTGAGTGATTTGATCACTCTGAAAGGTCGCATGAGCATTGATTAGCTTGTTAGGGGGTTGAAAAGGATGAAAGGATCCTCTTATATAGAGAGTACCCTAGAAATGGAGGAATATGATTAAGAGGTGGAGGGATGAATGGTAGGTTAGGATTGAAGGGTAGGTATAGTAAATGGGAAAATATTAGAGAGGTGGTTAAAGGTAAATTAAGAGATGAATGGCAAGTGTTATGGAGGAAAAAATCTAATGAATTAATTAAATAAATAAAGATTCATTTAATTAATAGAAGAAGTGAGGCCAATTAAATAAATAAAATATTTATTTAATTTAGGGAAAGGATAACTTAATTAAGCTAGGACAATTTTAGGGGCCTACACATTGATTGGTTAAATAGCTTGTGATTGCTTCTCATTGTTTGGTGGAGGTTTGAGGTCTGGCTTGGCTTGTAGCACACACTTCTAGGTGTGTCAACTTGATATCAAAGTAACTGTGACTATAGCCCCTTCCCACTTAGTGAGCTTTTGCCAGGGTTTGAGATCTGATTGTTTTTTTTTTCAGTGCAGGCATTCTTTTGGCAATTATTGTGCCATTCACATTTGGCACACAATCAATTTTGTTTCCTAGTTTATTTGTAGATTAGTGGATTTTTTTGATTGGGTGTTTCATTGTTTCTTGTCTAAGTTTCTTTAGCAGATCTTGGTTGGCAATTATCTATCTAAATTTGATACCAATCTTTGTAGATGAGTTCATTTTTGGAGTAACCAATTTACTTGAGCTTGAGTCAGAAGTTATCATCTTCAGATTACTTCATTGATTAGTCGGCAGAGTCATTCAGGGTTTTGCATTTTTTTGGCATTGATTGCTCTAGTTAACCCTAGCTTTTGTATAACATTTTCTATGGAGATCCTCTGGCTTCTATAGAGCTTGTCAAATTTGTGGTTGACTTGTGCATATTCCTTACCATTGTAGACTTGTCATTTTATTGTTAAAGAATTTCATATTGGACCTCCAATCAATGGATTTTATGGGCTCTTATGATCTTTGATCATTGTTGAAGGTAGTGTTTTTTGGACCCACATTCAAGTCTTTTGGAAGATGACATTTCTAGGCAGTGATTTTTCTCTAGCGAGTTGGCTTCTTTCCAGGATCAAGCCCTATTGTAATTTGTGTTTGTTATCGAAGTCTTTGACCTGCGTATTCTTCTTTGATTGAAATCTTCCAGATGGTTTATGGAGCTCATGTTGCTATGAATATATAAAGTTGGTATTGATTACAAAAGTGATTTTTGGCAAGGGTCTTTATATCTAGCACTATGTATAGGTTGGTGCTTCATGGTTTATTTTGTTTTTTGCAGACTTTGGTAACTCTTATGTTTCTATGAAATAATTCATGTGCTTTCTAAGTTTAGGCTTTTTTTTCTCCACGGCTAAATTATTGTGGTGGGGCCGACCAAAGGTGGTTTGGGAATTTTGTATGGGACTTTAGTCCCACATGCAAAACATGGACATATTTTAAGATGTTAATATAGGGCCGCAGCTATTCTAGCTCCAAAATAGACCTGTCGTACAACGTGTTAGTGATAGGTTAGTCAATCACAACTGTTAACTACAAAATCGATGGTGTAAAACGCGTGACTAACATGCGTGTTAGTCAATCTGTACTATCTTTTTGGAGCCAGAATAGATGGATCCTTAATATAGCCTCTTTCATGGTTGTGGGCCCATTGTGTAGGTGGAGATTTAAGTGCTTGGAGGTGATAATTGGCATGGATAACCCACCAACAATAGGCTTAATATTGCCCAACTTTTTTATATTGGTCAATTGACTTTGGTGGTCATATGGAGAAAACGGGGCTATTGTGGATCCCGAAAGTGCCTAAAATAGGCCTTTTTCAAACTCACATAACTTTTGCATATGAAGTCCATTTTTACATAATAAGATATCATGGAAAAGCTACTTCAACAAAATATGCTATGGTGGAGGTAATTTTTTAATATTTTATCATTTTATGCTAGTTTTTATAGCTTGAATTTGAAATTTTTTATTGTTACTCTCTTAGAAAAATTTGTGTTTTGGGAATTGTAAATTTGCTTTGCATCCATTCTAGGGGTTGTATAGTGTTTTTTAGTCCTTTGTGTGTGCTCTTGTAAATCATGTCAAACCCAAGGATTAAGCTACTAACACCACATAATTATCACACATGGAAGCTAAATTTGTCACAATTGTTACAATCTTGGGGTCTTTGGCAAATGTTGAATGTTGATCAACCTAAATTCATCAAGGAAATTGACAAGTTTGTTCATAGATACAAATTAGATGAGGTGAAAGGACTCATAAGGATTCATGTGTTTGATAACTTATTTCACATTGTTGAGTGTGACACACCTAATGTGGTGTGGGATAAGCTTACAAAGTTGTATGGTAAGGTTAATTAGTTTAGGATCTTGCAGATCAAAGCCAATCCCACTTCTCTCTCTCTAGATGTATTTCACATTATTCAAGACTTCCTTGTACTATTGAAACTAATTTTATCACAATTGAAAGGATGTGATCATGAGAAAGATGGTGAGGATTTTATTTTTTGATCTTGTGTAAGCTAAGAGGCCCTTTTCAAGTATTTCCCTCTACCTTCTATTCTACTATGGATGCTATGGGAGACGCTCATAAGATGCCTTTATTTGAGGAGTTTTGTGATTGATTGACTAAGGAGCCAACCAAATTGATTCAAGTGGATTATCTTCCTAAGAGTCATGCTTTGATGGCTCAATCTTCCAAGGGAAAGGGTAAGAATAAGAAAAGACATATTCATCTACAAGTGGTGAGACTCCATCCAAGCTTAAGGTGAAGAGTGATCAAAAGCCTAATATTCCGCTTCTTCTAAATTTGGGGAGTTGTCATCTAAGTCTAAGAAGAAAAAGAAGGATTTTTCCATTTTGTGGAAAACTAGGACATAGTGATGCACATTGTTTCATGAGGCTAGTAACATTGTAGGAAGTTATGATGAAGCACAATATTTGTATGCCTAAGTCTTGTTCCTTGGGAAAAGGGCAATCTCTTTTGGCCAAGGCTTTGTCCTCTTCTAATTCCAATTGGATTCATTATTTTGGTGCTTCTCATCACATGACTCATACTATGGATATTCTTAATTGTCCTTCTAATAGTTCTACTTCACATATTGTTGTTGGGAACTCTTCTCATATTCTAGTTTTGGGGACAAGCTTAGTTTTGATGCAAGATGGTAGCATTGAGGATGTTATTCTTGTTCTTGATATTTCATATAATCTACTTTCCATGTATTAGTTTTGTCATCATGGTGATGAAAGGCTTGTTGATATATCTCCTATAAATGTGACTATTTGAAAGTTGCAATATCCAGAGAATTCCATTGCTATAGGCATAGTTGATCATGCAACCCATCTGTATAGGTTTGATACATTTGATTCTTCATCAAGATCATGCCTTATTTCTCATGTTGATTCTATGAGCAATCTTTGGAACAAATTATTTGGGCATTTAAATTATAGATATCTATAATGGTTGAGCACACAAAACTTGGTGATTGGTCTACCTAAGATCTCTTGTTCAGAAGGAGTTTATTAGGGTCGTGCTCTTGGAAAACATCATAGGGATCCATTTCCTAAGGGTATGGTTGCATTACCTTTGGCTCCCCTTTAGTCAGTGCATAGTGACCTCATGTCATCCCCCACTCTTTCATTTTTTAGGCCAATTATGCACTTACCTTCATTAATGACTTTTCTAGGTGCACATGGGTATACTTTTTGAAAGAAAAGGATGAGGTTATTTAAAATTTCATGACCTTCCTTGCATTTGTAGAGAAGAAATCAGGACATTCCCTTCAAAATATTTACACAGATAATAGGGGGAGTATGTTAATCAATCATTTTAGGAATTCTATCATACTCAAGGTATTCTTCATCAGCACACAATGCCATACACTTCTCAATAAAATGGTGTGGTCAAGTAGAAAAATAGAAGCTTATAGGAGATGGCCAATTGTATGATATAGTCTAGGTCCATGGCCCTCACATTTTGGGCAAAGGTTGCCAATTGTGCCAACTACATTCAAAACTGCATACATCATAGGGCAATACAGAATATGGCTCCTAAGGATGCTTGGTCTCATTTCAAGCCCAATGTTTCCTACTTCAGATTATTTGGTAGTGATGAATGGACATTCATTCTAGATGGTAGATGTAAGGCAATGAAGAAGAAGAGTCAACAATTCATCTCTGTTGGCTATTGTGAGGATGTGAAGGGTTATTGTTTGTTTGATCCTAGCACTCAAGAGGTATATTTTTGTCATAATGTTCAGTTTAATGAGTATTTCACTCTAAAGGATTCTCCATCACATGCCTCTCCCTTTATTCTTCATAATTCTTCTTTCAAGGATGTTTTACTTTGAGAGGATTAATGCTCTAATGATGAGTCACTTTGTCTATTACTAGGAGATAGGATTAATGCTTTTGAAAATTTCTTAGATAAATCATAATCAACATTAACAAGCTCATATTCATTGTTAGAATCATTAGTATCAATATTGTTAGCATGAATGTATCATTTTAATCCATTTCTTCATCAATATTAATAAAAATAGGAACTCTAATATGAATAGAACGTGAACCATCATCTTTCTTAAGCATTTTTAATCTTTGTAATTTAGGTTGAACTTCCTCCTTAGGGCAAGGTCAAGGATAGACAAATAGGACCAAGTCAACATTTGGTTTCTTTGAGGAGGAAATGGGTTGAGAAGCAAGTTCACAAGCCTTAGCATAACATCTCCATCAGGATTCTCTCACACAAAAGTTTCATTTAGTTTTAGCCAAGGGTTGTGAAGGTTTAGGATCAATAAAAATAGGCTTCTTCTCTTCCTTTAAAGGAGGATGAATGGGCAAAGGTTTACTTGGTTGAAAGATAGGAGATGCCAAATTCTTTCCTTTGTAAGATGTAGGAGGCAGGACTGCAACATATAAAAGAGGAATTAAAGGTGTAGGAAGAATATTGGGTCCATCATGAGGAGGAATAGGTCTAGGATCTCTAGGCTTACTCAAAGATAAGATCATCTCATTCTTCTACTTTTGATAATACTAAAAAAGAGCACCACTTCAAGGATTAAGAGGCTCAAATTGTTTAGGCCAAAAGTAATCAAGGTTGACATCTCCATGCCTCACTATGGGTTGATTCATTCTATGATTAATTATTATGATTTTTCCATTATGAGATAATTTGAGACAATAGTGCATAGTAGAAGGAATCACTTTCATGGAAGAGAGCCAAGGATGTCCCAACTTCACTTGAAATTGATCTGATGTAGGAATGATAGAAAAATGGCATCTAAGCACTTAGTACCAACTTCAATAGGAAGAGTAATAGAACCAATACTAGGGAAAGAGAAATTGTCATAAACCTTCACCACTACATAAAATTTATCATATGTTACTAGATGTAATTGTAAATTATAAAGATATTATTTAGTGATTACATTCACCATACAAGTTGGATCAATGAGCACCCATTGTGAGAGTGTCTTTGATCTTTGCAGTGACATATAGTGGGCCATCAGGTGCATCAAAAGTCTCACTAGGATCAAAAGTAATGCATAGGTCCTTAGGAGGTTCAGGTTTGTCAACAAGATTCACCATATTGTTAGTCTCAAGGCCCAAATTATAGGGAGAAAAATAAAGATGCTCTGACTCAACCACATTAGTAGAATGGGAAGGCAAAATTAGTAAAGATTTGAAGGTTTTGATTAGGAGGAGCTATAGGTTTGTTTCATTTATTATTCTCACTAGCTATAAATATGGTATTGTCAATAAATTCTTGAATCCAAATATGGTATTGTTATCAATAAATTTTTGAATCCTACTCCTTATGGTAAAACACTTCTCAATATCATGATCAGGTTGACAGTGATATTGTCAAAAGGCTTGGGGGTCATGATAAGGTGACAAAGGTTTGAAGGTATCTATTGGCTTGATGGGAGGAACTTTCAACATATTTTTATTTATCAATTGTGTCATGATGCTATGCAAAGACTTGAAAAGAGGATTAAATTCTTTTCTAAAGTATTTGGATAAAGGAGCCACACCTGATGTCATGGATGTCACTTGAAAATTGATGTTGTCATTGAATTTGATGTATCCCTTGTTCGGTTTAAGCTTCACAAAATATTGTTGAGCACTTTCATTCTGATCAATCAGAGCTATTGAAGAAGATGATTCAAATTGACTCATTTGAAGCTGATAATTATGAAGCATTGTGCACAACTACGTAAAGGAAGTAAACTCAGAAAAGAGAAGCTTATACCTAATGTCTTTTTGAAAATTAGAAATAAAAATCCTTTGAACATCTTGATTATCCATATTATAAGCAATTTGAGAATACAAATATTTATATCTACCAATAAAATCAGTCACTTTTTTTGTAGCACCTTACAATGAACCAAATCAATCAAAGTAATCTTAGGACCAATATTGTTGTGAGATTTTTTAATGTAAGCATTAGCTATTTGTTGACATGATATAATAGAATAAGGAGCCAAAGAACAATACCATTACAAAGCTTTGTCCCTAGAGGTTCAAGTAAACAATTTAACCATAAGTATTTTATCATGAGCAAAGTCACTACACAAAGTTTGAAATGTTTTCACATGAGTCAAGGGATCACTTTTTCCATTATAAAGCTCCAATTGAGGGAATTCCATATGCTTAGGAGGGACAACATGGACAATGTCATCAGATAATGGACTCACTACATCAAATGCGGGCACATTAAATTTGGGATGGGTAATGGAAGCTAGTTGTTGTGAAAAATTAACTTGTTTCACCTAATAATGAGGTAAAACCCTTGATTTTTGCTTCTAGACCACTTACATTAAAGAGGGGTAACTCTAATATATCTAGCCTCAAATCAACAAGGATAGGGCTAATAATTTTGATTATATTCATTGGTTGGATTTGAATACCCTCTTTCTAAGTTGAATTATGAAAATGTTGAAATTAGGGTAAATGTATTGAAATTAAAGCAATTATGCATAAATAGATCTATAGTCATTAGACAGAGCCACGAACTTAGATATGAGCAATATGTGAGTATTCAGATCTGTTCCCAAAAGGTCATCTTGAATTGTCAGGACCAGAATGCTCGTCACTCTTGTCCTCCACACTTTTCATTGTCCAAAGAGGAATTTGTTTATCTCTGTGAATAAAGCCAATACTATGAATTGTAGCTTTGTAACTATTCCTCTTTATGAAGTCTTTTTATCTCCATGAGGAATTAGGGTTTCATGTAGTCTTCATAAAACATAGAACATGAATGTCAACTCCAATGCTTGAATATTGACTTTAAATCTGCTCCAATGCTTGAAATAAGATTGATTGCTTTCTCACTTGAATTTGAATGAATGCTTGAAGGCTTGAATACTTCAATTGGTCAAATATTCTCAAAATGAGAGGGGTAGACCCCCTTTTATGCATGCTTCATTGAAAAAAAAATTAATTTTTCAACATGGACCAACATGGGATCTAGGTTCTCACCCATTTTAAATGATTGTTAAGGGACCCTAAAATGGGTCTTAACTGGGAGGACTAGAGCATTGTGTGCTCTGGTCTAACCAATCAAAGACACAAAAAATAGAGAAGGCATGGGCGCTAAAAAAATGAGTTTAGTTCATGGTGTGAGCAAAATTAGGGCTCTAATCAAGCTTTGGGAGACGAACACCAAGGTGAGGGCCCAAATAAGGACAAAATTGCAAAGGAGTACAATTTAGGATGCTACAGGATTACTACCCACAAGAGAACAAGTAGACAAAATGAACTGTTATAGTTGCATCTTATAAATGCATGGAGTACAGTTCCGATTAGGCCTAGTAGATAGACTTTGGACACTTCATTAGCTCCTTAGTCATTCACATCTGCTAAAATCAATCTCCTTTTCTGTTGTAATGCCAACACATTGATACTTTATTAAATTTGTCAATTGACCCAAATGAAGAGAGGTTTGGAACTACTATAGAGATCTTGAGAAAAACAACCAAGGAGAAAGTTGAGAAAGGACATCAAAAGAGAATGGCAAAGCTTTACCAAAAGATAAATCTACCTACAATTGAAGAAGTGTTTGGGAAGCAGACATTGAGGAGGACTAGGTTAGTTTTTACCTCTCCTCTAGTAAATATTGGTTCCTCTAGAACCCTAGCTAGATCTATGACAAGTAAAAAGAAAGGACACAAAACTAAACAAAAGGTGACAAGAGGAAAGAAAGGTCTAGAGCTTGTTGTTGAGGAAGTTGAGAGAAACAACACATATGAAGCAGTGGAAAATAAAAAGTTTGTAATTAGGAAGAGGTTTGCAAGGACAAAAATCAAAACTAAAGATTACAAGAGTGAAGAGGACAATATGCCTCTTAGTCAAAGGAAGATAACTTTGGTCTCTCCAGTAGAGACCCTATCCAAGAAGAGGAAGGAAGTGAAGAATAAAGAACCAGTGAAGACAACAGGAAAGAAGAAGAAGACAAGAACCCCTGTGGTTGATGTTGATTATCAACCGCTTAACATTGATAGTTTGATCAATTCTATTTGTGTACTTGATTATTTGGATGTGACTATAGGGTTATACAATGATTGCTGATATCAATAAAATATAAAAGGCTATTATTAGATATTTGATCACTTTTGAAGAAACTATTAGGGATATTGTTAATAAGTTGCCTAAGGAGCTAGTAGAAGCTATGACACCAAAAAGGAAGGATGAGGTGATAAAATAGTCCAATATGATGACACAAGCATTAGACATGGTGAGTAACCCTTTTTATAAGGGGGATAGAGCCAAGATTGTGTAGGTTCTTAATACAAAATTTAGAATGAAAGAAAGAGTAAATTTCATAATGGGGATAAATCCAAATGACTATTAGAGGATGGTCAAGCAAACTAAAGATGTAGCAATTTAGGCAATAAAAGAGTTTAAGTGGACTTTTTATTCTCCTCTAGAGAAGACAAACATAGGTAATGGTCTGGAAGGGAGTTATCATAGTACAAGCAGTAGTGGAGTTGATCCAAAAAAGAAAATAGAGGAGCAAACAAGTGAAGTTGTAGGTCTAGGAACTGGTTTGGAAGACCAAATGGATCTAGATAAGAATGTAGAGAATGTTGCAAAGTATTTTTAGAGAAGATAGAAGAAAAGGACAAGACATAGGAGAGAAGGAGAAGAAATAAACGAAGAGTCTAGAGAAGGAGAAGGGAATAGAGGAAGAAAGAAGAAGTATGTCTAGTGGAGAATATTTTAGACCTTTTGAAGATTTTGTATCAAAGCTATTATAGTTATAAATGGATTTTTAACTAGTAATTACTACTGAGGGGATTCAAGTACCTATCTCCCAAGGTCAGATGGACCTTAACTGGTTGTCGGCCCTTCACATGTTACATCTGGGTGACGTTCTCCACCACACAACACTGAAGAACTTTATCATGTCAAAGGTGGAGTACATGGAATTGATTAATGATACAATGTGTCATATGAGTCCCTAAGTGATGTGGAGTAGCTATAGGTGATACTTAATAGTTTAAAAGTTCATGCTTCTAACTTAGAAGCAATAATTTAGAGAAGAGAGTAGAGGAGAAAAGTGTAAAGAAGTTAATGGATAGGTGTGTAGATGCACACACCTAGTTGAAGGATAGCATAAGCATGGATGATGTAGTTGTTTACAAGTTTTTTCATTAGTGGTCAACATCCACTAAGGACATTAAAAGTCAGATGGACATTGCGAAAGTACATATTTTATAACTTTCTACTTAAGTAGATTTGAAGAAGGATGCAGATGGCAATGAAAGAGCTCAGTTGGGTAATTCATACATAAAAATGAATCTTCAAAATAATCAAAGGGAGGAGATCAAAAAAAAATTCGGTTTTATAAGAGAAGTGGTGGATTTTAAGCTCACTAGTATTGTGAAGTTGTTTGAAGGTTGGCAAAAATTAGAGAGGCCAATAAAGCTTCCAATTAGTTTCAAAGAGGCATAGGATCTTTTAATAGAGATTGAGATTCAATGTATATCCTTGGCCTTTGTTGGAGAATAATGGAATACTTTGTAGATGTAGCTTAGGTTTATGCATCATGCCTCTAACTCTACAAGGTGCTTAAGATCCTACCGGTAAGACAACTTTTTCTCTTGTATATATGTGAATAGGTAGATGATGACTGAAGTATAGTTTTGGCTTTTAGTTGCATTTCATTTTTGAGTAGTTGTTGTAGATAGGGGGAGCAATGTTGAAGTTTTGTAGGTTAAGTTTGTGTTGTATTGAGGGGACACCTTTTATCCTTGATGTTAAAAGGGGAGAGATTTCAATATGGAGAGATGAGATAAGTGATATGTTTTGTGTTGAAATAATTATTTTCATCAATAAAAAGGGGGAGATTGATGAAAATATAAGTTTGTGTTATCATTCATGTCAAACTTGTTGATATCTTTGGTATGGATATGTGTTTAGTTATCAAACTTGTTGATATATTTGGTATGGATATGTGTTTAGTTGTCAAACTTGTTGATATCTTTGGTCTAGATACATGTTCAACTAGTGCAATAATAGAGGATCAGTTCAATGTTCATGTAGATGTGTAGAAATTGATTATGGATGATTAAAATAGTACAGTGTCATAAAATTGCGACCCTAGCAATTTTTTACTACATTAGGGTCATGCATGCGAGCTTGAATCCTCTAGCCTGATTGGAGACCAGAGAGTGCTCATCTTGCAAAAATAGCTTCTTCCTTGGCCTCTGCATCACCTCATCCACATTCTGCGCTGGAGAAAGGGGGTAGGTTAGGGGTGTGGCACCACTGTCCCCCCTTGGAAAGGGGTGTGGCACCTTTGTCCTCCCTAGATAGGGGCATGGTACCCCTATCCCTGCCCTATTTTGGGGCAGGACACTTCCTAGGGTTGCATTGTTGGTTGTGCCTCAGGCAGGAAACTCCCCCGATGTTGGCATGTGATGAAATTCAAATCCACCAAACATGTATTTAAGGGGCATTTGTCCTCTCATTTGCATAAGTTTGATAAGTTGAAGTTGGATGAATGGGAAATTCACAAGCGATCAAGCATTCAAGAGCATTCAAGTATTCTTTTCCAGCATTGAGCATTATCAAGTCTCCCTTCAAGGCTAGGTGTTGCATTCAAGTCAAGGATTCAACCATTGAAGAGGAGATTGATTCCAACGTACAATTACACATAAGCATTTCTATCAACATTGCTACTATAACGTCCCTTGAGGTGATTCACAATTTAGTCTTTCATTTACATCTACTTGCAAGTACTTTCTTTCATTACTTGGTTAATTCCAAAACTAGGGTTTGACCTATAGGCAAACCCCCAATCCCAACGCATTTTCCTCTCTTTTATGTGTGTAGGTTGTAGGTGCGCAGCTGTACTTTTGGATTTGGGCTTCATTTGTAGAGTCTGGAAAACTCTTTTTGTTTCACAAATTTTTTGAAGGACTATGTAGATTCCTGCCACGGTCCAAGCAACTTTTCCTCAAATTCACAGGGCGACTTTGTCTTGACATTCTACTGCCAAATTCAGGTGCACAACTTCATCCCATATTCCAATCTCAAGTTATAATCAATTCTTTGTCACTTTTGCACTACATAATTCAATCACATTCCTTTCCATCTCAGACAAGGAAAAGGGGGATCATCCTAACATTCTCAATTCATTCAGAATTCAATCTACCATCTTTGTGTGGAGAGATTGAATCTAGTGAATTATCTCATCCCCTTCTTCCTAATGTAAAGGTGAAAAGTGCTTGAAGGATAATCAATAGTGAAACTCTCATCTCTCTTTGAGGGAAAGGGTAGTTTTTTCTCTTGATCCATCACTCACCATTTTCCCACCATTACAAATAGTATATATAGTTGTATTATGCCATTGTTGGAGCTTTGGAGATTATCTTAGTGGTCGACAATTGGTATTGGCTAAGTGTGACTATTCTAGTGAATAGTTTTTCAAAGTATACTAAAAAATTTGGTCTACATTATGGCACATTGCTTCATCAGTTCTTGTAGTTGTTGTATAATTTTGGTGGATTTAAATGCTACATATATATATATATATCAATTTCTAGGTTCTCATTTGATTTGTATAGTTGAAGTTATGTTGGTTTTTGTATCGACTTATGCAGTGACAGAGTGATAGCTTGCAAGAATGCATTACATTCCTCTGCCTTTAGTAATTTTGGTGGTACAGTTCAATGATTTAGTTGTGTTGGTCTCTAATAATTTTATGTGGTTAATTGACAAGTGTTTTTGGTGGTCCACATCATGTTTTGAGTTAATTTGGTTAGTAAGCATTAACAGTTTTATCTCTTGGATCCAACTTGTGATGTTCTGGTCTATGTGGTAGCATGTAGAACTATAGGCATTGATTTGGGATGGATAGAAAGGTGTGCCAACATGATTTTATGCTTCACACACCTCATTATACTTTTTGCATTGCTTTGAATATTGTTTTTGGGCTGACTATTTATATCTACATGTTACATCTAATTTGGTTGACCTAATTGATGTTATTTTGATTATGAATGGTATATAAATGATGAAATAATTTTGGAGGAAGAAGAATAAGTTTTTTGGTGTGATTGAGTGATATTATGTAAGTTTAAAGGTGGGCAAGTGCAATTGATTAGTAATGAAGGCAGTTTCAGATGTGTATTAATAGTGGACTGTAATCAACATATAAGAGGATGTGTTTCTCAACAATTCAATCATATTGATATTTTATTCTCAGATGCTTTGTATCTTACCTTGAATAAGTGATATTCAATGTTTTCAAGTCTCTATCGTATCTTGCCTTTAGATTGTGTGTCTTAGTAATGCAAGTCCCTTGTATCTCGCCCCAAGGTTGTACACCTCAGTCTTGCAAGCCCATATCAAGAGTAGTGAGCTTCCTTGGCCTAGAGCCTAAAAAATTGTAACCTATTTTTTCATATAGTGGGATAGCTCTCACCATGGTTTTTACTTCGTTGGGTTTTGCATGTAAAATCTTGGTGTTCATGTGTGATTGCTATTGTGTTTTTAGTTCTTTACTTATGCACATGTAGTACATGGAATGAATGATAATTAATTGGTTAAGTTTTAATACATGTTGATTCACCCCCCCACCTCTCAACATTCAAAAGTGTTCAACACTTCCTACACTAACCTTGAGAGGAGGGTTATGCAATTTTTTTATATTTTTACAATAGTTGTAAAAAATTAACTTAATGATTTACGTGGGGGAAATTATTTTAGGAGAAAAACCACACTCTAAAAGCCACCCAATATATTTTAAAAAAATCAACAACATATTACAACATGCTTTTAGAGAAAGCTTCTCTCTAAGGAGTATCACTAATGAAGATCCAAAGATAAATCAAGAACTATCAAACTCTCAGAATACATCACAATATATAGGTATAATACAACACCCTCATTGTTGGAAATATAGGTGTTGTACACCTTTCATAATAAAGTTTATAATTGTAATATTTTATTTATTATGTTTTGCACATGGATGTGTAATGTGTAGAGATTCCTTTGGAATATTCTTGGGGCCACTTGATGTTGTATTGTAACATTGTAATATCATATTTTCTTTCATGAGGGTTTTCCTAGTGTATATATTGTGTCATTTTTATGAGTGTAGTCAACATAAAATAACTATTGTTATATTTGATAATATTTGTTATCTGTCAATGTATTAATTGTTTGTATTAAGTGGGTTGTCACTCTCGGGTAGTTAATGTATCGGTTGGTTGACAGTTGTGTACTTCTCAACAACCGTTGGGTCCTTTAAATATGTTGTGTACCACCAAGGAAGGGTGAATTGTAATGCTTGGTCGACCATCCATGGTGTTCTTCTCTGTAATAATTGCATGTGTGAATAAAGATATATTTTACTATTGTGTCTAGTATGCATTGTCATGTACATTATTATTTCCTATATTTAATTTATTAGTTGTAGCGGTAAACATTTTGGCGTCATTTCCTTAAAAGAAGTTGGGTCAGTCTTGAGTGATTCATACCCGTAGACCCTAATAAAAGGGAGAAGAAGCCATAGGGTGGTCAAGACCAAGTAATTAGGTGATCAATTGACCCTTGATTGGAGGGAGCATAAGGACAAGTCAGAGCTTGGAAGTACCCAAATTGTTGGGATGCTGGAGGTGGACGTGTAGAGAATGTGCACATAATTGAGAGTGCAAGGAAAGCATCATAACATAGTGGTCAAAACAATTCATCTAGGTTTGACACACCTGGAAGTACCCGAAGTGTTGGGGATGCTAGAGGTGGATGTGTAGAGGAAATGTGCATGATCAAGAGTGCAAGGAAAGCACCAGAACGTAGTTGTCAAAATAGTCCCCCAGGTCCAACACACAAAGGAGTAAGTAGGCGAGAAGCCAATTTGCAAAAGCTTATCCCTCATCGAGGAACTGAGAATAAGGGGGCCTGAGCTGAAGACTCCTCTAGTACCTTTAGAGTGAAAACAATGATGAACACCCAGGAGAAGCAGAAACTCCATAAATTTATAGGGGATGGTGTTGGACATTGTTGGTCAGTGTTTCTACTAGCATATGTTGGTGTCATTGATGTCAACATATTCCTGTGTATTGCTCTGGTGATTGCAGATTGAGAAGATCTTATGATCCAGTTTGTAATGTTGTTTTGTTGATATATTCTGATGTGATGGTCTTGTGTATCTTCATTTCAGATGGATCGTGATTTGGTGCTCCGCAGGTTATCTTTCTTTGTGACAGTTGTTGACTGGTTCTATTCTTGAGCTTTTAGATGTTGATCAATGAAGATTTGATAAGTGGTGTTGGTGCAACTGTTCATGATGATTCAAATGTGCTTGTTGGTGTTTCCTAGTGGTGTCCTATTTGTTTTAGTGGTCTGCATTGATCATTGTGTGAGTTTTTGGTGGGTTCTATCAATCGGTGATGATTTTCATGTTATGCGTTTTTTTCCTAGTGGTGTAGTATGTTGCGGTTGATCTTGGCAAGATTTTTGGTAGAGTTGAGCGTTTGGGAATTTGATTTAGGTCCATGCTATGCTATATAAATTATTATATTGGTCTAGTGGTCATTCTTTGTATCATGTGATGTAATTTTGTAATTGAGGGTTGAGGGTTTAGCCGACCTTGTTATCAAGGTTGATGAACTGTATATATAAGTGATATATTCATATAATTCAGGTGTCGATGTTATGTTTGCATTACCAGAGAGTGGTGTACATGCAAACAAGAGCTTTATCCTTTGGTGAAGTGTTCTGTGGAGATTGGTGTTACTGGGCAAACATCTGTGCTTAACTGGAAATGTAATCAGGCATTTGGAGATGTTATTCTTTCAGTTCATTTCTTCCAGATTGTAGTCTGAATCTTGTTGTAAGTTAGTGATACTTCCTTGAGGGTTGTAGCCTTTCGATCCATTATATTTGAGCAGTGAGCTCTAGGCAGTGTGCCTGAATGCATGTGCATTCTCCATTTTAATATTTTACATACTACTATAGAGTATCATCTTACTATGGGTAGGTTCTCACTGTGGTTTTTCCCTTAACCGGGTTTTCCATGTCAAAATATTGGTGTTGTGTGTTGTGCTTTCAATTTTCTTATATGTCTTATTACTGTAGTTTATCAGATCTATTTTGTAGTTAAATTTGTTTATCCAGTGAAGATCAATTCACCCCCCCCCTTCTTAGTCTTCCCTCTTAGTTGCTACTAACAATTGGTATCAGAGCCAGATTCTCTGGTAGAAGCTTAACCGCTTGAGGAGATCTGGGATGGTTGCTCAAGGTGTTATCTTTAAGAAGGACAGTCTGAGGTTTGATGGAAGTAACTATGCTATATGGAAGAACTGGATGGAAGTGCACTTGAAATGTCTTTGAGATGATTACTAGAAGATTACAAAGAATTCATATTTTGTTCCTCCAAATGGACCATCTACTCTAGATGAGATCAAGGAAGCTAAACATAATATTAGAGCGAAGGAATCATTTCTTAGTGTCTTAACTGATTTTGAGATGACAAATGTAATGGGACTTCCGACCACACATGAGATCTAGGAAAAGGTTGAGAACCTATATGAAGGTGATAAATAGGTGAAAGTTGCTAAGCTACAGAGTTTGAAAGGAAAATATGAGACATTGAAGATGAGAGATGATGAGAACATACACTGTTTCATGGCTAAGGTGAATGACCTTGTCTTAGGTATTAGATGTGCTGGTGGAACCATTGAGGAAGATGAAATTGTTGCTAAGGTGCTAAGATTTTTGCCTCCTGCTTACAAACATAAGGTTGCTGCTATTGATGAGATCTAAAGTGTGACTACAGTAACAAGAGATATGCTAGTTGGAAAGATTGCTGCATTTGAGTTGAGTGAATTTGGAGAATCACATGGAAAGTCTGAGATTGCCTAAAGGAGTCGGTAAGTATGATGGAAATTTGCCTTTGAAATGTTTCTCTTGCAATAAGATAGGACATTTTTCTTCTAGATGCCCGAAGAGAATGGCTAAGTATGACAGGCATGATAAGTTTGATAAGCATGATAGGAATGATAGATATGAAAAGCATGAGAAGTATGATAAACCCTACAAGACTAACCAAAAGTTTAGGAATCAAAAAAATTGTTATTATGTTGCTGATGAAGGTGTTACAAATGAAGAATCAAAATGAGATGAAGTTGTGTTTATTGTCATTAAGGAAGATAGACCTATACCTGTTGACTCCACAAGATGCACTATTGAGGAGAAATGTTTAGATGCTAAAGTTGAAGAGAAAGATGAATGGGTAATTGACAGTGGTTTTTCACATCATATGACTAGTGATAAAAGAAAATTTGTGAACATGGAAAAGTATGATGGTGAAATAGTTAGATTTGGAAATGACAAAGCCTGTGTGATCCGTGGGAGAGGTTCTATTTATTTTGATGGTAAGCATAACACTGATGATGTCTTGTATGTTGAAGGTTTGAAGCATAATATTTTGAGTGTTGGACATATAATCGATAAAGGCTATGATCTACAATTCAAGGATGGAAAATGCAAGATTCTAAATGCCTCCAGTATAGAGATTGCATTTGGAGCTAAGACTGAAGGTAACATTTTTCATTTGAATGTCAGTGAGAAAATTTGTTTGATTGCTTAGATTGATGAGAGTTGGTTGTGGCATAGGAGAATATGTCATTTTAATTTTTCTTCAATGATTAAGGTCTATTCTACACATGTTACAGATCTACCTAAGATTGTTAAGCTTGCTAATCCGGTATGTAAGGAATGTCAATTGTGTAAGAAAATGAGGATTTTTTTCAAGAGCAAACAATATACATCAGATGGACTACTTGATCTTGTGCATATTGACCTATGTGGACCTACAAATGTTAGAAGTGTGTAGGGTGACAAATATTTTATGTTGCTAATTGATGATTATTCCAGGATGATGTGGGTTATCTGTTTGAAGGAGAAATCAAAAGCATTGGACAAATTCAAGATATTCAAAGAAAAGGTGGAGACTGAGCCCAGATTGAAGGTAAAGTGTCTGAGATCTGATAGAGGTGGATAATTTTGTTCTGGTAAGTTCAATTTATTCTGAGAAGCATGGGATTAGAAGACAATTATTTGCTCCTATAATCCCTCAACAGAATGGAGTTTGTTGAAAGGAAGATCAAAAATGTCTTGGATGTGTCAAGGACTATACTGATTGAAGGAAATGTTTTGAAGATCTACTAGAAAGAAGCTATTAGCATTGTTGTTTGCACATTCAATAGAGTTCATATTAAAGGTGATATCGATAAGACTCCTTGTGAGCTTTGGTTTGGTCATGTTTTTACTATGAGATATTTTAGAGTATTTGGTAGCAAATGTTATATCAAGAGAGATGAGGATATAAGAAAGTTTGATGCTAAAAGTGATGAAGGAATTTTCTCAGGATATTCTCCAAAGAGAAAAGCCTATTGGTGCTACAATAATAGACTGAGAAAGATAGTGTAAAGTGAAAATGTGAAGGTGGATGAGAACCTTGGGAAAGAGATCTGAGCATGTGGATATGATGATGGTCAACATGTTATTTTAGCCCCTGTTCATAATCAAGTACCTAAGAAGAATGATCTGGCAGAGATAGTTAACCCGGATGTTGTTGCTGCTAGTGAAGAAGTGCATGAACCTAATAATCAGAACAATCAGAAGACTTTGAGGTATGTAAGATTGAATCATTTTGAAAATCAGATTATTGGTGATAAGAATAAAGGTTTAATGACTAGAAGAAGGTTAGTTGCTGAATAAGTATGTTTGATTTCTAAAGTTGAACCTAAAGATGTTGTTGAAGCTTGTAAAGATGAAAGTTGGATGAGAGCTATGGAAGAAGAATTAGATCAAATTGAAAAGAACAACACATAGGAACTTGTGCTTAGACCTAAGGATAAGAACGTTATTGGTACTAAATGGGTATTCAGAAACAAATTGAATGAAGTTAGTGAAGTTGTCAGAAATAAAGCTAGACTAGTTTGCAAAGAATATTCTTAGAAAGAAGGAATTGATTATGAGGAGACTTTTGCTCCAATGGCTAGACTTGAAGTTGTTAGATTGTTGCTTGCATATGTTTCTTATAAATATTTCAAGGTATATTTGATGGATGTTGAATCTACATTTTTGAATGGTGAGCTAGAGGAAGAAGTCTACAGTGAGCAACCTGATGGATTTTCATTATAAGATGATGGAGACATGGTATGTAAGTTGAAGAAATCTCTTTATGGATTGAACCAAGCCCCTAGAGCCTATTATGCTAGATTAGATAAGCATTTGTTGAAATTGGGATTTACTAAAGGTGTTGCTGACAGTAATCTGTATTTTAAGATAGAGAATAATAACATCCTGATTGTTGAAGTCTTTGTTGATGATATTATCTTTGGAGGTGATGATGACTTGAGCATGAAGTTTGTTGGTGATATGCAGAAAGAATTTGAGATGTCTATGATTGGTGAGATGAATTTTCTTTAGGTTTACAAATTTCAGAGTTTGAAAAATATATATTTATATCTCAAACTAAGTTTTTGAAGGAATAGTTGAAGAAGTTTGGGTTAGATGACTCCAAACTGGTTGGAAATCCTATGGTGACTAGTTGTAAATTATCAAAGAATGATGAATCTCTGAAAGCTAATCGGAGTTTGTATAGATCTATGGTTGGTAGACTATTATATCTTACTCAGACTAGGCCAAACATTATGCATGTTGTGTGTATGGCTAATAAATATCAAGCCAATTTGAAAGAGAGTCATGTCACTAGTATTAAAAGAATATTTAGATACCTAAAGGGAACTATAGATTATGGTTTGTGGTATTTGAGGAATTATGATTTCATGTTGTGTGCCTACACTAATGCATATTGGGTTGGTGGTATTGATGACTGGAAGAGCACTACTGGTGGAGCAGTCTTTTTGGGTAAGAAATTGGTTTCATGGGATAGTAAGAAACAAGATTCAACATCCTTATCTACTGTTGAAGCTGAGTACATTGTTGTTGCTAGTAATTGCACTCAGGTAGTTTGGATGAAGCAAATGTTGAAAGATATCAGAGTTATCTATTATGAGCTTACTATTATATATTGTGGTAATTCTAGTGCTATTAACATGTCAAATAATCTAGTGCAACATTCAAATTCTAAGCATGTGTCAATCAAATATCATTACTTGAGAGAGCAAGTCAGAGAAGAGAAGGTCAAGTTGGAGTATGTATCTACAAAGGAAAAAATAGTTGATCTTTTCACTAAGCCTTTTCCTGCAGATACATTTGTCTATTTGAGAGACAAGTTAGGGGTATTCACCCCTCCTGATGAGAACTAGATGCATTGAGTTGCATCAATTTGGTGGACTTCACAGTCTTATCCTTTTACCCAAATTGATGAGTTGGTGTTGCTCCTCTGGTGGAGTAGTCTATGTTTTAGGGGGAGAGATTCCTGTGATTCATGTTTCTATTTTGTGGAGAGATAGTTTGGTTTTCTATTTTGAGATCTTTGGCATTTCTATCAAAGGGGAAGAGAGATCGTGTGAAAAATTGCTGTATATGTCCTGATCTTAGGGGGAGTTTGTTGGAGATTTCTTCTTGCTTTGCATTGGTTGTTTTTCACATTCATATGTTGCCATCAATGCCAAAGGGGGAGTCTATTTTATATTGTTGGTCATTGTTGCTGGTAGGATATGTTGTTGTCATTAATGTCAACATATTCCTATGTATTGCTTTGTTGATTGCAGATTGGGAAGATTTTATGATCCGGTTTGCAGTGTTGTTTTACTGATCAATATTTTGCAGAGTTCAGTAATATCCTTTGATATATCCTGGTATGATTAGATCTTGTGCCAATATTTTGGGATATTGCTTGGGATAGTCTTTTGTATCTTCATTTCAGATTGATCCTGATTTGGTGCTCTGCAAGTTATCTTTCTTTGTGATAGTTGCTTATTGGTTGTGTTCTTGAGCTTTCATATATTGATCGATGAAGATTTGATAAGTGGTGTTGGTGTAGTTGTTCCTAATGATTCTAATGTTCTTGCTGGTGTTTCCTAGTCATGTCCTATTTGTTTTAGTGATCCACATTAACTGTTGTGTGATTTTTTGGTGGTTTCTATCAACCGATGATGATTTTTGTGTTATGCAGTTTTTCCTGGTGGTGTAGCGTGTTGCGATTTATCTTGGTGTGATTTTTGATAGAGTTGAGAATTTGAGAATTTGATTTAGGTCCATGCTATGCTATGTAAATCATTATATTGGTTTGGTGGTCAGTCTTTGTATCATGTGATATAATTTTGTAATTGAGGGTTGAGGGTTTAGTCGACCTTGTTATCAAGATTGATGAACTGTATATATAGGTGATATATTCATGCAATTTAGGTGTCGATGTTATTTATACATTATCAGAGAGTGGTGTATGTGTGAACAAAAGATTTATCCTTTAGTGAAGTGTTGTGTGGAGATTGGTGTTGGTGGGTAGACATTTGTGCTTAACCAAAACTGTAATCAGGCATTTGGAGATGCTATTCTATCAGTTCATTTCTTCTAGATTGTAGTCTAAATATTGTTGTAATTCAGTGAGACTTCCCTAAGGGTTGTAGCCTTCCAGGTAATTATATTCGAGCATTGAGCTCTAGGTAGTGTGATTGAATGCATGTGCATTCCTCATTGTAATATTTTTACATTCTACTGTAGAGTATCATCTTACTGTGAGTAGGTTCTCAACGTGGTTTTTTCCTTAATCAAGGTTTCCACATCAAAATATTGGTGTTGTGTGTTGTTCTTTCAATTTTCTTATCTATCTTATTACTGCGATTTATCATATCTATTTTTGTAGTGAAAATTTTTGATCTGGTGAAGACTGATTCACCTCCCTTCTCAGTCTTCCCTCTTGGTTGTTGCTAACATATGGATTGGAGGATCTCATACGACATTGGAAAACATGTATAAGTAAATGAGAGGCAAATGGCCTAAATGACCAAGACTACTGGCAAAAGGAATTTCCTGCCACCCTTCAAGGAATTGTCATTGACTGGTACACAGACCTCGACACCAAGTGCAAGGAAGGATGGACTGATCTAAACAAGGTGTTCAAAGAAGAGTTTAAACTCCTGAGGAATGACAATGAGATTGTCACAGAAACCTATAATACCAATCAGGGCAAAAGCAAGAGTGTACATGCTTACAATTGTAGGCTCAAAGAGTTGTTAAACAAGATGGAGAACCAACCAGTTGACGAGTTGAAGAAG
Organism: Cryptomeria japonica; assembly: GCF_030272615.1. Taxonomy (NCBI): domain Eukaryota; kingdom Viridiplantae; phylum Streptophyta; class Pinopsida; order Cupressales; family Cupressaceae; genus Cryptomeria; species Cryptomeria japonica. The sequence continues at coordinate 706,578,783 of NC_081408.1, forward strand.
AGGTGGTTCACTGAGAGATTGATCCCTTCACTACACAAGAAGATGAAATTAGTGCCTCCATCCTCATACATTGATGCTTACAATCAGTGATGGACATCAAGAGTGAAAACAAAACTTCCTCCTAAGGGAAGAGAAAGACCGACGATGACAAGAGCATTGAAGGTAGCAATGATGAAGAATCCAAAACCATACAGACCCTTTGACGGGATATGTTGAGAATGATGAAAGAATTGAAGACTGAGAAAGGAATCAGTAAATAAAGTAATGAACTATGGTGTACTGAATGCAAAATTGAGGGGCACACAAAAGGTAATTGTCCTAGAAATAGGTTTTATGATATTTTCCAAGCATTGGGGCATTCAATCAAGGAGTGCCCATACAATTTGAAGATGAGAAGTACACAAATACTATTCACATAGGAAGAGTCCAGCCCATCAAAACCACAAAATGTATCACACGACGACAAAATGTATCACATGACGACAATGAAAATCAACAAGGGCAGAACAAAATAAATTACGACTCCAGGGGATTTCCTATCATACAATACCGACAATGTAGTGAATGGGGACACTTTGCAAGAGACTGCCAAAATAAGAAAGACAACATACAACTATTGTGAAAATAGTGTGGACTCGATAATCATGAAGACATTGACTACCCGAAGCAAAAGGGTATTAATATGTTGGATGTAGAGGAACAAGACAAGGCTATTTTGGTAATCATGAGAGCACAAAGGAAGAAGTTGATGTACCCAGATGCTTGTACGGAGAAGGGACTACTCCAAGAAGCCAAAGCCAAAGTAGAACAAAAGTTGGTGAAGGGACAAGTAACCTCCAATGGAACTACAAGAATGCCATTGTAGGATTCAAAGAAGAACATAGTTTGGTAGGTGCTATAGACAACCACACCCATTTAGGTGGAAGACCTTCTTCAAACCATATTTCAATTGAGAATGGTGATTGCCAACATAGGCAGTGATGACACAATCATCCAAAAACAATGTAAGCCATAAGAGGAGGAACTGACGGGAAAACCACAACCCGAAGGGAATGAGGCCAACAATCCAATATTGTTGACAATGAGCATTAGGAGGAAGCTAACTATTATCAAGATGGAAATAATGGGCCAAAAGTTGGAAAACACCATCATCGACAGGGGCTCAGGAGTTAATCATGTTGTTGGAGGACACTTGGAAATGTCTAGGGAAGCTGACACTATGGTCACCAACCTTCCACTTGGTAGGTGTCTACCAACACGACATCGAGCTGTTGAGAACATTGATGGTACAAAAAGTAATGATTGGGACACAACATTTTTTCTTGGAATTCATCATCATCTCATTGCAGATGAAGGCATACAATGCACTCATTGGAGGGGATGGTTGATTATTGCCAAGGAAAATCATAACTGGAAGCAAAACACACTCTCGATTGAGAGTGATGGGAGGAAGCACACCATTGACTTGAGGAACTAGGCGGTGAGTGAAGAACTGACATCCTTTTACTCAGAGTTTGAGGGTGGAGAGTTAGGTATGTACAAAGGGAGGAAAGACATGGAACCCACCGATGAAGGGGTTCTCAAACTAGAAGATTACTCTGAAGATGAGATGAGTTCATTGAATAGACTATTCCACTGGAAAATGGAGGACTATGAGCTATTTTCACCAACATGTAATGTTTTTGAAGCTGCAACTCTTGGTGGAGAGAAATCAATGAAAGCATATAAAGTTATGAGGGGTACATCTGAAAGTATGAAGAGCATAATATATAATGTGGAATGTACAGGTACTTGTGAAGGAAAATCAATGTCACAAGTAATTTATGTAGAAGCTCATACTCCCAACTTCCTTGTACGATAGTTTCAAATTGCATCCGCATGACAGCCTTATTTTGCATCATTTGCACATATATGATGACATTGTGAAGGTGGTTATTTCCATGATGGGCAAGTTGTTCATGACCCCGTACGACAATTTGACATTGTGGCACATTGGCATCCCCTTGGCATCTATCACGTATAACATAACTATTACATACCGCATTCATCGTGTATGACATCCCCATTTTTTGTACACCCATACCATCATCATGTACAGACCTTTTAGGGACTATTTCTCATATGGTCGATAGTCTACCAGTGTTTACGACATTCTATTTGTAGAGTACAACATTTAAGTGGACACATCGTATGCCATCTTATTTCTCATTCTATATGACATTGAACATGTCCACTCATCTCATACAACTTTCTTGGTGTCCAATATGATAGCCAGTAGTTCTTGTTGGGGAGCATTTATGTTACTATGTATGGCTTGGGTGTTACCCCGTATGATGACTATGTGCTTCAGTATATATCATACGACAGTTTTCCACCGTACGGAGATTTCATGCCTTGCTTGTATGGTTATCCTTGATTGTTCCTATGGGGTCAAGTTTTGACTTTTTTTGTACAGCAACAACAACACTCTTTCATACAGATGTGTACTAGGTCATATGGGAAGAACAGAAAAAGAAAGTGGTAGGAATGAAATCTCCATTTTAAGGCTTCATCGATGATGTTTTTGGTGTCTTAAAAAATCACAAAAATCATTTGTGCCATGGAGTTTTGTGTGGTTTTGAATGTTGTAATTTGGTGGGAATTGCCTCAAGACGCTATGAGGGGTGCTACCCCTTGACCCCGTGAGGGGTACTGCCCCTTGACCTCATTGGGGGCACTGCTCACAAACCCCTACAAGGGGCATTGCCACCAAACCTCCATTTGATTTGGTAGGTACATTACAAGTTGGGATTGTCTAGTACAAGTCATTGCCTACACTCTTGCCATTAGTATTTCCAAATATTACTTTATGTTTACTTGTTGTTTGGAAGATGACTTTTTTCTTTTGGGGAGCATATGTAGTTGACATTAAATGCCTATTTTTACATTTGATAATATTTGTTATCTGCCAATGTATTAATTATTTGTATTAAGTGGGTTGTCACTGTAGTGTAGTTAATGTATCAGTTCATTGATGGTTGTGTACTTCTTGACAACTGTCGGGTCCTTTAAATATGTTGTGTATCACCAAGGAAGGGAGTATGGTGTATTCTGAGTGAATTGTAATCCTTGGTCGACCATCTTTGGTCTTCTTCTCTATAATAATTGCATGTGTAAATAAAGATATATCTTACTGTTGTGTTCGGTATGCATTGTCATGTATATTATTATTTTCTATATATAATTTATCAGTTGTAGCGATAAATAATGAGTATGTTGTCTATTCTTTGGATACATATTTGAAGTGCTTAATTGCTTGATTTCTAAATTGGGTTATGTGGAAATTGTCATTAAATGACTGCAAGTTTCCTTTCATTTGATATCAAAGCCATGGTTTTGGTATTATAACCCTAGGAGTTGAATTTATGAAATGCATGAGAGAATGAAAGATATGGCTACATATGAGGTTTTTGTAAGTTGTTTATTGTAGATATGAGACTTTTCGGTTTCCTGTTATAATGGGTTGTTGGTAGATTGGGTTTAGAAAATCATGGCTCAAATGGGTTTCTTGGTTTTGCATTCACATGAGGGTTTTGTGGGGGAAGTGTGGTAGATGAAATCCTAAGACAAAAAAGATCTCATGGTTGGATTCAAGCTGGCTAGGAGACAAATTTTCATATAAAATTTGGCCTATTTTAGAGAACATTTAAAAAATTGTAAAAAACTTTTAGCCCTTGGACCCTTGGCCATTTAGTAGTATGATCTTAGAGTCATCAAGTCATCAAAAATCATAAAAAAAGAAAATTATCCCATCACTGATAAAATATTATTTCTTCAAAATAAAAATAGAAAAAATGTAAATGGGGGCAATTGAAAAAATTATTTTAAAAAAGTAAAAATGCAAAAATAGGGCATATTGGCATTTTGTGGAACCCCCCCTAGTTTTTTTATTGTTGCAAATATAGTCTAATAGGTGAATTTTTCCCATGGAGCATAACTTGGGCTAATAGTGTCTATTTTTTGGCTTCTCATCATCATTGGAAAGTTGACTAAGAGCACTATATAGTGGTGTGATCTGAGTTTCTAGATTTTGTTATTTGGATAGTGAAATGTTAGCTAGAAGTCAAGGGTACCTTTATGGCTTTGAGAGGTCATAACTTGAGTAAATAGAATTGTATTTTGGACTTCCAATAGTTGATGGAAATCTTGTCTAGAGCACTACAAAGTGGATCAAGTTTGGAGTATGTTTGATATGATTAAAGTTGTTTATGGGTTCTTTTGATTATATTGATATTATGAGTTTATGGCATGTTACATGTTGGAGATTTAGAGTTTATGTCATTATATACTCATCATGTATCTTATACTTATCTCCTATCGACATGATTATTAGTTTTTATTTTGGTATGAATGTTGCATTGTTGGGTCCATAAGATGTGTAGTGTTGTAAGCAGTATATACTTACAAGTTGCATATATGGCTTGGATATGAGTGATGAATACTAAGAGGGGGGTGAATGAGTATACCAAAAAATACTGAACTTAAACACTTTATCAGTCTAGCAGTAAACCGGTATAACAGTTTAACTAACAAACTGGTTAACACAAATGCAAACCAAACAACAAGTAAGGCATTCACCCATAGAAGCACAATCACCATAACACAAGAGATTTTGACATGGAAACCCAAATGGGAAAAACCACGATGAGATGAAACTCACAAGTAACTATCTGCAGAATAGTAACCAGACCAGTTAAGGTCATACAATTTTCTTTACCAGAACAGATCCTGTTAGGAATCTCAATCTCTGTTAGGAGATAAGTCCGATTAAATACTACCTTGTGAGAGGATTTTAGATCCATAGATGTGAATCACCTTGTTAGAGGATTTACAAAGGCTTTTCTGAGCCTACCCAGTTAAGGGTTTCTAACTTGTCAAAGATGTGAGTAATCAACAAGTGAATGATCTAGCAAATAGCATAGTCTGCTTGGTTAGATCCATGATAGCTCATTACTAATGCATTTTAGCATTACTTCAGTCTTCAGTAAATCCACACTATGTTACAGCATACAGACTTGATCTTGTTGTTAAGATCGCACATACAAGAACTCTTCAACCACCACAAACCATAACAGCTACACACATACATACCTTTTTTTTATAAAACCCTAGACATGATGTCCTTAAAAGGAATCTGATTTCATGTCGGTCCAAGAGGATTACATTGCAAGTTCCTAGGTTCATTGTATCTAGACACATTTGGTAACATGACACAAAATCACCATCAAAGTGTCGGTGGATGGTGACTCATCACAAAGATATATTGGTTGGTAACTCATCATAGAGTATTACTAGTTTATACAACTTTACCGATTACCGGTTGGTAACTCATCACAGAGTATTACCAGTTTATACAACTTTACTGATTATCGATTGGTAATTTAGAGTAATACCGGTTTAACTTTTAAACAGATTACTGGTCGACATAAATGAAGTCTGAGAAAATGATAACTGTCACTTCTAGTTTCTTTGCTCCGTTTCGCTTGAGATCCTCGAACCGCTTGAGGTCCTCATGCCGCTTGAGATCGGTAAACAGTTTCTGCAAGACACCGATAGTCTAAAGACTATAACATAATACCGGTTTGAAGCAAATACCTATTGAGCATAGCTCATACATACAAAAAGTGATCTCATAGCAAGTGTGTGTGCATCAATGAAAATCATAACATAATCATAAATTATGCCAACAATCTTCCCCTTTGGCATTGATGGGAACACTTAGGAAATTTTTTGATGTCTAAGTGTTTTTACAAAAAGATATGCCATAATAAAAAATACCCCTCCTAAGCATATACACTATCCCTTTGTAGAAAAAAAATGTATACTACTTCCTTACAGAGATAAACATGAGTATACATAGCATGCATCAGAATTTTGAATACCAGAATACTTCTCCCCCTTTTCCAACAATGACAAAATACAACTGAATAACCCTTGTTTCTATTAGCTGAAAATATATTTATGATAATAAAGAGTGAAACTGTCAAAAATTGATTTAAAGTCCTGCATGAATTGCTTCATGGATAAGGACCATGACTCAAGTAATGAGGTAGCAACCTCAATCTTCATTTGCATCTAGGATACCTGTTCCTCCATGGTATCCAAGGTACTCATCTCTTGAGTAACTGTCAAGGCATCCAGATTGAGATAGCACTTCTAAAGTATTTGTAGTCTTGGTAGTAGAACTAGTTGTAGTTCTTGCAAATCCTTGGTCCAGTTGTTGATCGCCAAGTCAATTCTTGTGGCCTGAAGTTGAAACCGGTGAATGGTTTTCCCATAAGCGGTAAAGGAATCATATGGGGTCTTGAAGGTGCTTATGAATGTCTGCAAATCAGTTTGTAGTTTGGCTTTCTGGGCAAGCACATCATCACAGAATAGATGGGGTAGACATATCTTACTGAGCAGCAATTTCCTCTCATCCATTGTATCTCTGATGTCCTTTTGTGCTTTCTGCAGATTGGACCGAAGCTCATTCAACTTCTTCACCAAGGCAGTGTTCAAAGCCTTTTGATGCTCCTTCTTGGCATGCACTTCGACAACTTCTTCCAAGCTTTGTACCTGGTCCTCCATAATTGTGCATAAGAGTTTCAGTTGGGCCAGATAGGAATCGATATTGGGGAGGTTGGTAGGGGGTATCAAACTAGTAAGAGTGTCCACTGCAGCTTGGATCACATCTTTCTCCTTCTTCCTCCTTACCACCTCTAGTTGTTCTTGAGCAAGCTTAATGCTTTGTAGCAGCTCCGATTCATTAGCAGATTGGAGGTCAATGGGACTGGTAATGTCAGCCGATTTGGCTTGACTACCGGTTGCCTTTGGGGTCTCCACCTATGTGCTCTGTGCTGCTTCCTCCTTCTCTTTGGCTCTTAACTTATCTTCTTCTTCCTTCTTGTGCTCATCTGCTTCTTGCTTTCTTTTCTCTTCTTCCTTCTTCTTTTCTTATTCTTTCTGCTCCTTTTCTTCTTCATCCTTCTTCTTCTTCTCCTCTTCCTGCTTCTTCTTCTCCTCTTCCTTCATCTTCTTCTCCTCTTCCTACTTCCTCTTCTCCTCTTCCTTTCTCTTATCTTCTTCCTGTCGTTTCTTCTCTTTCTTCGCTTGCTCCTTGGCAGCCTTTTCTTTGTCCTATTTTTCCTGTCCTGCCACTTCTGATGGTGTACCCAGAGTGACATTTTCACCATTGAAGGCATCAACATCAATAGGATCCATTTGATCAGTGACCTATTCTCCTTCACTGTCATATACCTCATCCAGTTTATTGGTTGCCAGTTCTTTCTCAGCTTTCTTGTTGGCTTCGGCCACTTGATGCAACTTTAAAGCAGCTTGGGCATGAGAGTGGGTATCTTTTATCATTTTAGGGACTTTTCCTTCTAGCAACAAGAGTATCCTTCTTCTCATGAAGAAGAGGCCTTTGTATTTTTCAATAATTTCATAAAGTTCTGAATTTGACACATTAAGAAAATATTGTGCAAATATTTCCTCTCTTATTTCTTGTTCCTTCTCTATGGCAATGCGCCATTTATTATCTAAAGAGTTATATAAAGAATCCAGTGTCACAAATCTAATTTCTGATGGCAACCGGTCATTAACACATAAATATTGAATGACTTCCTGCTCAACTTCCTATTTTTCTTTGTCACTGAAATCATCAAAATATTCTTGCAAATCACTAAGCAATTTTCTTCTAACATTCTTAATAGTTTTTTGACAATGTGTCAAAGGTTTGTAGGAGGAAATATCAATATTTACCGATGCAATTGTTGCCGGTTCACTCTTTGTCTTTTTCCTCGTTTGCCTAGTCTTCTTAGGCTATTCTTTAGACATAATGTCCTTTGAGTCTGGTGTGGTGTCTTTTGTCTTTCGCTTTCTCTCAAAGACTTTGGCGGGTGTAGCTTTTGGTTTCCTCTTTGCTGGTGACCACTTGGTAACTTTGGGACTTGCTGCGGTAACTGATGCCAATACTGAAGGTACTACCTTTCCCTTCTTTATTGATGGTTCTTCAACCGGTGTAACCCTTTCCAAATAGGTGTCAGTTCTCTTTGCCTTAGGATCAAGGGGCGAGGTGAGTAGGGTAGGCATACCCATCTAGCATGTCATACATTACCTCATATCCCATTGGTTCCACTTCTTCCTATCTAGGCTCAATCGCCTCCATTATGCACTCATCAACTCTGATGGTGAAGCAGATGTCATCTTCATATTTCTTGACAATATCACTTGATATTCTCACCCTTTTTCTCATTTTGCATCTGAACTCATCAAAGTATTTGTTCAGAACTTCCGGATAACTGGTTCCAACCACTTGAAGGCTTTCCTTGATTTGCTTTGTAACCGGTTGGTCGGCAGACCACTGAATATCTTCGATTCCTAGGAAGTAACCTTGGAAGTAGAAGAACAACCCAATCAATAGTTATCCAAACTTAAATCTCAAGGCATTGTCTTGTTTAATCGACTTTAGGTTCACTAGAAGTTGCCTTTGCATATAGGTGCATAAGTCAAATGATGCATCTTCCATGATCATCCGGTAGGCAGCATTTACCAGTGCATCAGAGATAGAGTTGATCATGCTAGCATAAAATGTCCGATAACCTATTACCATGTAGACATATTTGACCAGATCATCCTTGATGGGATTGATGGTCATTCCCTGTTGGTCGCTCATAGAACCGGTGAGCTTGGTCATTTCTGTCTTGCTGATCTTACTTAGGGTTAACACTTCACCAACATTACAGAAACTGGTGATGACATGAATCACTTCCGGTGTGATGTCATGCATCTACTCTAAGTACATTTTATCACCATGCACTCTACTCAGAATGATGTGGATGTGATCATTAGAAAAATCTTCAAGGAAATAGACTGCATTATGAAGCTTCTTCTTTTCCAATATGCTAAATTTTGGTTTAATCTTCTTGTCCTTCCCGTAGAACAAACTCAATAGGGAATGGATTACAAGAGATCCAAAGTCTTCAATTTTAAAATCAATGTAATCAAAAATGCCTTCCTCCACTATAACACCAACAAGTATTTGAGATAGGGCATTTTATTTTGCTTTCCATTGAATGAAGTCTACTTGATCAATGGGTGCACAAGAGCTAGAGTGTGATGCGGAAGCCATGATAAACAGAGAAATTTGAGAAATACCTTCATAATCCAAAATTTAGGGCTTGAAAATTACACTTCACCACACACTCCTTCGGCTGCTAAAATATTGCTTTGTGTTCTACACTTGACCGATTGATATTCACTTCTGATTCTCCTTCAAGGTTTTGAAAATTCTTCGAATTGCAATCCAAATCGCTTTTCATCGCTCAGTGCTTAAAAACTTCTTCGCTCAAGAATTGATAAGTGAAAATGACTTGAAAAAACCTTTTAAACAAGTTATCCACCTACCATAATAAATGCTCCACTATTAGGGCGCAAACCCTAATTTGCCTTTTACCATTTCCGGTCTTCTGCCAATTGACAGGTATCACTTACTGGTTAAGGTCTTTTATCAGTGTAAACCGGGGGTTTGAGATATTTCACCATTTGCTCCCCCTAAGCTTTTATGATGCTTAGTTTGTCGGTTCAGTGACTTCCACACTAGGTGTAGAAACCGGTTCTTCTTAAATCACTTCTTCTGGCTTCTTCTTCCAGGTTTTCTTCATATTCGCTTGAATGATTTCAACATCTATCTTTCCTTCCAGAGTTACCGGTATATCATTTGATATATTCTTTCTCATTCTATAGAATCTTGTTGTATGACCCGGTTTGTTGCAATGATAGCAAATCATTCCAAGTGCTCTCCAAGGTCCATTGTTCATGTTTCCATTCTTTCTTCTCCATGTTGCAGCAATGTGACCATTACCATGACAAATCAAACAAGTTGCTCTCCATCTAGTAGCCGCTTGATAGCCACTACTTCTTGACTGATAATTATAGGTACTAAACCGGTTTGGGTTCCAGTTCCCAAAGGGTTCAGGAAAAGCTCCTTTACTCCTTTGAGGATACCTTCCAATGTTGTGCATGACAGACCTGCATTCAAATGCTCTATGCCCAAACTTGTTGCATGCATAACAATTACCATTGAATCTATTGGGTCTAGGCTTATCATTTAGAAAATAAGGAAAGTTATTGTAAGCCTTACTTATACATACATTAGCAGTGTGTCCTTCCTTGAGACAATTAAAGCAAACAGGTTTGAACTTTTGCTTACCTTTATCCTTTGGTGCTGGTTGTTTCTTTGATGCTCCATCTTTTGTTCTAGAGGTCTCACCTTCCTCATATTCAGAGAAACCAAGTCTAGGGGTATTCTTTACCAGTTTAGCTGATTCAAGCTTCTGCTCTAGCTTGATAGTGCTCTTATTGAATTTAGCAAGTATTTCCTTTGACTCAGTAAGTTCTTTGGTAATGGCAGCATTGGATTCCTTCAAGGTTGCATTCTCAGAAACCGCCATGTGTAGTTCACCTTGCATTTCTTCCTCTTCCATTTTATTTTCATGAAGATGAGTGGTAAGTGCACTGATCTCTTGCTTCAGCTTGGAGATCTCATAATCTTTGTCTTTTACCAGATCTTTAGCTTTCCTCTGGTTCTCAAGCTCTTGACACAATTTGATAGTTAGTCCTTCAAGTTCCCTTCTTAGGTTGGCATTAGACTCATTCAGTTTTTCAACTTCTTGAACTAGGGCTTCCATGTCTGCTTCATCAGAGGAACTATTTTTAGTTAGCTCCATCAGTTTTTCAGCATGCTCTCTTCTTTTTGCCTGAGAGGCCTTATATTTGACTTTAATTTCATCATAGGCTTGCTCAGTCTAAGTGAGCCGATGAGTAAGTTCCCTCAAGGTGTATTCCTCCATATCTATTTCCAAGTGGTTAGACTTATAGAAAGGTTGGCTCTGATAGCAATTGATGAATACTAAGAGGGGGGGGTGAATTAGTATACCAAAAAATATTGAACTCAAACACTTTATTAGTCTAGCAGTAAACCGATATAACAGTTTAACTAACAAACTGGTTAACACAAATGCAAACCAAACAACAAGTAAGGAATTCACCCATAGAAGCACAATCACCATAACACAAGAGATTTTGACGTGGAAACCCAAATGGGAAAAACCATGGTGAGATGAAACTCACAAGTTACTATCTGCAGAATAGTAACCAGACCGGTTAAGGTCATACAATGTTCTTTACCAGAATAGATCCTATTAGGAATCTTAATCTCTGTTAGGAGATAAGTCTGATTAAAGACTACCTTGTGAGAGGATTTTAGATCCACAGATGTGAATCACCTTGTTAGAGGATTTACAAAGGCTTTTCTGGGCCTACCCGGTTAAGGGTTTCTAACTTGTCAAAGATCTAAGTAATCAACAAGTGAATGATCTAGCAAATAGCACAGTCTACTTGGTTAGATCCATAATAGCTCATTGCTAATGCATTTCAGCATTAATTCAGTCTTCAGTAAATCCACACTCTGTTACAACATATAGACTTGATCTTGTTGTTAAGATCGCACATACAAGAACTCTTCAACCACCACAAACCATAACAGCTACACACATACATACCTTTTTTTATTAAACCCTAGACATGATGTCCTTAAAAGGAATCTGATTTCATGTCAGTCCAATAGGATTACATTGCAAGTTCCTAGGTTCGTTGTATCTAGACACATTTGGTAACACGACACAAAATCATCATCAAAATGTCGGTGGATGGTGACTCATCACAAAGATATACCGGTTGGTAACTCATCACAAAGTATTACCGGTTTATACAACTTTACCAATTACCAGTTGGTAACTCATCACAGAGTATTAGCGGTTTACACAACTTTACCAATTATCATTTGGTAACTCAGAGTAATACCGGTTTAACTTTTAAACAAATTACCGGTTGATAGAAATGAAGACTGGGAAAATGATAATTGCCGCTTCTAGTTCCTTCCATTCCGCTTGAGATCCTCAAATTACTTGAGGTCCTCATGCCACTTGAGATTGGTAAACACTTTTTGCAAGACACTAATAGTCTAAAGACTATAACATAATACCGGTTTGAAGCAAATACCATTTGAGAATAGCTTATACATACAAAAAGTGATCTCATAGCAAGTGTGTATCCATCAATGACAATCACAACATAATCATCAAAAATGCCAACAATGAGTTGTATATGCCCATAGATATTTCATTGTTGGTGCATATTTAAATTAGTGGTATTGTTTAGCCATTCAGTTTTGTCAAATTTCTTGACATTTTGAGGAGGAGAGATAGTTTTGCTAGGTAGAATCATTATGGAGGACCCGTGGTGTTGACTATGTGATTCTTATAGGTTGGACACATTGGGATTTGGATGCTTGTTACAATGGGGGCGATCATGATGAAATAGATGTTCATTGTGTTTAGAGATTTTGGCATGATATGATTGGATTTACAGGTACTTTATTGGTGATGATTTGATTGGATTCTTGATTGGTTATGGCAGTGTATCTTTTTGTTTGAGGATCATGATAACTTTGGATTTTAGGAGCTCATGTTGTGCACTTTGAGCTCTTTGATCGTGTGAGGTCCTTAGTTGATTCTCATATAGAGGATGGTTTATCATGATATCATGGATAACTTGATTTCACTTTAAGTGGGAGCTTTTGATAGAGATGATGTGGCAGTGTAAGATTGATTCTGATTGGTTTGTTGACAGTTTTGTATCTTCTTGACTGGGATGATCTTGGTTTCATCGATATTATTAATAATTTTTCTTGTGTGTGTGAAGACTTGGATGATATTCATTTAGGATATGGTTGTCACAATTCCATAAAGAGCTTGGTATCATGGTTCAGTGGGATCTTGCGTCAATTATGTATAATCACCATTAGATGGTGGATTTTTTTTAGTGTGTAGATGTTAGAGTCCCTTAGTTCTTGTTGCTGCAAAAGGTTCTTTCACATTTGTAGGAGATGTTGATCTTCATGATGTTTGAGGATGTGAACATCTTATAGGATTAATGGATTCCTTAGTTGAGGTGTGGTTTATGGTTTCATTTGACATGTTATCCTTGTTTGATAGGATGGTTGATATTATGTCATGATTTACTCTTGATACATGTTTAGAGTATTGTCATAGTAATTTCATGTGATATGTGCACATGGAGCATGTTATCTCCTAGGAGAGGATGGTTAGTGTTGTATATTGTTGAGAAGGTTGTTGGAATGTGTTGTTGGCATTGATGTTAACATATTCCTTTGTATGGTCTAGTGTTGCAGTCAAATTAAGTTAGTTTGGCCAGTGTGTTGTCGATGAGTTGTTGCGGATTAAAGGGTTTTGATAAAAGTATCTCTAATTAATTTAGCTCAATTTTTAAATATTCACATGGAGATTTGATTGTTATGAGATTTGGTATTGTGGTTAGTTTTTTAGTTGTCTAGTGTTGATCAGTGTTATGGATTTTTCTCCACATTGCTCTAAGTTGCAATATCTTGGTTTACAGATTTGGCAGAGTATTTGGGATGTTCATATGTATCCTCAATTCAGTTGGTTCTTGAATTGGAGGTCTGTAAGTGAATCTTTGAGTTTGACAGTTAGTTAGTTTTCTTGAAGTTTGGTATAATGATTATGAAGATTCTAGTAAATGGTGTCGGTGTGGATGTTTCTAGATCATTTCCTATCCGTCTTGATGGTTTGCATTGATCAATGTGCTTGTTATTGATGATTTTCCTTGATCCAGTGGTGTTCTTCATGTTCTTGGCCGACATGTTGATTGTATCATGTTGCGGATGTTCGAGGCATAATTCTTGGAGGTGTTTCATGTTCGAGGTGTTCATTTAGGTCCATACTATGTCTTAGCTGACATTATTTTGGTCTACATGTAATATTGTAGCGTGTATGGTTATATCTTTGTAATTTGTCATGTGTGTTGAGCTAACCTTGAAATAAGTTGATGATATGCATAAATAAATTTAATAATCATTGCAAGAGGTGTGTGATGTGCGAATAATGTATTAATATTTCAAAAGTAGTGAATAAGTGTGAAGAAGTGTGAAGTAACAGAACATGTTCCTAATTGAAACTGTAACCAAGCATGAGGAAATGTCAACTTCATGATCTTTCAGATGTAATCCAAATGTTTTTGTAAGGTAGTGAACCTTCCCAAGGGTTGTAGCCCTCCTTGTTGTTGTTTTTGAGCAGTGATCTCTAGGCAGTGTGCCTGAATGCATGTGCATTCCCCATTGTAATATTTCATATACTTCTAATAGGGTATCATCATATTGTGGGTAGGTTCCCACCATGGTTTTTCCCTTAACCGAGTTTTCCATGTCCAAAATCTTGGTGTTATGTGTGTTATTGATGTGGTGTTGATTTATGTTTTCATTGTTAATTATCAGATCTAAAATTGTGTTTGAGTTAAGTAAAGTTTTTGAGAAAACTAATTCACCCCCCCTCTAAGTTTTTTGCCTTCTTGCCAACAATTGGTATCAAAGCTAGATCCTCTAAAAGAAGATTGATCACTTGAGGTGATCCAAGATGGCAACCTATGCTTATAAGAAGGACAGTTCAAGATTTGATGGAATAAACTACACTCTTTGGAGAAGCCAGATGGAGTGTCACTTGAGATGCATCAATGTAGATTACTAAAATTGTGTATAATGTTCCTCGGAATGATCCTTCAACTTTGAATGAGATAAAATAAGTTGAATACAATATTAGAGCTAAGGAAGCATTGTTTAGTTCCTTGACTGATTCTGAGATGACTAATGTTATGGATTTGTAGATTTCTCATGAGATCTAGAAGAAGCTAGAGACTTTGTATGAGGGTGACAACCATGTGAAAGTTGTTAAGTTGCAAAGCCTAAAGGGAAAGTATGAGATGTTGAGAATTAGAGAAGACGAGAATATTACCTCCTTTATGCAGAAAGTGACTGAGCTTGTGTTGAATATCATATGTATCAGTGGAGTGTTGGAAGAATTAAATATTGTTGCTAAAGTGTTGAGATCCCTATCTCCTGCTTACAAGCACAAAGCTAATGCTATTGAGGAGATCCAAACCATGACAAATGTGAATAGAGACATGTTGATTGGAAAGTTTGTTGCCTTTGAATTAAGTGAATTTGGTGAATCTCTTCCTAAGTTACAATCTGCATTCAAAGCTACTATTTTTGGAAATAAGAAATATGATCCAGGAGAAAGTTCTATAAGGGTGTCAAGATATGAGAAGGAGATGAGAGAACTTGAAGAAGAAGAAAGAGAGCTTGAGGAGCTTGAAGCCCTAATTACCAGAAGATTGCCTAGAGGAGCTGGTAAGTATGAAGGAAAATTACCTCTTAAATGTTTTTCATGTAATAAAATAAAGGTTTTGCCTCAAGGTGTATAGAAAGAGTTCCTAGGAAGCAATACAAGCCTAAATATCAGAAGAAATGTTATTATTTTGTTTGATAAAGGTGTGACAAATGATGAATCTGAGAAAGGAAATTAGGTAATTATGAATGGGTATTTATTACTATCAAGGAAGATGATCCAGTACCTATTGATTCTACTAGCTGCATTAATGAGGATAAAGCTTTGACTACTAAATTTGAAGAGAAAGATGAATGGTTTATTGATAGTGGTTTCTCTCATCATATGATAGGTGATAAGAGTAAGTTTGTGAGTAGGGAAAAGTATGATGGTGGTGTAGTAAGATTTGGTGATGACAAAGCTGGTATAATCCATGGTAGAGGT
The DNA here is from genome assembly GCF_030272615.1 of Cryptomeria japonica. Lineage (NCBI taxonomy): Eukaryota > Viridiplantae > Streptophyta > Pinopsida > Cupressales > Cupressaceae > Cryptomeria > Cryptomeria japonica. The sequence goes on from NC_081408.1 coordinate 706,594,508, forward strand.
TCCATTTCTCTTGATGATAAGCATAATACTGATGATGTCTTATATGTAGAAGGTCTAAAGCATAATCTTTTTTTGTGTTTGATAGATGGTTGCCAAGGGATATGATTTGCAATTCAAGAATGGCAAGTGTAGAATCTTAAGTGGTTCCAGAATTGAGATTGCATTAGGGATAAAGACTAAAGGTAATATCTTTCACTTGAATGCTGGTGGTAAAAGTTGTTTGATTGATCAGATTAATGAAAGTTTTTTATGGCATAGGAGGATGCGTCATGTGAATTTTAATTGCATGGTTAAGATAAGTTATACTTAAGAAGTGAGAGATCTTCCTAAGCTGGTAAAGCTTACTAATCTGGTATGCAAGGCATGCCAGTTAGGGAAGTAGACAAGAGTTACTTTTAAAAGAAAATAATATTGTTCTAATAGATTATTGGATCTTGCGTATAAAAATTTGTGTTGTCCTTCTAGAGTAAGAAGCTTGTAGGGTTCTATTGGACATTGCTACTGCTAAGATTGTTGTTGTCATTGATGTCAACATATTCCTATGATTTATTACTCTGGTAGTTGCAGATTGGTTTATTGGGATCATGGTTCGATATATGGAGTATCTCAAGTATCATTATATCTTTCTATATTGGTTATGGTGATTCAAAAGCTTTATTGATCATATTATATGATCCAGTTTGCAACTTGCTTTTTTTGGTCAGTACTTTGTAGAGTTTGGTATTTCCTCCTATATTTTTCGACGTAATGATATCTTGCTTTGCAATTTTGGGAGAATTTTTTGGATGTTCACGTGTATCTACATTTTAGATGGTTCATGATTTGGTGCTCTGCAAGTTATCTTTCTAGACTAAGTTGCTATTGTTTGAGTGTTCTTGAGTTTCAGATGTTGATTGATGAAGATTTGATAAGTGGTGCTGGTGCAGCTATTGTGGATGGTTCTAATATGTTGGTTGGTATTTATATATTGTGTTCTATTTGTTTTGGTGCTTCACATTGATTCTTGTGTGAGTTCTTGATGATTTTTTTGATTCGGTGATATTCTTCATGCTATGCAGTATTCTTGGTAGTGTACCATGTTGCGATTGATCTTGGTGAGATTTCTAGGGGTGAAGCATATTTGGAAATTTGGTTTAGGTCCATGTTATGTCATGTATATCATTATATTGGTCTGATGGTCGATCTTTGTATCATGTGATATAATTTTATAATTGTGAGATGAGGGTTTAGTCGACCTTGTTGCCAAGGTTGATGATTGGTATATAGATGATTTAGTTATGCAATTTGGGTATTAATATAGTGTTTGCATTATCAGAGAGTGGTATATGTGGTTTTTAAGCACATTTATCCTTTAGTTGGGTGTATTGAGAAAAGATTATTGTAGGGCAGACAAATGTACTTAACCGAAACTATCATTAGGCATAAGGAGATGCTATATTTGTAGTTCATGTAATCCGGATTGTAGTCCAATCATTATTGTAAGGTAGTGAACCTTCCCTGAGGGTTGTAGCCTTCTGGGTTATCATATCTTGAGCAGTGAGCTCTAGGTAGTGAGCCTGAAGGCATGTGCATTCCCCATTGTAATATTTACACATAAAACTATAGAGTATCATCTCATTGTGGGTAGGTTCCCACTGTGGTTTTTTCCTTAACCGGGTTTTCCATGTCAAAAATCTTGGTGTTGTATGTTGTGTTATCAGTTTTCTTATCTTTGTTGTTACTGTAGTTTATCAAATTTGCATTTGTGGTTAAGTTTGATAATCCAATGAAAACTATTCCATCCCCCCCTCTCATTTTTCCTTCATTGTTGTTGCCAACAATTGGTATCAGATCTAGATCCTCCGAAAGAAGCCTAACCACTTGAGGAGATCCGAGATGGCAACTGGAGTTTTTTTCTTTAAGAAGGAGAGTCCAAGATTTGATGGAAGTAACTATGCTAAATGGAAGAACTAGATGGAGGTTCACTTGAAATGTCTTGGAGAGGATTACTAGAAGATTACAAAGGATGCCTATTATGTTCCTCAGAATGGACCGGTTACTGCTACTAAGATTAAGGATGCTGAAAATAATATTAGAGCTAAGGAAGCATTGCTGAGTGCCCTAACTGATTTTGAGATGACTAATGTGATGGGACTTTAGACTGCACATGAGATATAGGAGAAACTTGAGACCTTGTATGAAAGAGATAAACAAGTCAAATTTGCTAAGTTGCAAAGTTTGAAAGGGAAGTATGAGATGTTGAAGATGGGAGAAGATGAGAACATAACAATCTTCATGGCTAAGGTGAATGACCTTGTCCTAGGTATTAGATGTGTTGGTGGAACCCTTGAAGAAGATGAAATTGTTGCTAAGGTGTTGAGATCATTGCCTCCTGCTTACAAACGTAAGGTAGTTGCTATTGATGAGATCCAAAGTGTGACTATTGTAAAAAGAGATATGTTGGTTGGAAAGATTACTACATTTGAACTGAGTGAGTCTGGGGAATCATATAGAAAATCAGAGACAAAATTTAGAGCATCTATATCCAGAAAGAAGTATGATCCAGAAGGATGCAGAGTATCCAGATATGAGAGATAGAGAAGAGAGATGGAAGAAAAAGAAAGATAATTGGATTATCTTGAAGCATTGATTTCTCAGAGATTGCCTAAAGGAGTTGGTAAGTATGATGGAAAAGTGCCTCTAAAATGTTTATATTGCAATAAGATAGGACATTTTGCTTCTAGGTTCCCAAAAATAATGTCTAAATATGATAGGCATGATAAATATGATAAGCATGATAGGAATGATAGATATGAGAAGCATGATAAGCCTCACAAGCCTAACCCAAAGTTTATGTTGGCCATATGATGGAATTGATTATGTGTTGCATTGATGTTTTGTCATTCATGTGAACACTAGCTGTTATGGTTATTTACCAACTTCTAGTAGAAGGATTGGATTGGAAAGATAATCAGTTGATTCTCACCAGTATGATCTGGATGATGGAATAAGTTTGTATAGATGGTTAATATGCTTTTGAAGTATATTTTAGTCAGTTGGTATTGAATTGATGATCAGATGCTATCTCATGTTCTAGTAAGCCTGCTTTATTGGTTCGGTAAGGGTTTCACCAACAGAAATTTATTGAAGATCTTTGATGTAATGCATAAGTGATGTTGGTGTAGCTTCTAGAAGGGATTTAGGATGCTGATGGTGATTGTTTTCATGCCTCGATTGATTGGTGTGATTGCTTTGGCATGTGTGGATATAATTTAGGCTCGATGTTATCTAGGTTATGGACCGGTTCTCATGTAACATGTTGGTGGATCCTCAGATGCGCTTCCAAGATGTTTTAATGATTGGATGATGTTTGTTTGGCCTTAGGATGACATGTGTTACAATTTTATTTCAGGATTATGTAATGGATCTATTAAATTATCATTTGGGTGGCTGACCTAATTGGTTAGGTCCTGGGTTGGTATAAATATATGTAAGCTCTCATTGTAGGTCATGACAAGGAGTGAATAATGTAATAATCATTTGTGTAGAGGATTTGGTCGATCATAGGTGATTTATTTGGGTTTATGTAAGAGGTTTTAGACCTTTGGTATTGAGCTTAACTAGAACTATAATTTGGCATGTTTGATGCTATCACCGATAGTTCTCTTTGGATTATTGTCCAAATATTTTAAGGTGGTTCACATCTCTGTAGTTAGTGAGACTCCATTATGATGAGCAATGCACTCTAGGTAGTGTGCCTTCTTGCATGTACATGCCCCTAATGTAATCATATACTTGTTGCAAAAGTATCATCTGACTATGGGTAGGGTTTCCCACCGTGGTTTTTCCCTTTTTACGGGTTTTCCACGTACAAATTATGGTGTTATTTGTTATGGTTGCATGGTATTGATTCTTTGGTTTTCAATTATGCTTTAATGCTTTATTAATTATTTTGATATAAGGTTTTAAGTTCTTTAAATCACATAATCTGTTAAAAACTGATTCAACCCCCCCCCCCCTCTCTGTTGTTCACCGGTTATCCTTATAGTTTAAACATCAGAAGAACTATTATTATGTTGTTGATGAAGGTGTTACAAATGAAGAGTCTAAAGGAGATGAAATAGCGTTTATTTCTATTAAAGAAGATAGACAGGTACCTATTGATTCCACAAGCTACACTATTGAGGAGAAAGCTTTAGCTACTAAAGTTGAAGAGAATGATGAATAGGTGATTGACAATGATTGTTCACATCATATGACTGGTGATAAAAGAAAATTTGTGAATATGGAAAGGTATGATGGTGGAATAGTAAGATCCAGAGATGACAAAGCTTGTGTGATCCATGGTAGAGGTTCTATTTCCTTTGATGGTAAGCATAACACTAATGATGTCTTGTATGTTGAAGGTTTGAAGCATAATATTTTAAGTGTTGGATAGATGGTTGAAAAAAGTTATGATTTACAATTCAAGAATGGAAAATGCAAGATCCTAAATGCCTCTGGTATAGAGATTTCATCAGGAACTAAGATTGAAGGTAATATATTTCATTTGAATGCTGGTGAGAAAATTGGTTTGATTGCTCAGATTGATGAAATTAGGTTATGGCATAGGAGAATGTGTCATGTTAATTTTTAATCAATGAATAAGATCAGTTCTACTCAAGCTGTTAAGATTTGCCTAAAATTGTTAATCCTACTAATCCAGTATGTAAGGAATGTCATATGGGAAAGTAAATAATAATTTCTTTCAAGAGTAAGTAGTATACATATGATGGATTGCTAGATCTTGTGCATACTAACCTATGTGGACATATTGCAATAAGAAGTGTGTAGGGTGACATATATTTCATGTTATTGATTGACAATTATTCCAGGATGATGTGGGTTGCCTTTTTTAGGGAGAAAGAAGAAGCATTGCACAAATTCAAGATATTCAAAGTAAAGGTTGAGACTCAGATAGGACTGAAGTTGAAATGTCTGAGATTAGACAAAGGAGCACAATTTTGTTCCAGTGAGTTTGACTCATTCTATGAGAAGCATGAAATTAGAAGACAATTATCTGCTCCTAGAACCCCACAAAAAAATGAAGTTATTGAAAGGAAGAACAAGACTATCTTGGATGCTACAAGGACTATGTTGATTGAAGGGAATGTTCTGAAGATATATTGGAGAGAAGTTGTTAGCACTGTTGTTTACACATTCAACTGAGTACATATAAAAGGTGATTTCGATAAGACTTCTTATGAGCTATGGTGTGGTCATGTTTCTACCGTGATATATTTTAGAATCTTTGGAAGCAAGAATTATATCAAGAGAGATGATGATATAAGAAAGTTTGATGCAAGAAGTGATGAAGGAATTTTCTTGGGATATTCAACAAAGAGAAAACCCTACTAGTGCTACAATAAGAGATGGAGAAAGATAGTGGAAAGTGTAAATGTGAAAGCTGATGAGAATTGTGGAAAAGAAATCAAAGTATGCAAATATGATGATGGTCAAAATGTTATCTTAAAGAAAATTCAGACAAAATAATTGAAGCAAAATGATCCAGTAGAGACAGTTAATCTAGATGTTGCTGCTACCAGTGAAGAGGTGCAGGAACCTGAAAATCTAAATAATTAGAAGACTTTGAGGTATGTGAGATTGAATCATTTTGAAAATCAGATCATTGGTGATAAAAATAAAGGTGCGATGACTAGGAGAAGGCTAGCTTCTGAAGATGTATGTTTGATCTCTAAAATTGAACCTAAAAATGTTGTTGAAGCTTGCAAACATGAAAATTGGATAAAAGCTATGGAATAAGAATTAAATCAAATTGAAAAGAATAACACATGGGAACTTGTGCCTAGACCTAAAGACAAGAATGTGATTGGTACTAAATGGGTATTCAAGAACAAATTGAATGAATCTAGTGAAGTTGTTAGAAATAAAGCAAGACTGGTATGCAAAGGATATTCATTAAAAGAAGGAATTGATTGAGACTTTGCTCCAGTAGCTAGACTTGAAGATTTTAGACTTGTGTAAGGGGAAAAGTGAGACTAAGTATGGAAACCCTAATCCCACTCTCATACACACTAATGGAATAAAAAATAGCTTAGGGAGGTAATGCACTTAGGCTACTTCTTATGGGAAAGAGAGAGCCATGGATTACCTCTTAGGGTTTCTATTCCTTTGCTACAAATGAGGGAGAGGAATGATACAAAATGCAATTTAACCTAAAGTGCAAGTAAGCAAACACACCCTAATCTGGAAATGCAGAACATAAAAAAATTGATAAACTACTGAAAAGTACAAATTAGGAGGCAAAATCAGAGGTGTCCCTATGTCTGAAATCTAAGCCAAAATGACCGAGACCAGGGTGCCATGCCACTATCCCGATTCTACAAGTTTGAAGCTGTACTTGAGAGATTGGATTTTGGACTCTGCAACCTATTGCACTGTCAGTTCCTACAGAAAAGAGGAAAGACCAAGGTTCCAAACCCCTATCCTAGGGGTTTCTAATGAGTTCTATACCCCAAGACATTCTTTGTGTGCTTTGTCGGTCCTGAGACTTCCAGCGATGCTTAGATCCAAACACGTACCTATAGCTAAAAAAGAGGGTTTTGGGTAGCTATATGGGGTTTTGCCTTAGTCAAACCCCTATTTTGGTGATTTCCACCTCAACAAATAACTGATAATATATTGAAAATGTGTGTGCAATAACCTTGTGTGTGTGCAAGATCCTAAAATGAAAGCAAACAATCTATAGCAACCTTAAAGAGTAAACCCTAATTGCTTATAATTGACAAAGTAAATGCTCTAAATTCATGATGCAAATTAATCTAAAGAATGAATTTGAATCAAAATGAATCTTATACAAAGACATAAAAACAACATGAAACCATACCCAACCCCAAGGGAGAGAGAGGTACAATCCAATCTTTAGTCGGTGATCTCCTATTACTTTTCTATATCTTCAAAAGCCCCCAATTGATGAAATGATGCTTGATGAAGGTTTAATGGATGAATGTTTAATGTTGTTGAAGAGTTCAAAGATCTACTCTTTCATTGCAAAGAAGGCTCTCTATGCTCCAAAAAACTACTCTTATATCCTTAGAAGAAGACCCCTTCAAATGAAGAAAGAGAGCTCTTAAGTATGAAACCGTAGATCTTAATTTCGTCTTTGGGCCGACTTATAATTTGAATTTCCTGCCAATATTTTGGGGATAAGCATTATTATATCATAGGATTATGCTCCCAAAATTTTGGGAAAAAAGTCGAGGATAATGTGCACTTTCAACATGGTGTGACCAACCTTTCACCAAATTTGTGGGGCCTTAGATATGATGATATTAGAGTGAATCCCAAAGTTAGAGTTGATTTTGAGATGTTTTGATATGAAAAATCAGGCCTTAAAGATCGAAATAAAACATAATTAGGGTTTATGATTAAATGATTTATTGAAGGAATAAGATGAAAAGGGGAATGCTTAGGGTATAGGGCCCAACTTTATAACATGTGAAGAGGTGAAATATGAATTTAGATTTGATTAAATTAATTAATTAAATGCTTAAAAGAGATTAAAAATGCAAGATGCAAAACACACTAAGGTGAGTGCTAAACTAAGTATGAAATTGTACCACCTTAGCAAGGGTGTACAATTTATGATACTACATTTAGCCCCCACTTTAGTGATCATATGAAACTAAGTGCATATGCAAGCTAAAGTACATAAAAAGTAAACATCATTTAAAAAATGATATATTCATAAGTTGTTGGGCAAAGCCCCCAATGGTATCCACAGTACACAGTTAGGACTCGATCCCTACAAAACCACATGTTAGATCATAAAATAACCTAATGCTTACTAAGGAAGGTGATGAAATTTGCGGGTAGCTATATGCCCCCCTATTTCAGCTTGCTAATTAGTGAGGTGAAACAGGGTACAATGTTTACCACAATGAATTGGAATGAAAATCTTGATGAACATGTTCACAACAAGGCTCGGTTGTGCATCCAAGCACTTTATGGAACCAATGCAAAGTGAGAGAGTGAATTCACAATTCCAATGCCATCGATGGTGTGGAATCAGAGCTCTCTAACTCAAGATATGATAGATTAAAGATAAAGTGCAGAAATTAGGGTTTTATAAATTAAAATCATAAAAATGAAAAAGTGCATAACTCATAAATATGAAAGTGACACCTTCTTTTGTCACTTTTGACTTTTTGGCACTATTCATTGCAGAGGAGCTCACCTATTTGCCATCATGCCTCTATTGGCATATGTGCAGAGTATGATGACATGATGATATTGTATGTTGTCATTGATGTCAATATGCTGAAGAGTGAACCGGTATGTCAATATGTTGAAGAGTGAACCAGTATGTCAATATGTTGAAGAGTGAATTGGTATGTCAATATGCTGAAGAGTGAACCGGTATATTGAAGTTTGCAATAGGCAAAGAGAATCAGTATGATACCGAGAATCGGTATACATGAGAACAGGTATAACATTGTGAATTGATATATGTGAAAAAGGTGAAATGGTATATTTGTTTGAGGTAAATCGGTATGTTGGTATGAGAACTAGTATATGAAGGTTTTGCATGACTACCGATTGGTAGTCTCAACTTTAGGGTTTTTGGTTGAAGTGTTCTAAGCTTGTGTGATGAGTTAGCATTATAATGAAGATTAGATCATGTTGCCACTTTAGCTTGAGTGCATGAAGGATCTTGCATGAAGGAGATCAATCCTATCCACCTTGGGAATGTGTGAAGTCTTTGTAAACGGTGGGGAGCGCGTGATGGGTTATCGCCTCCATGAAGCGGTGAAGAATGAACGATGGAGAATGTCATGATATCTATTCAAGACCATTGTAGTCAAATGTAATGTGATTAATGGTCAGGATTGAACCGACTGTATTGGTAAACCTAAATGTTAAGGGTTTAGGGTTTATGCTGCCAACCTATCTATTTTCTATAAGGTCGATGTTGTGTTGCATGTTGAGGTTGTTGGCAAATGGTGTGTGTGTATCTAAGTGCAGAGATACATGATTCTTGCCAGAACAGATAAGAGGATTGATGCCTTCATAGTGTGTGTGCAGAAGGAAGGAACTAAAGTAGATCTGCATTGGCATTGAGTGTTGTTACCAGATCATTGTATTACTTGTTGATCTCTAACCACTTCAACAGTTGGAAAATCCCTTAACCGGGTAGCTTTAACTAGCTTGTTGTAAATCCTTTAACAGGGTGACTCAAAGCCATTGAGTTCATGAAATCCTCTAACAAGGTAGCCTCTAACAGGGTTTAACCCTTAACCAGGTATTTAGCCATCCCTTAACTAGGTTATCCCTAGCAAGATCGGTTCCTAACAAAACCTATTGTAACAGTCTTTAACCAGATTGGGCTCCTAATAGAGTGGACTTCTAAAGAGTTCAAAAATAGCTTGTGGGTACTCATCCCCAACGTGGTTTTTCCAAGTTGGGTTTCCACATGAAAAATCTGTGTCATGTGTGATGTTTTTCATGTGATGGTTTAAGTGATTTGTGTTTGGAGGTAAATCATGTTGAACTAGCTAATATTATATTTTTGATGATAGATTACTTGTTCATGCATAAGGGTGAAATGAAAGTGTAGTATTAAGTTGTGTGGAAAGCTAAGTGATTAACTGGTTAATGCTTATCATAATCATTCTTAGCTTTACTGGTTGTACTCTGTTTCAGACCAGTGTTACTATTTGTCAGTAATTTGCAGTGTTTGTTATCTAACCGGTTTTAGGTAAGTGTTTTTAACTATACTGATTCACCCCCCCTCTCAATACCTATTTGGTACTCACCGTTCATCATTGAGTTATCAATTGGTATCAAAGCGTCCTCCAGGTCCTCTGTGTTGTAAGCTTAACCGCTTGAGGGAAAGATCCCATTGGAATGATGAAGAGGGAAGGTCCAAAGTTCAACAGAGATAACTTTAAAATATGGAAGGACAGAATGAAGATATACACCAGAAGCATGGGAGCTCAACATTGGAGCTATGTTGAGAATGCTTATGTTATTCCTACCAGTACTCTCACTGATGATCAAAAGAGAGAGATCCAGGAGAATGGGCAAGTCATGGAAGCCCTAATCAATAGCTTATCTAACATTGAGTTTATTGATGTCCAGGATAAAGATAGTCCCAAAGAAGTATGGGATACTCTTGAGAATATCTATGGCAGTGATGAGCATGTAAAACAAGTTAAGGAAGAAATCCTTAGAGGGAAGTTTGAAGACATGCGGATGGTTGAAGGTGAGACCATTCAATAATATGGAATAAGAATCAAAACTGTTGTTGGAGATATCAAGAGTGCAGGTGGTAAAATGGAAGATTCCATTATTGTTAGCAAAGTTTTGAGATCCTTATTACCGGTCTATGCAATAAGGGTTGCTGCTATTCAGGAGTTGAGATCAATAGACAAGACTAAGGTATCCCTAGACTCCATTGTTGCAGAATTAACAACCTATGAGCTAAATAGTTTTGATGGTAGTGTTTAGAAGATTGAATAAGCTTTTAGAGCTTCTGCTACACCATCCAGAAAAGGAAAAGAAGAAAGCATCAGTGGTGAACCAAGACAGTGTAGAGAAATGGATGATGAGGAGATTCTGATGGAATTTGAAGCTCTTCTTGCCAAGAGACTTCCTAAGGGAACTAGTAAATATAGAGGTAAGCTCCCTTTGAAATGCTTTTCTTGTAACCGAATAGGACATATTGCTATAAACTATCCTAATGGTGACAACAAGGACAAACCGGAAAGGTTCAAGAAATTCAAAGGAGGAAACCGGAGAAACTATTTTCTAGCAGTCGATGAAGGTGTCACAAATGAGGAGTCAGAAGATGAAGAAAATGGAGATATTGTGTTTGATAATTCCAATGAGTGGATTATTAATAGTGGCTATTCTCACCATATGACTGGTGATGGGAGAAAGTTTCTATCCTTGGAAGAATATGATGGTGGTGTGGTTTGCTTTGGTAATTATGCACCATGTATGGTCAAAGGAAGAGGGTCCATCTCTCTGAATGGAAAGAGCAGTGCTGACAATGTTTATTGGGTGGAAGGTCTCAGACACAACCTATTGAGTGTTTCCCAACTAAATGATAGTGGACTCACTTTGGAATTCAAAAATGGAGTGTGCAAAATAAAAGGAAAGAATGGTGAATTGATGGCCATCGGTATGTAGACCAAAGGTAACTTATTTCAGCTGAATGAAAATGTAAGTACATGTCTTATGGTTAAGTTTGATGATAGCTGGATATGGCATAGGAGACTCTACCATGTAAACTTTGATAACATTATGAAGGCCAATAAGACCAAGGCAGTGAGAGGATTGCTGATGCTGAGCAAACCAAAAAATCCTTTGTGCAGAGAATGTCAACTAGGGAAAATGTCTTCCTCAACTTTCAAATGTAAATCTTTCACAGTAGACAATTTACTTGATCTTGTGCATACTGATTTGTGTGGTCCTATAAAAACTAGGAGTGTGCAGGGAGATAGGTATTTCATAATTCTTACACATGATTGCTCAAGAATGATGTGGGTCACATTTTTGAAGGACAAGCCTGAAGCTTTTGGAAAGTTCAAAGCTTTTAGAGCACTGGTAGAAAAGGAAAGTGGTAGAAGAATCAAATGCCTTAGAACTAATCAAGGAGGGGAATTCACTTTCGGTGAATTCAACAAATATTATGAAGAGAATGGCATCAAGAGGAAACTGTCTACCCCCCGGACTCCACAATAAAATAGCCTAGCAGAGAGGAACAATCAGAATGTGGTTGAAGTAGCTAGAACTATGTTGATCCAAGGAAAGGTTGCTCACACCTTTTGGAGAGAAGCGGTGAGCACTGCAGTCTACACAATGAACCAGGTAGTCATCAAAAAGGGAAAGGATAAGGCTCCTTATGAGTATTGGATTGGTAAGACACTAGTGGTAAGCTACTTTAGAGTATTTGGTAGCAAATGTTATATCAAGAGGAGTGAACATCAAAATATGATGAAGGAATATTCCTAGGATATTCCACCAATAGTAAAGCTCTCAAATGTTTCAACAATAGGACTCAGAGAATTGTTGAAAGCATCAATGTTAGAGTTGATGAAACCTCTGAGAAGCCTGAGGAAACTAGTAGCAAGGAAGCGGTAAATGAGTTAGTTGTAACCTTCTGGGAACTGGTTGCTAATAAACCAAGTACCAGTAACAGTGTTCCTACACCGATAAATGCTGATGCTAATGAAGATGAGGATGAAGAAGAAAAGCAAGAGGAATCAGTCAAGAGAATTCCTCGATATGTCAAATTGAATCATGATCCAAAGCAGATCATAGGAGATAAGGATGAAGGAATTCTTACAAGAAGAAAGTTCAAAGAGAATTCTTGTATGATCTCTGAATTTGAGCCTAAATCATTCAAAGAGGCACATAAAGATGAAGACTGGATCAAGGCAATGGAAGAAGAATTTGACCGGATAGAGAAGAATGGTACATGGTCTTTGGTACCCAGACCAGAGCATAAAAATGTCATTGGAACCAAATGGGTTTTCAAAAACAAGCTAAATGAGGATGGAATAGTGCTAAGGAACAAAGCCAGACTAGTATGTAAAGGATATGCTTAAGAAGGAGAAGACTATGGAGAAACCTTTTCTCTAGTAGCAAGATTGGAAGGAGTGCGTATGCTTCTTCCATATGCATCTTTTAAAGGATTCAAGGTATACCAAATGGATATAAAATCTACATTCCTAAATGGAATACCTGAAGAAGAGGTGTATATAGAGCAACCAGATGGGTTTGCCCTATCAGAAGATAGTGACATGGTGTGTAGGCTACATAAAGCCTTGTATGGACTAAAGTAGGCACCTAGAGCATGGTATGAGTGCTTGCACTCCCATCTTGTGAAGATTGGATTTGAAAGAACAAGTGAAGGTAGCAATATCTACTTGAAATCAGAAGGAGATCAGATTATGATCTGTGAAGTCTTTGTTGATGACATCATCTTTGGAGGTGATGACAAGATGAGTCATGAATTTGCTGATGAGATGAAAAAGGAGTTTGAAATGTCACTCATAGGGGAGATTAAGTTCTTCATTGGACTGCAGATTCAGTAAATGAAAAATAGAATCTTTATTACTCAATCCAAGTATGTCAAAGAGGTGTTGAAGACCTTTGGCATGGAAGACCTTTGTCATTGACCTCAACAATAGTAGAATTTGCATCAAATATAGGTATAGATGATGATCCTGCTTCGATGATTGAAGATAAGTACCTGTGAATCGCTATCGGTGAAATACACTAAAGACCTCTTCCAATCACTAGTGAAATCACTCAAGATGATATCTGATTGCACTGAATCACCTTAGACTTTCTCTAAATCACTCTTAATCACTCTGAATGCATGGTGATTAAAAATGTAGAATCAACCTTTTATCCTCCAAGAAAAACCCTAATCCGTCATTGATATAAATGACTTTCGGTGAAAGATATCGGATCTTTGTTAAACATCTCCATGCCAAATAGCATATCTGATGTATGGAACATCTTATAGAAACTATTCCCAGGACTTAAGTAGTATTACTATGAATTTTTCCTACCCCTAAGGCATTTTCCTCTATTACCAGATGAGCTTCCTACCGGTGCAGGAACAACCTCCTCTATCAGTTAAGTAACCAAAGCATTCTCATCTGTATATTGATCTTCAGAGTTCTTGACCCATCTCTGGGTATGTTCTTGCTGGATTTCATTAATCTTTTCTTTCCCTTTCTTATTTGATCCTCCATTGCCAACCAGTGGATTTCTTCTTCTACAAAATTTAGCAATATGTCCAACTTCATTACATGCATAACATGTAAAATTGTTCTTTTGAATTGCTTTGCTAAAACTGTTATAATTGCTAGACCTGCATTGATTAGCCATATGTCCAAATTTTCCACATGCATAACATTTAACATTTATTCTACAATCTTTTGTCCTATGTCCATTCTTATTTCATTTAGAACATTGACCGGGAGCAGAATGATTGTTCTAATTTTCTCTATTTCTACATTGCCTAGCCATGTGACCAAATTTATTACAAACAAAGCATCTACCATTAAATTTATAAGCATTAAACTGCCTTACCTATCCCTTATGGTTTTGATCTTCATTTGTAGTACCAAAACTCTATCCTTGTTCAAATCCAAGTCCACTAGAATCTCTATTCTACGTTTGTCTCTTCAATAACTCATCAAGTTGTGTTGAACTAACCTTAAATTTGTCTTTGTACTCACTTGCAATACTCAAATCATCTCTCAAAATTATCATTTGTCTCTCAAGCTCTTGTTCATTACTCTGGGATTGTACAAAATCAATTCTCAAGATATCATTTTCATGAACCAACCTACCACATTCTACAAATTTTTTCTTGAAAGATACAACAAGATTTTCTTCCTTTTTATTCCACTCTTCAATCTCCTTAGAAATTCTCATAGTTATAGCTTGCATTTCATTCCTCATGACCATGTTCTCTTGACTTAGCTTCTAACACTGTTTCTTAAGTGCATCTTTCTCTTCATCCTTATTCTGCAAAAGTTCCCTCCTCCTAGCCTAAATAGATGAAAACCTCTCCTATAGGACAAGAATGAATTCCTAAGAAGAATTCAATTCATCTAGTAGCTTCACGTTATTCATCCTTTCAACATCATAATCTTCAAGTACCACCTCAAGTTGCTTTTCCAAACTCATATTCATGGATTTTGGATCTAGGATCTTCCTCAAGTTGTTAAAATTCCCCCAAAGCACAAGGCTCTAATACCAATTGTTGGAATCCAAGAACACTAAGAGGGGCGAGGGGGGGTGAATCAGTGGTTTGCTGGAATGACTAATTTTAACCTTATTAAAACATGTATACACCAACTATTATACTGATACATATAAGATTGAAAGAAGTAAAGAAACCAATAAGCCAATCACACAAATTAATACCATAACATAGAGATTAATACATGGAAAACCTCAAAGAGGAAAAACCACGGTAGGATTTGTGACCCACAATATCAATCCACTGGCCATATGAAAAGATATTACAAAATATAGGGCCTGCACTTACAGGAAGGATTACAGACTAGAGCACACTGCTCAATCACAAAAGGAGCCTCAATGACTACATACAAATCTAGACTACAATCCAGAGAAATGATTGAACTGCAAAGATAGCATCTTCTATGCCTAAATACAATTCTAGTTAAGCTCCGTCTCTTCTGGTCTGAAACCCTAAACCCTTACTAAAATACTCCTTTACATAAATATCCTCACATACATGATCTTTAATATATTTTTCATTACATAACATTTGTTGGAATAATGATATATTTGTCATTAGTGAATAACACTTAGTGAAAACACTTATTCGATTTTGAATGCTTACCGAGCTCATCACTCAATCCACAGCCTATACCGAGCATTCAGTAAAGCTCACCGATTAAACAGTTCAAACTGAGCAGTAAGACTGTCACCGAGCATATGAGACAAACAGCAGTTACCGAGAAGTCAGTTCTTACCGAGTTACCAGTGGTTACCGAGTGACACTATATCTACCGAGTCACCATAGCTACCGAGTTCCAAGCTACACTTCGGGACTAGTATGGACCGAGCTTCTACTCTTACCGAGAGCATGACGATGCCGAGTATTGTAGTGGACGCCGTGTATCAGAAGATCACCGAGCCAGCTTGAGGAACCAAGTATCTACCGACTCAGTAATATTTTGTTCACCTATGTAAGGCCGACTTAAGAATGAGTTTATGTTATTAATTTGTATGAGGCCGACTTTATGAAATGTAAATGTAATTATGGACGGTATATATATGTGATGTATTATACCATCTGTAATGTGTATGTATATGTAAGATGTATGAATATGCAAAATTAGAAAGAGCAGAGCAGAAACTGCATTAAGGCAGCAGACCAGAACATTTTCGCAGAGTCAGTAAAGGAGCAGAATCGACATATCTATCTCAGAAGGAGATCAATACTCAAAAGATCTTATCAGCAATAAAGTTGTAAGTCAAGATCTATTGTTTCATCCTAACAGTTGAATCAGTTTGTAAATCCTTTTACCGGGTAGACTTAACAGTCTTTTGTAAATCTCTTAACCGAGTGCATACTTCATTGTATGTTTGTAAATCCTCTAACAAGGTGGACCTAGCAGTCCAAATTTGCTTCTAACAGGGCAGATCATCAGAAGTGATCATTGTAAGCCTTAACCGGCCAACTTTTACTGCAGTACCAAAGTTTTGTGGGTACCATCCCCACCCTAGTTTTACTTTCTATTTGGAAGGTTTCTGGGTCACCAAATCTTTGTGTTATGTGTTGTGAATGATTATATTTTCATGCATGCAGTAGATTAAATGAATGAATGGTTTAATATATGCAAGTGCAGAAATGAGTTAAAAGTTTTTAAGAGTTACTAATTCACCCCTCCCCTCTCAGTAACTTGGTTAGTCCTGAATATTTTCAACAATTGGTATCAGAGCTTTGTGGTTCTCAGAGTAAAAGTTTGACAGCTTGAGAAAAGATCAAGACAATGGAGATATTTAGACTTGACAAAGCTATTGAGAATGAAAAGCTAGATTTGGAAATGGCCATAGCACAACTCAAAGAAGCAAGAGAGCATCTTTCCCAATCCCTAAAAAGAAGAAAGGAACTAGCAAAAGAAATAAATGATCATGAGTATGTTGAAACAAAAATTGAAGATCTCTTTCCTACAAGTAGTTCAAATGAAGTAGATGAAGCAAACAATGCAATCAAAGAACTCCTAGAAAAAAATGGATTACTACAAAAAGAAGTAAGGATGCTAAGAAGAGAATAGGAAATTCAGTCTGCAAGATTTTGTGAAATCCTAGAACAAAGGAATAAAATGCAAAATGAAATAGAAGGAAGAAGCAATGAAATTGTATAGCATGAAGATCTAACTAAGCAACTCTCCAATGCAAATGAAGAGATCAGAATTCTCAAAGAACAGAATGAAAGTTTGAAAAATGAGCTAGATATTCAAAAGCAAGCAAATGAAAGGATGATGAAATCTCAAACAGACTTGGATCAATCAAATGAGTAAAATCTTCACAAACAAAAAGGTAAAGCTGGTCTTGGTTACAATGAAGAAGGTGAATCTTCCAAGCAAGGTAGCCAAAGAAATCAAAGACCTACATGCAATTACTGTGGTAAGACAGGTCACACATCAAACAAATGTTGGAGCAATGGAAAGACAAGATTCAAAGGCAAATGCTATAGCTGTAATCAGCATGGTCACAAGGCTAGTGAATGCAAGGAGAAACCAAAATTTGAAAGCAAATGTCACAAATGCAAGAAACAAGGTCACAAGGCATCAGAATGTAGAACAAAGATATTCACTCTAGTAGAACAAATTGTCAAAGCAATATTTGGTTGGGATTACAATACCTGGTGCAGATGTCATTATTGTGGAGAATATGGACACATTGGGTTGAACTGTACAAGGCATCATCTAAGGAAGAAAGATACAACCATAAGATGTTATACATGCACTGAACTCGGACATATAGCCAAGAACTGCATGAACACATAGAAGGTTGAAGATGAAAAGAAAGCTAAAGCTGACAACATTCGGAAACAGATGAGACAACAGTGGGTTCCTAAATCTACCGAGCAGGATAATCCAAGCAATGGTCCTGTCACTCAAGAATTGGGTGACCCCACCATTACAAATTAGATCCATTAAAGAAGATAAGGAACTGCATCTTCAAAGCCTTGCCATAAGCAGTTCCAAAATACAAAAGCATAATCGATGAAATCAGTATTTTCGATACCTACAGAAAAGTCACTTACCGAGTTGAATGTTACCGAGCATGGTAAAACTGCAGACCTTACCGAGTTAGGTCAGAAATAAGAACACCGAGTTAGGTCAGTCTTACCGAGAAATCGCTAAAGTCATTAAGTCATCTCACCTACCCACTTATCAAGCATTAATGACAGAATTTTAATAAAAAGGGCAAAATTGACTTCATTCTTCACCACGTTATTCAGCATTCGAAGAGCTTAGGTTTTCAAAGTGCTTAAGGAGATTTAAGATGAATTTGCAGCAAAGGATCTAAAAGGAACTTAGGTTATTCAGCAATGACTTCCACTAGCACCACCAGCAGGAGCAAGGCGAAGAAGACTTCCAATATGTTAGTGAAAGGAGTTAAATGGACAGCGCCGAACTTCAAACTCGTTCCAGCGATCGCAGAATCACTTGACCCAAGTGGAGCATAGTCCAGAATTCCTTCCAAGGTACTTCTCATCAATGACATTCGTACTCATTTCAAATGCACTATTCAGGAGTTAGGGACTTTGGAAATGGACAATGCCCTAGATCAGCTATGTGTTGACAAAACCCTAAAACCCGAGCACAAACATTTGGAAATCAAAGGCTTGACCCATATCCCACACCTACCAAGAAACTTTCAAGTGAAATGGATTAGGTATGTACTGAGATGTGTACATGATGGGCAACTATGGTTAGATCAACCTATCTTAATAACAAAGAAGATGATTCATAGAATCACAGGTTTACCGATGTCAGACAGAGCAAAATCCACCAAAACCCTAGGTCGGGATGAACTGCAGGAGTTAACTCTTGCCGAGTGGGATGGCAGAGGATTGAAAATTAACAATGTATCTAATGTTGAACTTAAATTTGGCATTATTATCATTGCATATAAGCTGTATAGTTCCAGTAGGCTAAATAGTGTGGCATGTGAGGCTGTAGACCTTGCCTACAAGGTAGTAAAGAAGAACATGGATTTTGACCTAGCAGAGGTATTACTACAACAATTCAACAAGAACATGGACAGTATAAGGACATCAAAGAATAATCCATGCAAATTTGGTTCTTTGTTGATTTGTATATTTTTCTATGTACAAAACTTTTTCCCTTCTAAAGGCACGGTAGTATGGAGAAAGGATACTCCAATTTTGTATCAGATAAATGAGTTTATAGCAGAAATAGGTTAGAATTTTGAGACAGTAATGGATAATTATTTTGAAGAATTTAAGGACAAAATGAACAATAGGTTCAGGATTCCTCCTAAGTTGGTAAAAGATTACAAAGATGATATATGCTTCATGGTAGACTGTGATAAAGTTTACATCCAGGCAGCCATACCCCAAGTGGCATGGGTAAAACCATTACCCTATGAAATTAACATAGATGAAGCAAGGGATATAATAGAAGCCCTGATAAATGAACCGGCCATCCCCAACACCCCTGCATTTGGCACTTATGATGAGGCCAAAGCCAGATTTGAGCTTGAAAACAAGCTTCCAAAGGCCATCACCAGTACTAAGAGAAAGGCAGCTAAAACAGAGGAATCATAAGAGGAATCAGAGGAGGAAACAGAAACATCAAAGAAGAAAGGAAAAGTAGTAATCACAAAGCCCAAACCTAAAACTGCAGTGTTCACAAGGAAAACCAGGAAAGGGCAGAAAGAAAGTGAAGTTATATTCAGGAGACCCCCTCCTACCTTCGAAGAAAAATTGAAGCAGTTGGAACAAGGATCTGGCATGTCTAACTTCAAGGCACTGAAGTATGAAAGCAGATCAGATGCAGAAAAGATGCAGATCGAGGAGCTTTTACTGAACAAAATGGGTAAATGGAAATATACCCCAGATGATATCAGTTCTCAAATTCCAAATGAGCTTCTAGTCAGGATTAGACCAAGATGGACTTCAGCAGTGCAAACTATCAAAGACATTTATGCACAAACCTTAAAACAGTTGTTACCGAACCTGACATACAAAGAAGTAAAAGAGGCATTAAAGGAGAATGAACACCAAATGACACTTAGGTTTCATACCTTCTTAGTTCTCTCCAAGCAGATAGAAACAATAGTAAATAATGCCACAACTGTGTGGAAAAGGATATATAATCTGCCAATGCCATCTGACCCCACGGTAACAATTGAGGGTGAAAAAGATGAGGATGAAGAGGATGAAGAGGAGAAGGAAGAAGAAGAAGTAGCTGAGGAAGAAGGTGACATGGTAATCATAAGTGAAGAAGAAGAAGGTGACATGGTGATAATAGGTGATGAAGAAGATGATCCTGAACAGGTAGCAGCAAAAGTTATTGCATCTCTTCCTCACTCACCGCAGAAAGGCGTTGCATCATCAGCTTCAGCCAGCAGGATTGTGAGCACAGTAGCTACATCTATTGTTCAATCCTTGCTAATCACCTCTCAGCTCCAGACCCCAACAGTTACCTCATCCACCGAGCTGTAAAGCATGTCATTATCTACCGGGATGCAGAGTGTTGCCTCTACCGAGCAACAAGTGACTTCTTCAGTCACCGAGATCACAACTTCTCCTGCAGCATGTATAGTAAGTATTGCAACCTCTCCAGTTTTGACACATTCTTTTGCACAAATCAACACTCCTGTATGTACATCAATTTTGGAAACAGTCGGTACATCCATGAGTCTTCCCATTCTAGTTATATCAGCTAGTCCAACCTTATCAACCATTATAACTACATCAAAAGATAAGATAGTAAGCATAGAAGTAATACAAAAGACACCTTTAAAACTTCTGCTTACCGGCAAGGCTATAGAGGAAGATATAGATTTGGATAAAGAGATTGTCATTCCACAAATAGACCTCAATACTGCATCAATTGATGAAATGAGATTGATCAGCCAGATGTTAGAACAGAAAGCAAAACAAAAACAATTAAGAAGTGAGAGAGACAGGGAATTCAACATCATAAACGGTGCAAAGACCATTCTTACAGATGCCTTAGGTATAAAAGTTGATCCCTCTCAACACATTTTGCTACAACTCGAAGAGGCTGTGAATAGATTCAATGAGGACTCATCAGGAGAAGAGAAACTGATAGAACAAACCGAGAAGAAATTTGATAACAAGGTGCTTGAGCACATTGCTCAGTAGATAGCAATAAAACAAGTTGAATTGACCACTATTTTGGCCAAGTTAGAAAATTCTTTTAATAATGTAACTTCATTCTTTGCAAAGTTATGTGATGTCACCGAGTTCACAAAAGGAATCAGAGATCAACTGAAGAAAATTGATGATGATCTGAAAGCAAGTGCACAACAGTTGCAGCTTGACCCTAGCTCAAGCTCAACTCACCATTCAAACATCAGAGTCCTATCAGATAAGCAATCAGAATTGCTTAGGGAAGATGCAAGGATCTAGTCTACATTGTTAGATATTCAGAATATGATCCTCCCTAACATAGATACAATGCAGAAACACATTACACATTCCAAAACATTGATCCATGATAACAATTTTTCAGTTGCAGAGCATGTAATTGAACTATCAGCCAAAGTTCAAGTTGCATTGTCTATTTGCACAATTTTGCAAGGAAATTGGGATAATACCTTGGCTCATATCAAACAGGTACACTCAGAGTTTATCTCACGCTTTAATATCTCTATTTGAGTTATCTATTCTTTGGCATTATTGTCAAAAAGGGGGAGAATATGGAACATATTATTAGAGACAAAGGGAGAATGATCAAGGGAGAATGTAAATAACAATTGGTATAGAGATAAGTGTATAGAATCATATGTATATTCTATGGGGGAGTTATGTACAGTGAGATATACAGGTATATACAACAATCTACATTTGGTATCAAGTCAGCATGACAGATTCAATTTTGTCTCATAAGTGTTTTTGTCACTAATGCCAAAGGGGGAGATTGTTGGAATAATGATATATTTGTCATTAGTGAATAACACTTAGTGAAAACACTTATTCGATTTTGAATGCTTACCAAGCTCATCACTCAGTCCACAGCCTATACCGAGCATTCAGTAAAGCTCACCGATTAAACAGTTCAAACCGAGCAGTAAGACTCCCACTGAGCATATGAGACAAACAGCAGTTACCGAGAAGTCAGTTCTTACCGAGTTACCAGTGGTTACCGAGTGACACTATATCTACCGAGTCACCATAGCTACCGAGTTCCAAGCTACACTTCGGGACTAGTATGGACCGAGCTTCTACTCTTACCGAGAGCATGACGATGCCGAGTACTGTAGTGGACGCCGTGTATCAGAAGATCACCGAGCCAGCTTGAGGAACCGAGTATCTACCGACTCAGTAATATTTTGTTCACCTATGTAAGGCCGACTTAAGAATGAGTTTATGTTATTAATTTGTATGAGGCCGACTTTATGAAATGTAAATGTAATTATGGACGGTATATATATGTGATGTATTATACCATCTGTAATGTGTATGTATATGTAAGATGTATGAATATGCAAAATTAGAAAGAGCAGAGCAGAAACTACATTAAGGCAGTAGACCAGAACATTTTCGTAGAGTCAGTAAAGGAGCAGAATCGACATATCTATCTCAGAAGGAGATCAATACTCAAAGGATCTTATCAGCAATAAAGTTGTAAGTCAAGATCTACTGTTTCATCCTAACAGTTGAATCAGTTTGTAAATCCTTTTACCGGGTAGACTTAACAGTCTTTTGTAAATCTCTTAACCGAGTGCATACTTCATTGTATGTTTGTAAATCCTCTAACAAGGTGGACCTAGCAGTCCAAATTTGCTTCTAACAGGGCAGATCATCAGAAGTGATCATTGTAAGCCTTAACCGGCCAACTTTTACTGCAGTACCAAAGTTTTGTGGGTACCATCCCCACCCTAGTTTTACTTTCTATTTGGAAGGTTTCTGGGTCACCAAATCTTTGTGTTATGTGTTGTGAATGATTATATTTTCATGCATGCAGTGGATTAAATGAATGAATGGTTTAATATATGCAAGTGCAGAAATGAGTTAAAATTTTTTAAGAGTTACTAATTCACCCCTCCCCTCTCAGTAACTTGGTTAGTCCTAAATATTTTCAACAAACATTATCATATTCATCTATCCATCTCTATTACAAAATGATCTAACCAACTGACCTATATACCCTTTACAAATTATCATGCCTTATGTCGACTTATAAAGATAATTACAATATGAATAAACATGTCGGCTCAATACATGAATGTCAAAATCAATTACTGATGCCAGATCTCCCAAGTTATGCTGACCTCCAATACTGATAACTTGATGAAATCATGTCGGCCTGTAATGTTAGTAACCAAATATTTCTCTTCCAATCGGTGAAGATACCTTCCGGTGCCGATGAAGTGTCTATCGGTAATCAACCAGACCAAAATGTGAAAGCCAGAACAAGTTTCCGTGTTGCCATCAATGACAACATATTGAAACCAACCAATTGAGTGTCAATTGGCAACATATATCCACTACAGCATAAAAAAATTAGGTAAATTTGATATGCTATCACTCTAAAACAAGCATCTGTCTGATAGTTTAGGAAATATGAAGCCTGTATTTAAGGTACTTCACGATAAGGGTTTTATATAATTTATTCATTTTCTGATGCTTAATGAACCAGAATGGGTCCGATATATTCTGAAAAGGTTTCATGATGAATTCATGTGGCCAGATCAACCTTACAAGATAACCAAGAAATCCATTGAAGAAGATACATGTTTAAAAGAAACCGGTGAAGTCCCCAGATTAAGGAAAATACAAAATACAACGCTAACAAAGATTACCATACTCAGTTTGATAGTTGATCGATGACTATCAATGATATTATTGAGCATGATGTTAGATTTTCCTTGATGGTGATTAGATACAAGGTATATCAATTAAGTAGGTTAAATTTAGTATTAGACACAACCGTATTTGTAGCGTATGAAATTCTAAGGAAGACAAAAGGTATGATCTTTGTACAATACTTGTCAAAGAGTTAATGAGCAACTTGAAGAAAATAAAGCAAGATAAGAAAAATGTCTTCAATTTTGGATCCCTAATTGTTTGTTTAGCACTTTATTTCATGAATGAGATCCTCAAAATTGGAAATTTCTAATGGGCTTATGATAAACTAGTGGCTATGAAAATCAAGGAAGGATTGTTGGGTTTGGGTGACAATGTAATGCGAAATTCAGCTTTATGGGGCTATTTGAAAACTTTTGAAGCCACTATGAAAAATATAGAGAGAAATCCTAAAAAGAGTGGAAAAATATGAGAGAACTATTTGTTTCATGGTTGACAAGGATTAGTGTCATATGAAGGCAGTTGATCTGAGAACTATTTGGATCATGCCCATGGGGTATGAGGTGGATGTATTCATGCTTGATGCATATGCTCAATACTTTTTGAGTCAATCTATGGACAAGAATGAGGAGAGATTTGGTAATTTCAAGCAGAAGGATTTGGACCTGCAAAAGAAATTTACTGGGCTCGAAAAGAAAAAAAATGTAAGAAAGAAAGTTGAGGAACTTGCCGAACAAATGGGTATAACTCGAGAAGGAGTGCAAAAAGCTAGAGAGAGAAATATACTGAAGGAGGAAGATATGGTGAAGCCACAATGTAAACTAGTATCTTCTCCTCCCAAGTAGTCCAATACCAAGCAAAGCAAGTCTGCACCTATCTTCGATGTGCAAAAGCTGGTCCCCCCACCTAAGCCTCAATCAACATCAACCAGTAGAGTAGAAAAGAGGAATAAAGAGAAGTTTGCAAGGAAGTATGTAGCAGCAAAGGAGGAAATTGAATTGGATGAAGAGGTTATAGAAGTGAATAAAACTAGTACATTTACTAGAGTAGTTAGAAAACCTGTATCCAGTGATGCCCCATCTTCAAAGAAAGCTAAAACATAAGGTGAGTCATCTGAAAAAATGAGAGAAAGAAAGAAGCAGAAATCTAAGATAGATGAAGCTCTTAAATCGGGTAAGATTGAAGGTTCTTACACTATTGTGCCTCCATTACAAAAGCTTATAGATACAATAGTTAATGAAGGCAATTTGACAAAGCTTTCTATGTATTATGAGCATTCTACTGAAAATGTTTAGAGAGCTATTGAAAAAGAAGTTGTACATTATATGAATTTTGTTAGTAAAGTATTGATTAAATTGTCATCCATAATTCCAAAAGAGTTATATGATATCTTGGATTCTCAGAGATACACAACTAGTCTAGAAGATGAAAGGTTTAACATAACTTACATTAGTAAAGTTGTGTCCTGATATAACAAGAGAAGAAATAACAAAATTTTTGGGACTTGCTTGCTAATACAATGAGGATCTGGCTAACACTAAGAGGGGGGGTGAATCAGTATTAACAAGAACTAAAAATTTTAACTCCAAAACAAATTTATCGTAGATCTGGAAAACATTCAACACATAAACCGATTCTTCTTAACAAATTTCTCACTTTCCTTATCAGATCTAGACAATCATTTACCACTTTTGCAAACTCATTAATAAGATTACCCATCAACTCAATATTAGATCAACACACACTTTTACCAACCTATTAACTAATCATAATGCTTCATCAACCAATTAACCATCAATACCGGTAACCACTTTAAGATTTATCATAAAAAAACATAATCTGTCTTAACCGGTAATAAAAAATAAAACATGAAAAACATTCCACACATGAACACCATAATTTTTTGACATGGAAATGAAAATGGGAAAAACAACGGTGGGAGTTGGTACCCAATAAAATTTGCACTCTTTCGAAGTACTCCCTGTTAGGAGCTTAGCCTTGTTAGGATCTTACAATATACCCGGTTAGGAGTAGACCCTGTTAATAGTCACCCCGTTAAAGAACTTACCTATCACTCCAACTAAGAGCTTAATGATCTATTAGGATCAACCTCATGAGAGGATTTACCACCCTTTTTGAGAGCTTCCCTGTTAGGGGACTTAAATGATTAAGGCCTTTTAGGACCTACCCGATTAAGGGATTTAAGCCACTTTAACTATTAGGGAACAACAGTGAAAAATGATTTGAAACTTTTCACTTTCAGCTTGCTAAATCAAATCCAGTTATAAGTCACATTTTGTAACACTTAGGAAGATCTCTCTCTTCTTTGATATGACACCACTCTCTTCTCTTAGATCACCGACACATAAAACATCAACTGTGTCATCCTAAATAGACATTTCAACTAGGTCAAACAATAAACCCTAATTACATCTTGAAATTACTATACAAATCATATCAGATCATCATCCAGATTATTACAACAATTTACAATGCAATATCAACCATTGGTTGATCATAACATCACAAAAATCCGATCTGTACCAAAGTTAGAACCTCAAAATACTCCACTAAGCATTTCATTGTTTCCCAAGAAATTCTTCCTTAAATTGTGCCAAAAAAATATTCAAATTATCTATGTGGGTTGTGACATGTTACCTCCTTCATGTAGACTCATCTCCAATCATTGGCATAACAAAAATCATTACCGGTTAAGTGAATTTATCACCGGTCCTTAAACCCTACTAAAACCCTAGAAAAACTTCATCAAAAATTCAAAAGATACCTTCCATTAAACATCACAAGATGCGGTTCCAGTCACATACTAGAATCCATCATACAAGCTTATATTTTAAACCGCAAGTCATCAATCATCACCGATCACCCGATTTAATCAAAACATCTGTGCATTACCGGTTAAAGTCCTAATTCATAGTCTTGTCAATAAAACCCTATCAAACTCAAACTCTGGTAGACCAAATCACTTAGCCAACAAATAAAACATCAAGAACCATCTGTAAATATCTTGAATGATCAGTTGACACTAGTTGCCATCAATGACAACACAAAAAACTGATAATGTCAACGACTCTCAAAATCTCAGTCTTCTTTCCTCTACCGATATAGTCATCCATCATCATCTCATATGCATAAGTTATGCAATCATGCCAACATATTCCCCTTTTGGCATTGATGGCAACACCAATCAGATATACAATTAGAGTAATCATTATTATAGCCTATCATCTACAACTTGTTTACCAGTAACACGTCATCTATCGGTTCTCCTCCTTTTGTCTTCTCCCATATCTGATCTTGTTCTTCTCCCCCTTTCTCATAGGCTCCTTTTCTTCTCCCCAAGGATGATCATCAACTTCTCTCATATCTGATTGTTCTTTTCTTCTCCCCCTTTGACAACAATGCCAAAGGTGGAGATGCATCACTTATCTTCAATTATTTTGTTTCCACTTCCATCATCTCTACTGATCAAATCAGAAGACCAAATTATTGCATCAGAGTACTAAATTAGTACTTTACTTGTATTATAACTATATCATCTGATCAGATCAGAGCTATAAATTAGAACATCATATCAAACTTGCATCAGAGCTACTCCCCCTATGAAGTAGCATGCATCTTCATCAATCCTTAGTAAATGACAAACATGAAATCCACAATATTGGTGCATCTCCATTATCTCAGTTCTTTCGGTGTAGGGGTTTAACCCCTAATTTACCTCTAAAAAACTCAAAGGTAGTCTTTGATAAGGTTTTAGTAAAGATATTAGCTAATTGATCTTTACTCTTCACATCTTCCATCTTCACCACATTCTCTTGAACTCTTTCTCTTAAGAAATGATACTTCAACTCTATGTGCTTGGTTCTAGCATGAAGTACATGATTCTTAGAAATTTTTATCCCACTTGTATTATCACAATAGATAGTAAATTTTTATGGTCTGCATGCATTTCATGGATGTAGCTACATACTCAGCTTCAGATGTAGATTGAGAAACAAATGATTGTTTCTTTCTTGTCCATGCTACTAGTCTTCCTCCAAGTAGAAAAGCTGCATCGATTGTTCTTTTCCTATCATCCACATTACTTGCCTAGTCTGCATCAGTAAAGACATCCAAAGTAAAATCTCCTTTGTAGGGATACCATAATCCATAGTCTAATGTGCCTTTGAGATACCAGAAAATTCTTTTCACAACCATCATGTGACTTTCCTTCAATTCCTTTTGAAATCTAGCTACTAAGCCAACAACATGAGGAATATTCGGTCTACTATGAACAACATAATGTAGCTTGCCAATCATGGATCTATACTCCTTTTCACTAACAATAGGGGAATCATCTTTCTTGGACAATTTGCAGCATGTTACCATAGGTGTACCTACCGGTTTGCATTCTTCCATACTGGAAGTCTTCAACACTTCTTTGATATAATTGCTTTGAAAAATAAAGATACCATCATTTAGTAATTGGACCCGTAAGCCAATAAAGAACTTTATTTCACCAATTAGAGATATTTCAAATTCCTTTTTCATCTAATCGAAAAAATTCATACACATATCATCATTACCAACAAAACTTATGTCATCTACAAATACTATTGCAGTTAGCATCTTGTCTCCATTAGTCTTCAAGTATATATTACTGTCCTCACTGGTACATTGAAATCCAATATTGATCAAATGTGCATGAAGTCTATCATACCATGGTCTCAGTGCCTTCTTAAGACCATATGAAGCTTTATGAAATTTACAAACCATGTCCTTATCATTAGTGAGGGAAAATCCATCTGGTTGTTCAATGTATACCTCTTCTTATAGGATTCCATTCAAGAAGGCTGACTTGTCATCCATTTGGTAGACTTTGAAACCTTTATATGCAACAAATTCTTGCATCATCCTTACACCTTCTAATCTAGAAACTGGTACAAATGTTTCACCATAATACTTAGCTTCTTCCTGTGCATAGCCTTTGCAGACTAACCTTGATTCATTCCTTACAAATCTTCCTTCTTCATCCAATTTATTCCTAAAGAACCATTTTGTTCCAGTGACTTTCTTTTTGTCTGGTCTAGGAACTAGTGACCATGTCTAATTTTTCTCAATTTGATCTAGTTCTTCATTCATTGCATTCACCCAATCATCATCTTTCTGTGCTTCCTTAATTGTCTTGGGTTCTATTATAGAGATCAAACAAGAATTTTCTCTAATGTTTCTCCTAGTCTGCACACCTACATTCTTATCACCAATTATCTTCTCTTGTGAGTTATTTAATTTGACACATTTAGGTATAGCCTGTGTTGGTTCTACATATTCCTCTTTTGATTCTCCATTTTCATCCTCACTGTCATCGCTTACTGGTTGAGCACCTAATTCTGCGTTTGCTAGTTGATTGTTGTTTTGTGCTTCCGGTTCAATGATCATAAGTTTTTCCTCATTATCATCCTTTTTAGGTTCTGATCTACTTGTACCTTTAGACTTATTTGATGAATCATCCACCTTCACATTAGCACTTTCAACAATTTTCTTAGTTCTCTTATTGTAACATTTATATGCCTTACTCTTAGAGGAGTAAGAAAGAAAAATTCCTTCATCAGATTTTGCATCAAATTTCTTAGTATAGTTATCCTTCTTAATGAAACTTTGACTTCCAAAGATTTTTAAAAAACTTATGCAAGGAGTTTTACCATACCATACCTCATAAGGGGTCTTATTGTTACCTTTCTACACAAGTACCCAGTTTAATGTATATACTACAATACTAACCACTTCTCTCTAAAATATCTTAGGTGCATTACCCTATATTAACATTGTTCTAGCACCATCAACAATTGTTTTTTTCATCCTTTCTACTATGCCATTTTGTTGTGGTGGTCTTGGAGCAGACATCTGTCTCTTCATACCCTATTCATCAAATGTGAATTCACTACCTCGGTCTGATCTTAAACATTTCAAATTCTTACCGGTCTCATTCTGAACTAGAGATTTGAATGTTTTGAACTTAATAAAATCTTTATATTTCTCCTTCAAAAATGTAACCCACATCATCTGAGAAGAGTAATCGGTAAAAAGCATGAAATACCTATCACCATAATAGCTTTTTTTTCTCATAGGGCAAAAGAGATTAGTATGTACCAAGTCCAAAATATTCTCAAATGTACACTTATTGATTTTAAATGAAATAGAGGTCATCTTACCAATTTGACAATCTTTACAAATCACATTATCCAGTTTAACAATTTGTGGCAATCCTCTTACAATACTTGACTTGCTTACCTTCACCAAGTTATCAAAATTCACATTAGAAGATCTCCTGTGCCACAACTAGCTATCTTCCATTTTTGCAACTAGAAAATTATTGACATTAGCATTCAAATGAAATAAGTTAGCTCTAGTTTTCTTCCCAGTAGCAATCAGTTCACCATTACCTCCAAGAATTCTGCAGACTCTACCATTAAACTAAAGAAGAATAACCTTTATCATTAAGTTGTGCAACACTTAACATATTATGCTTTAGAACATCAACCCAAATTAAATCATCACCATTACTCTTCCCATTTATCCTTGTTGAACTTATGGCCCTCTTTCTTCATCATCTTGACTGCCTCATAATCTTTTCCTCAAGCAGTTTACCTTTCTGCACACAGAGGACCAATGCTTTGATACTAATTGTTAACAACATGAAGATCCGGTTAATACTAAGAAGGGGGGTGAACCAGTATTAACAAGAACTGAAACTTTAAACTCCAAAACAAACTTATCACAGATCTGAAAAACATTCAACACATAAACCAATTCTTTTAACAAATTTCTCAATTTCCTTATCAGATCTAGACAATCATTTCCCACTTATGCAAACTCATTAATCATATTAGCCATCAACTCAATATCAGATTAACAAACACTTTTACCAACTTATTAACTGATCATAATGCTTCATCAACCAATTAACCATCAATACCGGTAATCACTTTAAGATTTATGATAAACAAACATAACCTGTCTTAAGCGGTAATCAAAAATAAAACATGAAAATTATATGAAAAGCATTCCACACATGAACACCATAAATTTTTGATGTGGAAACCCAAATGTAAAAAATCATGGTGGGAGTTGGTACCCACTAAAATTTTTACTATTTTGAAGTACATTCTATTAGGATCTTAGCCCTATTAGGATCTTACAATATGCCTGGTTAGGAGCAGACCCTATTAGGAGTCACCTAGTTAAGGGATTTACCTATCACTCTAGCTAGGAGCTTAATGATCTGTTAGGATGAACCTAGTGATATGATTTACCACCCATTTTCAGAGCTTCCCTATTAGGGGACTTAAATGATTAAGGCATGTTAGGACCTATTCAATCAAGGGATTTAAGCTACTGTAACTGTTAGGGAACAATAGTAAAAATTGATCTAAAACTTTGCACTTTTAGCTTGCTAAATCAGATCTAGTTATACTTCAAAATCTACAACACTCAGGAAGATCTCTCTCTTCTCTAGTACAAAATCACTCTCTTCTCTTAGATCACTGACACATAAACCATCAACTGTGTCGTCCTAAATAGACATTTCAACTAGGTCAACCAATAAACCCTAATTACATCTTGAAATTACAATAAAAATCATATTAGATCATCATACAAATTATTACAACAATTTACAATGCAATATTAATCATTGGTTGATCATAACTTATCATAAAAAATTGATCTATACCAAAGTCAAAACCTCAAAACACTCCACTAAGTTTTTCACTATTTCCCAAGAATTGCTTCCTTGAATCGTGCCAAAAGAACATTCAAATTATCTACGTGGGTTGTGTCATGTTACCTCTTTCATGTAGGCTCACCATCAATCACCATCATAACCAAACTCATTACCATTTGAGTGATTTTATCACTGGTCCTAATTAAACCCTACTAAAACCCTAGCGAAACTTAATCATAAATTCAAAACATGCCTTCTGGTAAACATCATAGGATGTTGTTCTTGTCACATACGCCAATCCATCATACAAGTTTATACTTGAAACAACAAGTCATCAATCATCATCGATCATCCAATTCAATCAAAATATCTGTGCATTACCGGTTAAAGTCCAAATTTATAGTCTTGTCGATTAAACCCTTTCAAATTGTCAAACTCCAACTCCAGTATACCAAATCACTTAGCCAACAAATAAAACATCAAGAACCATCTGTAAACATCAACATTGATCAGTTGACACTAGTTTCCATGAATGACAACACAAATAATTGATCATGTCAACTAAACACAAATAATTGATCATGTCAACTACTCACAAAATCTCAGTCTTCTTTCCTCTACTGGTATAGTCACCCATCATCATCTCATCTGCATCAGTTATGCCAATCATGCCAACATTCTCCCCCTTTGGCATTGATGGCAACACCAATCAGATATACAATCAGAGTAATCATTATTATAGCCTATCATCTGCAACTTGTTTACTAGTAACACATCAACTGTCGATTCTCCTCCTTTTGTCTTCTCCCATATCTGATCTTGTTCTTCTCCCCCTTTCTGACAGACTCCTTTTCTTCTCCCCAAGGATGATCGTCAACTTCTCTCATATCTGATTTTATTTTCTTCTCCCCCTTTAACAACAATGGCAAAGGTGGAAATGCATCACTTATCTTCAATTCTTCTATTGCCACTTCCATCATCTTTGTTGAATAAATCATAACACCAAATTATTGCATTAGAGTACTAAATCAGGACTTTACTTGTATCAGAATTATATCATTTTATCAGATTAGAGTTATAAATCAGAACATCATATCAAACTTGCATCAGAGTTGTCCCCCCTATGGAGTAGCCTACATCTTCATCAATCCTTCGTGAAAGATAAATAGGAAATCCACAAGATTGATGCATCTCCACAATCAGAATTTTCCGATGTAGGGGTCTAACCCCTAATTTACCTCTAAGAAACTCAAAGGTTGTCTTTGGTAAGGTTTTAGTAAAGATATTAGCTAACTAATCTTTACTCTTCACATATTCCATCTTCACCTTCTTCTCCTGAACTCTTTCTCCTAAGAAATGATACTTCAACTCTATGTGCTTGGTTCTAGCATGAAGTACATGATTCTTAGAAATGTTTATTGCACTTGTATTATCGCAATAGATAGTCAATGGTTCAGACATATCTATCTTGAATCCTTCTAGCACATGTCTGATCCATATGGCTTGCGTGCAATTAATGGATGTGACTACATACTTAGCATCAACTGTAGATTGAGAAACACATTATTGTTTCTTGCTTGTCCATGCTACTAGTATTCCTCGAATTAGAAAATCTACACCGGTTTTTATTTTCCTATCATCCACATTACCTGCCAAATTTGCATTAGTAAAGACATCCAAAGTGAAATCTCCTTTGCAGGGATACCATAATCCATAGTCTAATTTCCCTTTGAGATATTTAAAAATTGTTTTTACAACCATTATGTGACTTTCCTTTGGTTCCTTTTGAAATCTAGCTACTAAGCCAACAACATCAGCAATATTTGGTCTACTATGAACAACATAATGTAGCTTTCCAATCATGGATTTGTACTTCTTTTCACTAACATCAGGGGAATCATCTGGCTTGGATAATTTACAACATGTTACCATAGGTCCACCTACCAGTTTGCATTCTTCCATATCGAAAGTCTTCAAAAATTCTTTGATATACTTGATTTGAAAAATAAAGATACCATCATTTAGTTGTTGGACCTGTAAGCCAATAAAGAACTTTATTTCACCAATTAGAGATATTTCAAATTCCTTTTTCATCTCATCGAAAAAATTCATACACATATCGTCATTACCACCAAAACTTATGTCATCTACAAATACTTCTGCAGTTAGCATCTTGTCTCCATTAGTATTCAAGTATATATTACTATCCTCACTGGTACATTGAAATCCAATATTGATCAAATGTGCATGAAGTCTCTCATACCATGGTCTCGGTGCCTTCTTAAGACCATATGAAGCTTTATGTAATTTACACACCATGTCCTTATCATTAGTGAGGGAAAATCCATCTGGTTGTTCCATATATACCTCTTCTTATAGGATTCCATTCAAGAAGGATGACATGACATCGATTTGGTAGACTTTGAAACCTCTATATGAAACAAATGCTAGCATCATCCTTACAGCTTCTAATCTAGCAACCGGTGCAAATGTTTCACCATAATACTTAGCTTCTTCCAGTACATACCCTTTGTAGACTAGCCTTGCTTCGTTCCTTACAAATCTTCCTTCTTCATCCAATTTATTCCCAAAGACCCATTTTGTTCCAATGACATTCTTTTCATTTGGTCTAGGAACAATTGACCATGTCTAATTTTTCTCAATTTGATTTAATTGTTCATTCATTGCATTCACCCAATCATTATCTTTCAGTGCTTCCTTAATTGTCTTGGGTTCCATTGTAGAGATCAAACAAGAATTTTCTCTAATCTTTCTCCTAGTCTTCACACCTGCATTCTTATCATGAATTATCTTCACTTGTGAGTGATTTAATCTGACATATTTATGTATAGCATGTGTCTATTCTACATCTTCCTCTTTCGATTCTCCATTTTCATCCTCATTGTCATCACTTACCAGTTGAGTACCTAATTTTGTGTTTGCCAGTTGATTGTTGTTTTGTGCTTCCAGTTTAATGATCACAAGTTTTTCCTCATTATCATCCTTTTCAGGTTCTAATCTACTTGTACCTTTAGACTTATTTGACAAATCAACCACCTTCACATTAGCACTTTCAACAATTTTCCTAGTTCTCTTATTGTAACATTTATATATTCTTAGAGGAGTAACTAAGAAAAATACCTTCATCAGATTTTGTTGGCATTTTGGAGGAATTGATTATGTGTTGCATTGATATTTTTTAATTGATGTCAACACTAGCTATTATGGTTGGTTACTGACAGAATATCTAATGTTACTGACAGAGGAGACTATCTGTTGGACACTTCCGACATGTTTGGATCAATGGAATGTGTTTGGTTACATGTGGTACATGCTTTTGGAGCATGTCTTGGTTAGATGGTATTGACTTGGTAATCATATGATATCATACACTCTTGTAAACCCTTACCAGCACAGGTTTAAGGCTCTACTAGTAGAGATTTCATTGAGAATTCTTGACAGGATGCATAAGTGGTGTTGGTGCGGCTTTCAGGATGCTAAAGATGTTCTCTGATCGTGCTTCAATCAGTTGGAGACATTGCTTTGGTGTGGTGGACTCATAATAGGTCTGATGCCTATCTAGGTTATGGACCGGTATCATGTTAACGTGTTTTCTACATGTTACAAGGATGTTTTATGGATTGGTCAATATTGTTTTGGTCTAAAGCCGATATGGAATATCATTGTAATATGGATATATGTAATGATCTTATTGTAATATCTTTTAGGTGCCCGACCTAATGGGTTTAGGTCTTAGGGTTGGTATAAATCAATGTAAGATCTATTTGTAGATTAGGTATCATGGTCATAAATTATAATATCATATGCAAAGGAATTTAGGTTGATCATTAAGGATCGAATTGGGATTAATGAAGAGGTCAAAGGCCTCAAGTATTGAGCTTAATCGAGACTATAATCAGACATGGTAGATACTATCTCTAGTAGTTCATTCTACTGGATTGTTGTTCAAATATCTTGAGGTGGTTTTAACCTCTATAGTCAGTGATACTCTTTTGTAATGAGTAGTGCACTATAGGAAGTGTGCCTTCCTGCATGTGCAGGCCCCTCATTGTAATAGATACTTTCTATAGAAGTATCATCTGATCGTGGGTAGGCTTCCCACCGTGGTTTTTCCCTTTACCATTTTTTCCATGTACAAATCTTGGTGTTATGTGGTATGGTTGCATTGCATTGATTATCTATTTATTATTAAGTTGCATTGTTTACTAGTATCTGTGTCTACTAGCATCTATTTTTGCTTTACCGATATTTAAATGTTTATGTGCTCTGGTTTAAGGTTGTAATGTGAATTAATTGTTGTAATATGTTAACAAATGATTCACCCCCCCTCTCAGTTGTTCACTTATTATTCTAACAATTAGTATCAGAGAATTGGTCCTCTTTTGTCGAAGCTTAACCACTTGAGGTAGATCCTATGGCAACTAATCCACCGGCAACTATCTTTAGAAGAGAAATCCCTAAGCTTGATGAAACAAATTATGGGATATGGAAGATCCGAATGGAGACTCATCTTAGATGTCTTGGCCAGGATAATTGGGAGATCACTAAGAAAGGTTATACACCTTATAATCTAACATCTGGAAATCCTGCTCTTGTAGACTTGGATAAGAATATTGAGATTGAGTGTAGAGCTAGGGAAGCCCTCCTATGTGCACTTACTAATCAACAGATCATGGGATTAACTGATAAATCATCTGCAAAGGTTATGTGGGATAAAATGCAAACTCTGAATGAAGGTGACCCTACTGTCAAAATTTCTAAACTTGAAGGCTATTAGGTGAGATATGAAAAATTGAAGATGGATGACAATGAAAGAATTGTTACATTTATGGAGAGAGTAAATGAGATTTTTATGGGAATTTAATGTTGTGGAGGATCTCTGAGTGAAGATGATATAGTTTTCAAAGTCTTGAGAGCCCTTCTGCTAGCTTACAAGATGAAGGCAACTGTAATTAATGAGTTGAGAACAATGGAAAACACTTTAGTTAATAGAGACATTTTGATTGGGAAGTTATCTACTTTTGAGCTTGAAGAATTTGGACCTTCTGGAGCTGCAAAATCTAAACTTGCTTCTCATGCATCATCATCATCATCTACTAGAGAGAATGACTGGAAAAACCTATATGCAAAGGAACTAGAAGACATGAGGAAAGAAGATGAAGAATTTGAGCAACTTGAAGCCTTATTTGCTAGAAGAGCACCTAAAGGACCGACAAGAAGTAAGTATGAAGGAAAAACACCTTTTAAATGTTTTGCATGTCATAAGATTGGTCATTTTGCATCTAGATATTCTAAAAGGAATGCAAGATTTGAGGAAAGAGTTAAGAAATATTTTAAGCCTAATCAGAATAGATACAAATTCAAGAGAAACAAAAAATGCTTCATAGTGGATGAGGAAGGAGTAATTGATGACTCCGAGGATGAACCAATAGAAGAATCTGCTAGTGGATCTGACAATGGAAAGGAATGGGTGCTCTATGTCTTAAAAGAACATGAACTGGAACTGGCTATCTTGAATGAAGAGAAGGCCCTGGAAGAAAAAGTTGAAGATAAGGATGAATGGGTAATTGATAGTGGATGTTCACATCATATGATTGGACATAAGAGAATTTTTTTGTCCCTGCATGAATACAATGGCGGTCAAGTAATATTTGGAGATGGCAAAGCATGTATGATCAGAGGTAAAGGCACTATCTCTCTAGATGGTAAGCATAATACTGACAATGTCTATTATGTAGAAGGTTTAAAGCATAATCTTTTGAGTGTTGGTCAGTTGGTGGATAAAGGATTCCAACTTCAATTCATGGATAGAAAATGCCAAATCATTAACAAGACTGGTTTGAAGATTTCTACCGATACTTAGACTAGAGGTAATATGTTTCATTTGAACACTGGTAATAAGACATGTTTGATTGCTCATGTTGATGAGAGTTGGTTATGGAATAAAAGGTTGTGTCATGTTAATTTTGATTGCACTATCAAGATTAGTTCAACAAAGGCAGTTAGAGATATACCTAAGATTATGAAGCCTCGTTATTCGGTATGTAAGGAATGTCAACTAGGAAAGCAAGTGAGAACTACTTTTAAGAGCATACAAGATAAATCTAATGATGTTCTTGATTTGATTCATACTAACTTATGTGGTCTAGTAAGGATTAAAATCTTTCAAGGTGATAGGTACTTCATGTTGATAATTAATGATTATTCTAGAATGACATGGGTGACTTTTCTTAAGGAGAAGTCTGAAGCTTTTGAGATATTCAAGATCTTTAAAGTAAAAGTTGAAATTGGATTGAAAATCAAATGTCTAAGATCAGATCAAGGTGGTGAGTTCACTTCTCATGAATTTAATAGTTATTGTGGGACAAATGGAATTAGAATACAATTATCTGCAACTAGGACTCCTCAGTAGAATGGAGTGGTGGAAAGAAAGAATAGACTGATTTTGGATGTAGCAAGAACAATGATGATGGAATCCCAATTGCCTCATATCTACTGGAGAGAAGCAGTGAGTACAACAGTCTACACATTCAGTAGAGTTCACACCAAAGGTGAAACCGGTAAGACTCCTTATGAACTATGGTTTGGACATAGACCTACTATTAAATATTTCAGAATTTTTGGAAGTAAATATATCAAAAGGGATGATTCAATTGGAAAGTTTTATCCTAGATGTGATGAAGGAATATTTCTTGGTTTTTCTAATCAAAGAAAAGCATATAGATGTTATAACAAAAGATTGCAAAAAAATGTGGAAAGTGCAAATGTGTAAGTGGATGAGCAATACAAAAATCAATCTATATCATATTATAGGGAACCGACAATGGAAATTATCATAACTAAACCGTGAATACCTCAACCGGTATAGGACATTGAAACTGTTGCACTGGCATAGTCAGAAAACTCAACTATGACTGATGATTAGATTAGCGAACCTGAAGTTCAAAAGAATCCAAGGTATGTAAGATTAAACCACTCTGAAGATCAAATCATTGGAGATAGGAACAAGGGAGTTATGACTAGAAGGAGACTGGGAAATGAAGAGGTATGTCTTATTTCTCAAGTTGAACCGACAACTGTTATTGAAGATTGTAAAGATAAACATTGGTTAAAGGCTATGGAAGATGAATTAGATCAGATAGAGAAGAATTAAACTTTGACTTTAGCTCCCTGACCTAAAACTAAGAATGTTATTGGAACTAAGTGGGTTTTTAGGAATAAACGAAATGAGTATGGTCAAGTTATAAGAAATAAAGCTAGATTGGTTTGTAAAGGTTATTCTCAAAAGGAAGGAATTGATTATGGTGAGACTTTTGCACCTGTAGCTAGAATTGAAGCTGTTAGGCTATTTCTTGTGTATGCAACATATAAGAACTATAATGTTTATCAAATGGATATTAAATGTGCATTTTTGAATTGTGCATGGAATTTTCTAACAACATGAAGAATGAATTTGAGATGTCCATGATTAGTGAAATGACATTTTTCTTAGGTTTGCAGATTACTCAAACTGATAAAGGCATCTTTATCTATCAAACAAAGTATTTGAGGGAATTGTTGAAGAAGTTTGGTATGGATAATTCCAAACTGATAAGTACTCCTATGGTGACAACTGATAAATTATCTATCAAAGATACATCTACACCGGTAAATCCAACAAGGTAGAAGTCTATGATTGGTGTCTTGTTATATCTAACTCAGAATAGACTAGATATTATGAATGATGTGAGTATTGTTTCAAGATATCAAAGTAATCCTAAAGAAAATTATGCATGTGCAGTAAAGAGGATATTGCAGTATCTAAAAGGCACAACTAAATATGGCTTATGGTATTCTAGAGATGACAACTTCACTTTGTGTGCATATACAGATTCAGATTGGGCAGGAGATACTAATGACAAGAAGAGAACTTCTGATCAAGCTTTCTTTATTGGAAAGAAACTGGTTTCATGGATTAGCAAGAAACAACCATGCATTTCTTTATCTACTGCAGAAGTTGAATATGTTGCAGCAATAACTAATTGTACTCAAGTCCTATGGATGAAGAAAATGTTGAAGGATATCAGGGTAAAATATAGTGAACTAGTAGTTATCTACTATGATAACTTTGCAACTATTGACATGTCTAAGAATCTAGTATTTCACTCTAAGACTAAGCATATATCAATAAAGTATAACTTTCTGAAGGATAAGGTAGAAGAAAAGGAAGTCAAATTGGTTTATGTGAACACTAAAGAGCAGACTGCAAATATATTCACTAAACCACTGGCTAATGAATCATTTGAGTATTTGAGAGATAGGTTAGGGGTTTTTGCCCCTCCGACAAAGACTTGATTGATATAGTTTAGCATTAGTCTGACATGCATTATTAGGGATACTATTCATTTCAGTAGTGGTGAGTGGTGCTACTACTCAGGGGGAGTAGTCAATTTTGAGTTTCAATGAATTACATTACTGCTTTGATATTTTTGTCATATTTCTAGCATTGATGTCAAAGGGGGAGAGATATTGATGTGAAAAATATAAAAAAGGGAGTTGTATACATTAAGAGGAGAGATATTTTTCAAAGGGAGAGTTTTGTTGGTTGTCTTCCATTGGGGGAGACTTGTTTGGCATTTTTTTGGTACTTAGATGTTTTTCACATCTAGTGTTGCCATCAATGCCAAAGGTGGAGATTGTTAGCATTTTGGAGGAATTGATTATGTGTTACATTGATGTTTTGTCATTGATGTCAACACTAGTTTTTATGGTTGGTTATAGACAAAGAGGTTTTGGTTACCAATAGAAGATCTAGTGGTATCGGTAGAGGAGATTATCTGTTGGACACTTTCAGCATGTTTGGATCAATGGAATGTGTTTGGTTACATGTAGTACATGCTTCTGGAGTATGTCCTGGTTAGATGGTATTGACTTGGTAATCGGATGATATCATACACTCTTGTAGACCCTTACTGGCATAGGTTTAAGTCTCTACCAGTAGAGCTTTCATTGAGAATTCTTGACAAGATGCATAAGTGGTGTTGGTGCGGCTTTCAGGATGCTGAAAAAGTTCTCTGATCACGCTTCAATTAGCTGGAGATGTCCCTTTGGCATGGTGAACTTAGAATAGGTCTGGTGCCTATCTAGGTTATGGACCGGTATCATGTTAACGTATTCTCTACACATTACCAGGATGTTTTATGGATCGGTCAATATTGTTTTGGTCTAAAGTCAACATGGCATATCATTGTAATATGGATATATGTGTATGATCTCATTGCAATATCTTTTAGGTGCCCGACCTAATTGGTTTAGGTCTTAGGGTTGGTATAAATCAATGTAAGATCTCATTGTAGATCAAGTATCATGGTCATGAATTGTAATATCATATGTGAAGGAGTTTAGGTCGATCATTGAGGATTGAATTGGGATTAAGGAAGAGGTCAAAGGCCCCTAGTGTTGAGCTTAACCGAGACTGTAATTAGGCATGGTAGATGCTATCTCTAATAGTTCATTCTACTGGATTTTTGTCCAAATATCTTGAGGTGGTTTTAACCTCTGTAGTCAGTGAGACTCTTTTGTAATGAGTAGTGCGCTCTAGGATGTGTTCCATCCTACATGTGTAGGCCCCTCATTGTAACACATACTTTCTATAGAAGTATCATCTAATTGTGGGTAGGCTTCCCACCGTGGTTTTTCCCTTTACTGGGTTTTCAACGTACAAATCTTGGTGTTATGTGTTATGGTTGCATTGCATTGATTTTTTGTTTATTATTGAGTTGCATTGTTTATCGATATCTATGTCTACCAACATCTATTTTTTGCTTTACCATTATTTAAATGTTTATATGCTCTAGTTTAAGGTTGTATTGTGGATTAATTGTTGTAATCTATTAACAACCGGTTCATCCCCCCCTCTCAGTTGTTCACTAGTTATCCTAATAGATTTTGCATCAAATTTCTCAGTATAGTTATCCTTCTTAATGAAACTTTGACTTCCACATATTTTAAAATAACTTACACAAGGAGTTTTACCATACCATAGATCATAAGGGGTCTTATTGTTACCTTTCTATACAAGTACTTGGTTTAATGTATATACTACAATATTGACCGCTTCTCTCTAAAACAACTTAGGTACATTACCCTATAATAATATTGTTCTAGCAGCATCAATGATTGTGCTGTTAATCCTTTCTGCTATGCCATTTTGTTGTGGTGTTCGTGGAGCAGACATTTGTCTCTTGATACCTTGTTCATCACAATACTTAACAAATTCATCAAATGTGAATTCAGTACCTCGGTCTGACCTTAAACATTTAAAATTATTACCGGTCTCATTCTCAACTAGAGCTTTGAATGTTTTGAACTTACTAAAATCTTCAAATTTCTCTTTCAAAAATGTAACCCATGTCATCTTAGAATAGTAATCAATAAAAAGCATGAAATAACTATCACCATAATAAAAAAAAATTCTCATAGGGCCACAGAGATTGGTATGTACCAAGTCCAAAATATTCTCAGATGTACACTTATTGCTTTTAAAAGAAATAGAGGTCATCTTACCAATTTGACAATTTGTACAAATCACATTATTTTGTTTAGTAATTTGTGGCAATCCTCTTACAATACTTGACTTGCTTACCTTCACCAAGTTTCAAAATTCACATGACAACATCTCCTGGGCCACAGCTAGCTATCTTCCATTTTTGTAATCAGACAATTATTGACATTAGCATTCAAATGAAATAAGTTAGCTCTAGTTT
This sequence comes from Cryptomeria japonica, assembly GCF_030272615.1. NCBI lineage: Eukaryota > Viridiplantae > Streptophyta > Pinopsida > Cupressales > Cupressaceae > Cryptomeria > Cryptomeria japonica. Next base: position 706,636,569 of record NC_081408.1, read on the forward strand.
GCTTCCCAATAGCAATTAGTTCACCATTACCTCCAATAATTCTCCAGACTCCATCATTAAACTCAAGCCAATAACCTTTATAATTGAGTTGTCCAACACTTAACAAATTATGCTTTAGACCATCAACCCAAAATACATCATCACCATTACTCTTCCCATTTAAAGAAATAGCACCTTTACCTTTCATCATGAAGGGAGAGTCATTTCCAAATCTAACAACACATCCATCAAATTCATTAAGAGTTATAAACTTACTTTTGTCTCCTGTCATGTGTTGTGACCAACCATTGTCTATAATCCATTCATCATTGTTTTCTACATGAGAAACCAATGCCTGCTCATCAAACAATTCCTCCTTCATGGCTACAAACACAATCTCTTCATTATCTTTACCATATTTAGACTCTTCATCAGTAGCACCTTTGTCCACTGCAACATAACATTTCTTTTTCCCTTTTCCTTTATACCTTCTAAATTTCTCCTTTTTTATCATTATTAGGGCAATTTGCAGCAATATGACCAATTCTACTACAAGAGAAATATTTCAATGGCAGATTTCCTTTATACTTACCGGTGCCTCTTGAAAATTTCTTTGGCAACAGTGCCTCAAGCTCCATTACATTATCTTCATTATCTTCACTTCCCTGATTACCTCCATGACTTGATCTGCATTCATGATTCTGACATACATCTTTAACTTTTCTAGCAGATGAACCAACAACAGAAGCTTTAAAGGCAGATTCACTAGGTTTAGTAACAATGTTATCAAGACTATTAAGCTCAAAAGTAGTTAGCTTACCGATTACAGAATCAACAATTTGTCATGCCCAAAATTTAGGGCAAGATCGTGATAATTTTTTATAAAAACATTAAATCGACAAATATAAAATGCTACAACATGTTTTGTCTTAACTATGCTTAGATTAACTTTATCTTCTAGCTCAAATATTCAAAAATAAATAAAATTAAATGCGGAATTCTAAGTGAGTAGTTTTATTGTCTACTCGAATTTAATAAATCAACTAATTCAGATAATTAATTGGTGAAGGCAAAATTAATCTCGGATAGCCATTAATTGATTTTAGAAAACTAATTAAAAGTATTCTCCTAGCATTCATTTAATCCATAATTAAAATGTGCTTTAATTTAATTAACTAAGGTACAATTAAGCCCATGACGAAAAACGTCCCATGAGATTTGATTCCAAAACCTATATCCAAGTATGTTAATTAAATCTCTACCCCTTATTTTTTTAAAAGAAATACCCTTAGGTTGATTAAAAATCAATGTTTGCCCACTTGATTTTATATACTCTTAAGAATCTACAACACTAAATAAATATTAAAATCTAAAGATATGCTTTATTCTTTAATTTCCACAGCTTTCTATTTATATTTTCATATATGTGTATGTAAATATTTATATTTATATATAAATATATATATTTAATTACTATAACAGTTTCCCAAACTTTATAAAAATAAAGCCATCCAAACCCTAGTTAGGAATTTTGCATTATAAAATACCCATATTTTATAACTTTACTATTTTCTTATTATTACCCTAGCCCTACCCGGACCAGGGTTTAATATATATTTTTTTGATTAAAATTTTTGGTGCAAGGCTGAATGGGAACCCCTACGGCGGCCATGGCAGATAGGTGGATGCATTGTATGCTGGAGGGGGGGGGGAGGGGAGCGATGGTCTATCCCTGGCCAACGCCGCCCACTGTGTGACCACATAGTGGCAGTGACTTTACTATTTTCTTATTATTACCCTAGCCCTACCCGGACTAGGGTTTAATATTTTTTTTTTTGATTAAAAATTTTGGTGCAGGGCTAAATGGGAACCCCGACAGCGGCCATGGAAGATAGGTGGATGCATTGTATGTTGGAGGGGGGGGGAAGCGATGGTCTATCCCTGGCCAGCGCCGCCCACTGTGTGACCACACAATGGTGGTGCCGTGGGCGCCGCTCACTATGTGTTCACACAGTGGTGGTGTCGAGGGCGTCACCCACTATGTGCTCACACAGTGGGTTTCGGCCCGATTCGCCCCCTCTTCTTTCTCCTTGCTTTTAATATATATATGTGTGTGTGTGTGTGTGTGTGTGTGTGTGTGTGTGTGTGTGTGTGTGTGTGTATGTATGTATGTATGTATGTATGTATGTAGGTATATATATTTGCTTTCGTAGGTACTTATATAAATTTATTTTATATATATATATATATATATATATATAAGTATATACATGAAATTTGCATGTATATAATTATATATTTATATATAAATATATTTTATATAACAGAGATTATAAAATGAATAGACCATAGTATTTTGATTTCAGGAATGTATAAGTTTCCTAAATGCAAAAATCAAATAGATGGATTATGAAAAATTCTGATTTACTTACAGCAAAAAGTAAAGTAATTAAATTGTTTACTGTAGCTGTTATTTTCTGCATTTAAATAATGCCAATATTTAATTAATCCAAATTTCAACTATATAAATGACTAAATTTAATAAATTTACCAGCAACTAAATAAATCTAGATTTTATTTAAATAAAACTATAATAGATTATAATTTTCATTTTCTGCAATAAATAAATTGACAGACTTTGCAAATTCTACAACAACTATTTAAATGACCAATTTTAATAAATTTAACAACAACTAAATATAGCTATAATTTATTAATCTAGAAACCTTAGAGATGGCTATAAATTCCTTTGCTCTTATTTTCTAAAATTAAAAAAAAAATACAATCACAGAATTAAATAAAATGACTTTTACATTTTCCTGGATTGATCTAAATGTTTTTATTTTCAGCCTCCAACATGCATGGAAATCAAATTCATCACTTTCCTAATATTTGTGTTTAAATGCATAAAAGGAATAAATAAATCTCCTTCTTATCAAAATATCCTAAAACACAACAATGTTATCTTTCAGAAATTTAGAAAACAAAACCAAAGTTACTTCTTTCTTTTCTGCAGTATTGCATGAATAAATATTACATAACTTTAAACATATTCTCAAGTCTCTATAGTCACTTTACAAATAGGTCTCTCCTTTCAATTTAGTGAGGACTATCAAAGAACATTAATTACATTTACAACAACTAAATCTAGCCACATCTACTTGTCCTGCCATTTTCTTCTAATAACCTACAATTAAATCAAAAGCTATGACCATGGAGTGCTCACCTCCCAGCCTAGGCTAACTAGTAGCCACCCCTGAGCTTGGAGAACCAAGCCCTAGATAGGTAACACACATGCAAACACAAAAGACAAGGGAAAAACAAACTCAACACAATACCAACCAAGGCTACACTGCACCACACATTTCTGATGTCTTTTCTAGGGTGGTAGTGGACCAAGTACCTTGAGGAGACTGCAAGTATGGTAAAACATATAGCCACCTCATGGCAAACCAAATACATCAAGTATCACAACCCCACACTCCTTATTCCCCCCAAGGCATTCATGCCTTATTTCCCTACTTATGACCCCCAATGCATAAACAAGCCATACAACAAGGGTCACATAAAATCCCTTGTGATCACTCTCATAACGAGAGCCTCTCACTCGAGGGCTGTCACTTCTACCACCCACAAGACCATCCTCTCTCCCAAGAGTAGGAGGCCTTGATTACTCCCAAAACACATAAATTGCATAAGCACAAACATCAAACAAATTTCCAAGGAATACATGCAAGAAGGAAAACTAGCCCTTTACACAAGCATTTCTTTCAATACAACATGCAATAAGAAAACATTACAAGAAAGGTGAAAACAACCTTCAACTGCCCAAGGGTATGCTAGTTTTGTTGAGGATGAGCAGCCCAATTCCACAATCTTTGTTTCTCTACCCTTAGCCAAATTTTCTATACCAAATCTATTCTTTTCAAAACTGCATAGTCTCCAACAATGGAGAGTGGGTGATTACTCACAAAATCTCTCATTCTTGGCTATATAGACTTCAGTGAGAATTCTCATAGGTTGCTAAAATTGAAAAAGGCAAAAAAACAAGAAAAATAGGAAAAAGATCCAAACAGAAAAGGAAAAAGGAAGAAAGCAATCCAAAAGGATTTCTCAACCAAAAGGGAAGGTTATCCAACCTAGATGGCACTTTCTAATTTTGAATTTTCGCACATCTTATAAAATCCAATTTTTGAGGTGACTAAACAGTCACATGTGAGTTGGCACATGCCTAAAAACACTCCTAACTCATAGATATACCTTATGGGCTTTAGGAAACATCTTTAAACTACCCCTATGAGTCCATTTAACCCCTTTTAAACCCATCTGAAGTTAATTTTCGGGTCAAACCTAAGTTGAGTACCCCAAAGATTTTCTACCTAAGGCAATTAGGGAATCACATTAAATTTAGTTGAAAAAACTATAGTTAAACAATTCCCTCCAAGAGACAAATTTAAAAACTCAAACATAAATCAACACGTGTCAAGTGACACTAAGAAAATACTTTTACAAAATTGCACATGAAATCTTGTCTCTTGTTGGATTTAAATAAATCAAATAAATAACATTTAACACACATGCATCATTTACTATTACAAATAAAATACGACACAAACGGGGTGTTGTCTCTCCAAATAGACAAACCCTGGTTTTACGAACATACATAGGTCTAGGTTTGGTTCTCCATATTATTTGCATGGTCACATGGATATCTTTTCCTACGCCACTCAAATACACATTAGTAATTTCCAATAACCTCGTATAATATTAAACACACGAATTAGATTACACATCAAACACTTCATATACAATTTACATTTGAACAATTCAATATATCTCATATCCAAATAAATCCACATAAGCAATTATCATAATTCTCATAATTTTGATCCACACATAAAACATACATCCTAATTCTATCATCATAGTAAAGTCTTTCAAATCCAATAATGACATACATCATCTCCAATTTATCCTATTCTAGAATCATATAGAGTTCTATATCATAAAGCATATAAATGAAGCATCAACATACATCAATGTTATCCAAATCATGGAATCATATAAGTTCTAAATCTAGACATAGCTGACATACATTAAATCAAGATTATCCAATCAATGGATCTTTTAGGATTTCAAATTCATAACACATCAAAATATACACCACCGGGTGAAATAACTCTATAACTTGGTTCAATTTCTTTTCTCACAGATCTATTGGTCTAACACAGTCCATTCTATTGTATTATATAGCATTTATTAATAGGGTCAAACATGGTCAACCAAGTTAATCAAAGCTTGGTTTGGGGAAGGCCTTACACAATTACCTTATCCTTTGAAATAGATCTAAGTTCTTGGATTGTTGATACTCTAATAGCATAATAAGGTTGAAGGTTTCTGAGCATTTTACTTACCACTGCATCATCATCTATTTTACCACCAACTCCTTTTTTGCCACCAACAACATCTTTGATTCTATGACCATATTGTGCAATATTCTCTCCTTCTTGTATTCTCATGTCATCAAATTTTCCTCTCAATCTTTCCTCTTTTGCTCTTTGTACATGCTCATCTCCTTCATATATTGCATCTAAATTTTTGCAAACCTCACCTGCAGTTTCCAATCCTTGAACATCAATATATACTAAATCAGATAAAGTAATTACAATAGCTTCTAAGTCTTGCATGTTCTCTTGTTTCTCTGTGAGTTCATTTAGTGTCAAGGGAGTAGTAGTAGGAGCAACATATTTTGTTTCAACTTGCTTCCAGTATTATGCACCAAGACCTTTAATGTAGATCTTCAATCTGTCTTTCTAGATCTTTTAGTTATCCTTGTTGAACTTATGACCCTTTTTCTTCATCATCTTGACTGCCTCATAATCTTTTCCTCAAGCAGTTAAGCTTTCTGTGCATAGAGGACCAATACTCTGATACCAATTGTTAACAAAATGAAAATTTGGTTAATACTAAGAGGGGGGGGGGCGTGAATCAATATTAACAAGAACTGAAACTTTAAACTCAAAAATAAACTTATCAGAGATCAAAAAAACATTCAACACATAAACCAATTCTTTTTAATAGATTTCTCAGTTTCCTTATTAGATCTAGACAATCACTTCCCACTTATGCAAACTTATTAATTAGATTAGCCATCAACTCAATATCAGATTGAAAAACACTTTTACCAACTTATTAACTAATCAATGTTGCATCAACCAATTAACCATCAATATCGATAACCACTTTAAGATTTATGATAAGCAAACATAATCTATTTGAATCGGTAATAGAAAATAAAACATGAAAAACATATGAAATGCATTTCACACATGAACACCATAAATTTTTTATGTGGAAACCCAAATGGGAAAAACCACGGTGGGAGTTGGTACCCACTAAAATTTGTACTCTTTTGAAGTACATCCTATTAGGAGCTTAGCCCTATTAGGATCTAACAATATGCTCGGTTAGGAGCAGACCCTATTAGGAGTCACCTGGTTAAGGGATTTACCTATCACTCCAGCTAGGAGCTTAATGATCTATTAGGATTAACCTCATGAGAGGATTTACCACACTTTTTGAGAGCTACTCTGTTAGGGGACTTAAATGATGACGGCCCATTAGGACCTACCTGATTAAGGGATTTAAGCTACTATAACTATTAGGGAACAACAACAAAAAGTGATTTGAAACTTTGCACTTTCAGCTTGCTAAATTGGATCCAGTTATACTTCACAATCTACAACACTCAGGTAGATATCTCTCTTCTCCAATATGACATCACTTTCTTCTCTTAGATCATCAACATATAAAACATCAACTGTGTCATCCTAAATAGACATTTCAGCTAGGTCAACCAATAAAACCTAATTACATCTTGAAATTAGTTCTTTAGATGAAGCCAATATTGATGCTTTGGCTGAGGAGGTTGAAAAAATGAATGGTGAAAATCTAAATCTGAGGAGAGAGCTGGAAAGTCTTACTATCTGCATGAGTCAGGAACTGGAAGCCAGAAGATATGTTGAAGATATTATCGAGGAAAGAGATCATGAGATTACCAAGATCAAGCAAGAAAATGCTACCTTGCATGAACATTTGAATGTTGAAAGAGAAGAGAAGGAGAACCTACCATTAGATCTTGAATTAGCATCATCTCTGAAAGAGAATCTATCAAAGCATAATGAAGATCTCACCACATATCTTATTGAAGGAAATGAGAAGCTGGACAAGTTCATCAAAAGTTCAATCTTGTTGGAAGAAAAAATTCAGTCTTAAAGGATGAAAGGTGATACCTCTGGACTTGGTTTTCACACATCTAAAAAAGGTGAATCCTCTAGTACCAAGAGAAACACTCTTAAGAACAAATCTACTCCTAAAATCAAAAAACCTACGAGTAAGAAGGTTTTTAAACCTATTTGTTTTGTTTGCCATAAACCTAGTCACACTATAAATGTTTGTAGAGACAAACCAAATAGAAATGCAAGCTTCAATACTAATGCTAGATATGTGTCTAAGAAGTTTGAAGGTCATTGCTTCACATGTGGAATGTATGGACATAGATCTGTTGAGTGCAAATATGGAGCTAATAATCCTGTACCGCATATGCATCCAAGACCAAATGGCAACTGGATGAGGAATTTTGACAACCGGGTCAACATGAACTGGCAAAGACCCTACAGCAACCGGTTTAATCCATTTGAGATGGAAAAGGTAACGAATGTCATTTGCACCATCTATAATAAATTTGGTCATGTGGCTATGAACTATAGAAGAAGAAATGGGAGAGGAAATGCAAGACCTTGGAGATTATCTAGTATGGCCTGCTATCACTGCAACAAACCGGGGTACTTAGCAAAATTTTGTAGATCCAGAAATAGAAAACCGATCAATTCTTCTAAGGATTAGAAAGGAAAGTAGAAAGTTAATGTTGAAGAAACCAGAGAGGAAATGAATTGGATATGAAAGAAAAAGAGTGATGACTCACCTGGAGAGGAAATTGTTCCTTCACCAAGTGAAGAGAACCCTGCACCGGTGAATTAAGCCTTTTCATATGGCTAAGGGGAGCTTAAATGGTAAATCCACCTCTAGACCCCTTGAGATGAATGAGTAGTAAGAAAATTTTGAAGCATGAAATTTTGGTAACCTTTTGCCAATATGTTATCAACCGGTTTTACTCCTTGAGCAGTAAAATTAGGGTTTGCAACCATAACAGGTGAGCATTTAATGCAGTAGGTAAAAATGATATAAGTGAGTTTTCACTTTTTTGTTTTTACCCTAATGCATTCAAGAGAGAAATTTGGAGCGCTTACTAAGCTGAGAAAGATTGTTGGTTGATAATAGTCAAAGTTGCATTGTTATTTGTAATCAAGCTGATTTAAAGGTTGCAAAAGATTGAACTAGTGTGCACTTGGGTAGTCAACCGACAAACGGGGCAGCGTGCATGAGAAAAGGTATTTCTTTGAAAATCCTTCTTTGAATCTTGTTCATCTACAATGGCATCATCTTCAAAGTTTGTAGGGAGATTAATGATTACATCTGAGCCAATGGAATTTGTAGTGGCGGAATGAATTGTGTCATATAATGCATTATCATAGGTTCCTAGTGGAGTTTTGGTTAGAGGATATTTGTCGAGCTATATTGATTGTAAGATAGAGGATCTAGGATCTTTATATATTTACACTTAGTTAAAATCCCTTTGTGATGAGAATGAAAAGATTCAAACAGAGTATGCTAGGGTTTTTGAGAAGGGTTTTCATAATGCCACTTATTTTCTAGAAGATTTTGAGGAAGAGCATATCAAAATCATTTTGAGTCAGGTTCATGGTGAGAACATGTACTTAGAGAGAACTCACACTATAACTAAGGAAGCCATTCAGGCTGTAAGTGGTTATTTCTCAACTGGTAAAGTACCTATGCTAAGGCGAATTTCAAAGGAGACGGTATTCTCTCTAACCGGTTTAACATCTAATAAACATGCTTTTTCTGTTAACAATATCAGAGACCCAACAGTGAAACTGGCAGCAATGGTGATAGGCTACCGGGTATTTTACTCCAGTAGACTAAATAGTGTTCCATCAGTAGCAGTACATATAACTCATAGGATGATAGCTGAAAATGCAGATTATGATCTTTGTGAGGTTATTAGAAGACAATTGTTTCTAAATCTACAATCTATCAAGAAGGACTCCAAATTTCTCTCTCGAATGCATTAGGGTCAAAATAAAAAAGTGAAAACTCACTTATATCATTTTTACCTATTGCATTAAATGCTCACCTGTTAGGGTTGCAAACCCTAATTTTACCGCTCAAGGAGTAAAACCAGTTGATAACATATTGGCAAAAGGTTACCAAAATTTCATGCTTCAAAATTTTCTTATCATATCAAGAACAACATCAAGGCTATAAGGAATACTTTTCCTACTGCTATGAATAAGTATTTTAATGAGTTTTAGAAGAAAATGAGCATGAGAATGAGATTGCCCGAAGATGTGGTCAGACATTTTGTAAAAGACTTATTTTTCATAGTTACCATTGACTTCTGTTTGATGCAAGCAATTGAGCCAAGAAAAGAAGAAATGAAAGATATGAGTTATGAGGTAAAGTATGAATTACTGGTTGGTTATGCTAATAACCTATTAGAATCTCCTAAAGATAAAAAGAAGGCAAAACTGGATATTGTGGTAGTCCAGGATGCATCAATCGAAACCAGTATTGCTCCTGTCACAAGTGGGAAAGGAAAGAAAAAGAAAGATGAGGAAGAACCTCCGGTGATGAAGAATACAAGGGTGACTTAGACTATCCAAACCAAGAAGGAACCAAAACCTAAGGTCTATGCAAAGAAGGAGAATGTATCAAAGAAGAGAGGCCAGAAATTAATTCTACAGGAAGAATCTGAGGGTACTGACATTTAGGAAGAACCCAAGAAGATGAAGGCAACCGACATAATAACTAAGCAAGTGAAGGAAGTGCCAAAGGAAACTATACCTTTTGATGTATCTACCTACAAGCCTATAACCCATTTTGAAAGGACAATGAAGCAATTAGGAAGGAAGAGATTTGAATTGGTAAAAGAACATTTTGATTCTTTTAGTGAAGATGAGAAAGAGCAAGTTATTCAACAGGTAATCAATCATTTGTGCTTTTATATTAGATTACCTCAAGATAGTGAAAAGGATATCTCAAATTCTTTATATACTATTCTTGTAAATAAATGGGAGGAATCTGTAAAGTTGGAGAAAGAAATTATTGATTAGATTTTTGTAGAATATTTTCCCAACTTGTCTAAAGATGAAATTAGTGCTTTAATTGATCAATACAAAACTCAATTTTCTTTTAAAGGAAGAAGAATGAAGATTCTTAATGGAAAGAGGTCAATTATTGAAATTGAGACCCATCAAATAGCCCGTGATATCAAAAGGATGGAAGAACTCATACAATCCTCTAAGAATGAGGACGATGTTGTTAATCAACCAGAAATGGATGAAGAAGAGATTGTACAAGCAGATGTGGTCTATCCTGTCAAGAAGAAGGATGAAATCACTATTCATGTTGTTGATGATGTTTAGGACATAATTGATCTATCTAGAGATGTCACTACACCAGATATGGAGCCACCTGAAATCATAGACTTACAGGTCAAATTAGTTGAGAAACTGACAACTCAACCAAAAGTGGACAATCCACCAGAAATAGAACAAACAAAGAAACCCCAATCTCCACTGGTCTTACATGATACTCAGAAGGAGTCTATGGAAAATGTTTTCACTCATACTTCTGAAAAGGAAACAAAGAAGAATCAAGAGAAAGAAATCATTAAGGTTGCATCCTTTGAACCAACAAAGAAACAACAAATTGATGAAGATGATGATGATTCATTGAGCATTTCAGGGCCTATTGATGATGACAACATGAGTGCATCTGAAATGATGAATATTGTTAATGTCATGCAATCTAGAGTGCATAAGAAGAGACTAAAAGAGCAAGGGATTGAAGTTGAAACAATTCAGAATGCAGTAGATATTCTATCTAGTTTGCTACTAGAAACTTCTACAACGCATATGTCAACCCCTATTAGAAAACTTGGTTAGTTAGTTGTAGATGCATCTAATCAAATCAAGTCACTTGAAGAAGTTGCTCATACCTATGCTGAGAAAAGTCATAAGAAGAAGTATGGAGAGAAACTTGTAAAGGACATTGATACTAGCAAAATGGCTCTATCATCTATTGAAACATGAGGAAAGTATCTTGCTTCTACCAATAATGTTTCTTTCTTTTATTCTAATATTTAAAAAAGGCACAGATAAATAGAGTAAGATCTAGAAAGGATATGTAATGCCTATGTCCCACTTAAGGACTCTATTTTTTCTTTCAGCAAATCTATGGATGATTTACATAACAGGTTGGATATTTATGATCATGAGAAGGCAAAGAGACTCTAGTCTCTAAAAGATCTCAAAATTCTGCTCACTTCACAAGTGGACATACTACAGATAGCCTACTCCAATGCATAAGCTATCTTAGAAACTCCAAAAACTAGTACACTGGATTCAATGGAAGAGTTCTATTCACATATAATGGCTACACTAGAGTACACTGAGAGCGTGTTGGAGACATGGACAAATACTTTATCATAGTTGAAGAGGAAATTCAATGCTATTTTCATGAGAATTGCTTATGCATGAATTTTGATTCAATTTTTTCAAGTTATTGTTGTATATGCTAAACACTTGGATACAAATTTTCTATATATATATATATATATATATATATACACATACATATATATATTTTTCTTTTTCAATTTGGCATTGTTGTCAAAGGGGGAGTAGAAATATGTATGTGTATTTTTAAAAACTTTGTATAATGTATGTATTAAGGAGGAGCATGTGTATATGTGTAAATTTGTTTTGTATGCACACTTAGCAACATTATTGTAAAATTTTCTAAGTGTTGCCATCAATGCCAAAGGGGGAGATTGTTGGCTTGACGATGATTGTAAAATATTCATCATATGTTGTCATTGATGAAACACATACACACACATATGTTCATATTATCTACCGGTGTAACTTTAAGGTGTTTACACTACAACCGGTATACTAAGAGGTTTATCTCTAATCGGTACTTTATGAAAATAGGTATATGCATAAGAGACAACCAATGGATATTCATTAATCGACATCAAGAAGAAGATCAAGTGGAGATTATGTCAGAAGATTCAAGGATAATGGTTTCTATATTTAACTCAAACTGGTATTGATTGTTCCAACCGATATTTGTTGATTGTGTGATGAGTTACCACAAATCGTGATGAGTTATCCCACCGACAAATTTTTGGTGGTATTTTTATGATGAGTTATGATTACTTGATCAGATACACTGCACCTAGGAAATTGTGTTATGATTTCTTTAGGCCAACATGAAATCTGAATGCCTATATATTGACATCATTGCCAATTATTTTATATGATATTAGCGAAAGTGATTTGTTGTGTGTGAGAGACAATGTGTTAAGTGAAGAGTATGTTGAACAACAATATTGAATATACTTAGAAGAATCCGATCAAGCGATTATTTTTCTACTCGGGCATATCAAACCATTCCTGTTGTCTTCTAACAATTACAAAATAATTCAAATCCCCTAATTGGGTAAGCTCTAACAAGCTTCTATGTACAAATCCTCATAGGGTGATCCATTAGTTTGGATTCAGAAATCCTCCACCGAGGTTAAACGTAATAGGGTACTACCTTTCATAGGGTATAAGATTTTAATCAAGCTTTGGGATCGCTAACCAGATTCAATCCTAGCAGATAACTTTGTAGACCCTAACCGATCAATTATCTATTACTGTAGATAGTTAACTTGTGAGTTCCATATCACTGTGGTTTTTACCTATTTGGGATTTCCCCATATAAATATTTGTGTTATGGTGGATGTTTTACTTATAGTGGATACCATTATATCATTTTGGATTATATGCATTTTACTTAAAAGCTTTGTTAAGTTCATCTCCCGGTTACTAGCTGAAGTAGTATCATTTTTGGTGTCATTGATTTACCCCTCCCCTCAGTGCTTTTCAAGTCCATCACATCTAACTTTCCCCAAACCTCACCTATAGTTTCCAATCCTTGAACATCAATATATTATAAATTAGATAAAGTACTTACAATAGCTTCTAAGGCTTGTATGTTCTCTTTCTGCTCTTTGAGTTTTGGATACTAATGTCTTCTGGTCTTATATTTCTTCTTTAATGGCTACAAACACAATATCTTCATTAGCATCACCATTAGATTCCTCACCAGTGATACCACCATCAACAACAATAAGATAATATATTTAGCCTTTACCCTTATACTTCTTGAATTTCTCTTGTTTGTGCTCATTATCACCATTAGGACAGTTAGTAGCTATGTGCCCAATCTTGTTGCATGCAAAAGATTTCAAAGATAATTTACCTCTATATTTACCAGTTCCTCTAGGAAACCACTTGGCCAACAATGCTTCAAGCTCAACTAAATTGTCTTCATCATCAGCTTCTCCACTGGATCTAGATTCATGACTATGACTGGCATCTCTACTTTTTCTCATGGATGCATTAGAAACTAAAGCTCTGAATGTAGACTCAGATTTCTGTACACTACAATCATAACCATTTAATTCAAAAGAATTAAGCTTTCCAATGATGGAGACAAGGGTTACCTTAGTTTTATCAATAGACTTTATCTCCTAAATGGCTGCAACTCGGATAGCATAGACCGATAGCAAGGTTCTCAATACCTTACTAAACACTATGGAATCTTCCACTTTACCTCCTACACTCTTAATTTCATTGACTATCTCTTTTATCCTTTGACCATACTGTTGGATATTCTTACCTTTAGCTATCCGCATGTCATCAAACTTTCCTCTTAGACTCTCTTCTTTAGAAATCTTAACATGTTCATCATTTCTATAAATCTCTTCAAGTTTTTTACATATCTCATATGGAGTATCGATACCATGAACATCTACATATTCTGCATCAGACAAAGAACTGATAATGGCCTTTAATGCTTGATGTTTTTCTTGTTTCTCTTTCTTCTGATCATCGGTCATAATCCTAGTAGGTGCAACATATTGAGTATTAAAATCTTCCCAGTACTAGCTTTCCAGACTCTTGATATAAATTTTTATTTTGTCACTACATATCCTATAGTTCTCTCTATTCAACTTCAGACCTTCCTTCTTCATCAAGATTTGCAAGATCTTTACCTCAAGCTGTTAGGCTTAGAACTTAGAGGACCTGATATGCTTTGATACCAATTGATGGTATGATGAAATAATAAGTATCCGGTCAACTATTTGTTAGGATTCCTAAAGATACTGAGAGGGGGGTGGTGAATTAGTATCTGACCGGTAAAAGAAGTTACTTAACTTATAACATGAAAAACATATTAAAAATGTGTACCGGTAAACCAGAAATAATGTAGCAAATAAGAACAACAACCACAACATGAAAAGCACACCATAACATAGTATTTTTGATGAGGAAACACGGTGTGGGAAAAACCTCGGTGGGATTTGTGACCCACAATATTCGCTTACTGGCCAATAAGGGAATATTACTGTTTACAATAGGGGCCTGCACATGTAGGAAGGCCAAGTGCCTAGAGGTCACTGCTCAGTTACAAAATAAGTCACATTGACTTACAAAAATGGATTATATAAATCCAATATCTTGTACTACTTCAGATCAGCATCTGCTATGCCTGATTCAGTACTAGTTTAAGCTCTGCAATATACATAAACCTTTATCCCAATAATTCACACATTAGGTTTGCTATTATCTTTGCATTACACACACTAAGTGATCTACAATGATCTCATACTTATATGAGTCATATTACAATCCACCAAGTCAGCTTACAAAATTTTTTACAATTAATTACAAAATATAAATACACAAAATTCCTATCGGCCAGGGTGCTGGTAATCTTCCTTTTCGATGTCGGTGTTATGTATGCTGATGTCGGTGCCTATATCTATCTGCTGGTATCACATGATTGTAAGGTTTCCATCAATGACAATACATTCAATCACCTACAATTTCTCATTGGAGTATGCATTTGCCAACAATCTCCCCCTTTGGCATTGATGGCAACACTCATGAGAAATATCCAAAAATGTATATCCAAAAATGGTTTGCCAAAATTATCTTACCAAAAATATATGCTCAAAATTGAGTGCTCCCCCTGAGCAGATGATGTCCTTTCTTCTGACCATTTTTCTCATCTCCACTACTCCCCCTTTGACATCAATGACAAAGGTTGTCATTCACTATTAGTGGAGTGTGGGTCCTGCCTATAACCTTGTAACCGGTGGGTTACAAGCTGAAAAAGGTCTGCCAGTACTAGATTTAAACTATCGCTGAATCTTTTGCTATATGTTAATGCCGCTTCTATTCTCTGAGTTGTACCAGTGAGTATGTGCATTTTCTCTTCCAGTGTCTTGAGTCCGAGAACCACAGCCTTAGAAATTTCTTTTCTCAAAGAAATGAGTTAATCTAGTTTAGGACCTAGTTTGCTTTTTAAGCTCTTTGCCTTATGCTTAATTTTCTCTTTATTCTTTTCTAACTTCTCTATTTTCTCTTCAAGATCTACAATTTTCTTTTCTATCTCCAAAAATGAATCTTATGTGCCTATTAGATTGTTAGCAATACTATTAATCTCATCTTGTGCTTTGTTGATTTCTTTGTCTAGGTCTTCTGTCAAAATATTTGTTTTACAAGTATCTTTATACAGTTTCTTGAAATCCAAAATTGTCTCTCCTAGTTCCAGTAATAAGGTGTCAATTTTCTCCTTATTCTTCTTCACTATTTCCTCAAGGAGTTTAACTTTTTCTTTAATCATTCTCTCTTTAAGTGTCTCCTCATTTATTTGATCAATTGTCAAAATGTTGCCAGTGATGAATTTAGACAATGTCTCTAGTTGTCTTAAAGAATCTTTGTTATCTACAATGCACTTTGGTGCTATCAATCTAAGAATAGGAATTGTGTCATCAATAGCCTTATAGGCTTGAGCATTACACTCTATGATCTTCTTTATTGAATCCAGTAAGACCTCTGTCACATTTCTAGGCCGATATTCTGTCATTGAAGTACCAGATGTCTACCCAACTATTTTCACAATTTCCATGCTACCAGTTGTAGTAATAACCTTGCTTGTTTCAACCTCTGGTAGGTCAGTCTGTGTTTGCATTTCTATTAGAAAAGGTTTAGGCTTTTCAGTTTTTGTCGGTGGCACTGTCTCAGTCTGAACCTATGTCTCAACCTATTTCTGTTCCGGTTTCTCCATCTGTGTCTCAGAAGGTTTCTCTGAGCTCTCAACTGTCGGTTTCTCATATGTAGTCTCTGTATGCACTTCTGGTTTCTCAATTTGTACCTCTACACTATCTATTGCTGGTTCTCCTGATTGTTTTATAGTTTTATCTATTGGTTCTTCTAATGGTTTACCAGTGGTTTCCTCTATCGGTTGTTTTATCTGAATAGGTTTTTCTATGTTTATATTTATAGTATCATTGACCTCAACCTCAGCATCTATAGTCAGTGACTCAATATTCACATCTTTCTTCTTATCCTCAATGGTCTCTTTGTCTACCACAATATTCACCTCTTGGGTGTCTATATTCATAATGTATAGTATCTCTGACTTAGGATTTGTGTCCTCTAGAGAAGTCTCTATACTCTCTATGACCAGTTGACTAATAGTAGTATGTGACGGTGGAGTATCAGAAAGAGGTGGGGGTACATTATCAGTTATTTTAAGACTTGGAGGACCACCTACCTTACCTTTCCCCTTATCCTTGTCCTTTTGGTATACCCTGATGGTCTTAGGTCTTCTGAGTTCTTCTTGTTTCTCTTTTTCTACAAAGAATATGTCCCATGCATTTGTTGTTTCTTCAGAGACTTTATTCACTCTACCTGCCATCAGTGCTACATGCCGGTGAGCGGTTGAAAACACTATCTGGTTAGCCTCACTGATTAATTGGTCTATTTCATTAAGTGAGTTAACTAGATGCATTGCAAGTAATTTTTCAATTTTTATTTTCTTATCCAGCTCAACAATGGCTACCCTTATGGCTTTTAGTCTTCTATACAACTCATTGGGTATCTCATCAACAATTTCCATCTAAAATTTCTTGTAAATATCTAAGTGTAAAATTACACTATTTTCAATGCTCTCTCTGTCATCAGTGGAAAGTGTGTTGTCTAGTTTGCTAATGTTTTTCAACTTTCCATCCTCTGTTATTTCACTAAGAAGTTTATCTAGTGGAGCAATATCTTGTTTTATCTTCTTCTTCTTTGGAGTCATTTTCTTAACAGGGGGCCTAACTACCTATTGCTTTTGTTTGGTTTTCTTGGGTGTAGGTGAGGGTGCCAGTGAGGGTTTTCTTTTTCTTTCTACCCTTTTGAATACCGCCAGTATATCACTCTCAGAAGAAGTTTCAACCAGTGAAAGATGAGCTTCTAGTTGAAGTCCTTTCAACTCACTTTCTTTTATACCAGTTTGCTTCAATACATCTTCCTTAATTGCCTTTGCTTGTCTAGTGCCTTTTCTCACTGTTTGTTCAACTTTCTTAAATCTTTTCCTAGATTGAATTCCACTCTCAATTGTTTCTGCATTTCCAAAGACTTTTTCATAGGGTTCCTTTTGTGCTTCAAGGAGGGATTTTGCATAAGTTTCTATGATGTTGTCAACTGTTTCATACCCCATTTCAGTTACCCAGATAGTTCTAGGGACAACTACCTCCATCCAGATTTCATCTTTCTTGATTACAAAACATATTTCCTTCTGATATTTGTCCACAATTGCCCGTGACAATCTTATTCTAGTTTTCATTCGAGCCTTCAATTCTTGAAAATGTTCATTTATGTTTTTCTGTCTGTCTTCTCCCATGTTGTTCAGTAAATCTAATAGTTGCTTTCCTACTGGTATATCAAAGCCAAAATCTCTCCTACCAATACTAGGTACTTGCTTAGTAATGTACAACATTAAGCATACAAGCAAATTTCTAAATCTAAAGGTTCCTTTCTTATCTCCTTTAATCTTCTTTAGATTGTCTATCAATTCATCTTTAAGCCATGCACACACATCTATTCTAGCATTATCATTTTCCATGTCATATGCACTTTTGATACATAGGCTAGAAACTAAGTTCAACTTATTTGCATGTGTAGCCTTGTAGTCTAAAATCATACTAACAAATCTGACATTGATGTCCTTCACATCATTTACCCTTAGGGATCTTTTGTCAAAGGTTGCGTCGGTTAGTTTCATCACTGTGTCATTTGAGACCTTTTTTGTTCTATCAGGCCTGCTACCGGTGGAAGGTAACCCTGTTACTGCCTTAACCGCTTCTTTGGTGATCTTATGGATAGAATCCAACCAAAAGAATTTTCCATGGACTTTTCTTAAAACTATTCTTATTACATCTTCGGGAAAATCAGGAAAGCTAAGAATATCCACAAAGCCTAGGGTTTCTACTATCTTGTGTTCCAGCTTGACATTACCATCTACATCACAAATCACAATCCTATACATGTTCTTGATCTCATCACCTAATTCCTCTATATGACAATGTATGTATATTCTAGGATCTTCAGCATAGACTACTCCCTTAGGTATTTTAGAGAATGCACCTATGGTATCTTCTTTCTTCACAATTTCGAGGACAAGCTTGAATACAGGTCTAGAGCACTTGATAACCTCAATCACAATAGGGTTTGCAATAAATTCAGGAGTAGAGGAGGATGCCATGATTATAAATACCTCAATCTGCCTTAGGGATGAGTGCTTGGATGAACTACTTCACTTTTTTTTCTAAGGATGCCTTTGCTCAGGAATTTTCGCACTCTCGAAGATTTGAATGCTCGGTGAATGAAAAAGGAGCCAAAACACTTGCTTTATAATATTATTTTCTCCAACTACTGCATTTAATGATTGCTGATTAAGCCATAACTTAACTCATCTGTCGGTATAGACATAATTCAACTTATTACCATCAACCGAGGGTATAATAGCATGTTTTTTCAATCTGTTGCTAAACCCCCAAATGGTTTTCCTTCAGTTAGATGAGGAGTCTCTTGTCGGTGGAGTGTTACTCTGTTCTATTGGTGGAGGGGTATTCCCATCAACATTCTGATCTGACTTTCTGATCCATTGTTTTGAGAATTCTTTCTTTACCTCTTCAACCTTTTCTTTACCTTTCAAGCTAGGACCTTTATTATTTGCCGGTGATGCCTTACTTCTACAAAATTTTGCAATATGTCCAATTTTGTTACAAGCATAACAAGTCACATTATTTTTCTGAATAGATTTCCCATATCCTATGCCCATTTTTGTTCTGCATTGATTAGATAAGTGTCCAAATCTTCCACAAACATAACATCTTACATACATTCTACAATTTTTTGAATTATGACCAATTTTGTTGCACTTAGAACATTGACCAGTGGGTTTATTAGTGTTCTGATAGTTTCTAGATCTACATTGATTTTCTTTATGACCATACTTGTTACAGTTAAAGCATTTCCCATTAAATTTGTAAGCATTAGGTTGTCTTACCAGTTTACTATGATCATGATTGTTTGCAGTATCGGAGCTTTCGCCAACTTCAAAGCCAAGGCCATTTGTGTCACCATTTGGTTTTTGGTTCTTCAACATGTCATCAAGTTCTTCTTAGCTTTTCTTGAATTTCTCCTTGTGTTGATTTGCAGTAGCCAGTTCTCTCTCCAAGATTCATTTTTGTCTCATGAGTTCATTTGTGTCATTTTGTGTATGCATCAAATCTGTCTTCAACCTATCATTTTCATGACTAAGTCTTGTGTTTTAATTTCCAGCATCATTTATTCTTCTAACCAAGTCATATTCATTCTTCTTTCTATCTTCAATTTCTTTACAAAATCTCATAGTCATATCTTGCATCTCATTCTTCATTGTATTGTTTTCTTGTCTCAGTTTGTTCACTAGATCATTAAGAGTTTCTTTATCATCATTATCATTCTGCATCTTTTCACAAAGTTCTCTTCTCTTATTCCTTGCAATAGTAATATTTTCTTGAAGTCCTTGAATAATATCCTGTGCAGCCTTCAGATCATCTTCAAGTTTGATATTTTTCATCTTTTCTGCATCATAGTTTGAAAGAGTTGTTTCCAATTGCTTCCTTAGGTTTTCCATCTCTACCGATGTCAAGATCTTCCTCAACCTGTTAGGCTTTTGAAAATAGAGGACCAAGCTCTAATACCAATTGTTAGGATTCCCAAAGATACTGAGAAGAGGGGGTGAATCAGTATCTGATCGGTAAAATAATTTACTTAACTTATAACATGAAAAGCATATTAAAACTATGTACTGGTAAACCAGAGATAATGCAGTAAATAAGAACAACAACCACAACATGAAAAGCACACCATAACAAAGAATTTTTGATGAGGAAACTTGGTGTGGGAAAAACCTCGGTGGGATTTGTGACCCACAATATTTGCTTACTGGCCAATAAGGGAATATTACTGTTTACAATAGGGGCCTGCACATGCAGGAAGGCCACGTGCCTAGAGCTCACTGCTCAGTTACAAAAGAAGTCACACTAACTTACAAAAATGGATTATACAAATCCAATATCTTGTACTACTTCAGATCAGCATCTGCTATGCCAGATTCAGTACCGGTTTAAGCTCTGCAATATACATAAACCTTTATCCCAATAATTCACACATTAGGTCTGCTATTATCTTCGCATTACACACACTAAATGATCTACAATGATATCATACTTATATGAGTCATATTACAATCCACCAAGTTGGCTTACAAAAGATTTTAGAATTAATTAAAAAATATAAATACACAAAATTCATGTCGGCCAGGGTGCCGGTAATCTTCCTTTTCGGTGTCGGTGTTCTGTATGCCAGTGTTGGTGCCTGTATTTGTCTGTCGGTATCACATGATTGCAAGGTTTCCATCAATGACAATACCTTCAATCACCTAAAATTTTTCATTGGAGTGTGCATTTGCCAACACTATTGAGAGGCGGGAGGGGTGAATCAGTAGATAGAAAAATTGATACTAACTTCACCAATATCAAAATCAATCTCTCAAAAAAAACTATCAATGTAATATCACTGTCAAGATAAAAACTCATAAGATAAACCAGTTGTCTTTTACAAAAAATTAATAGTAAACAACTTCAAACTCATAAACATCCAAATTCTTTTTCATATGTCAGTAAAACTTCATTTCTCAATGCTTCTGGTTATCAAGACTTATCAAAGTAGTTAAGTAGTTAAGCAAATCAACCATAATAACATAACCACAAAAACATTCATGACGAAACAATATTTTTTGATGCGGAAACCCAAATGAGGAAAACCACGATGAGAGAAGCCTAGCCTATTAAATCTTTACAAAAGTCTTGTTAAGAACAGATCCTACTAGGGACCACCTGGTTAAGGGATTGACTACAATGCCTTGTTAGAAGCAATACCCTGTAAGGAGTAAACTCGGTAGAGCAATTGAAAATCCAAGCTAATGGATCACCTTGTTAGAGGATTTCAATAGCCCCAGTTATGGGATTTCAATTTTGTTGTAATTGTTAGAAAACAATAGGAGTTTGCTGATCTGTTTGAGTAGCACTACACTTGCTTGATCATATCCTTTTCATGCTCCTATCCACCTTTACTCAAACTACAAATACATCATCTGGTTCGGCAACCACACACTCAATTGATCTTTGCCAACACTGAAACTAAACAACTCATCAAACTTATAAACAAATCAATTAGGTCAGTAAAAAAACAAACATATAATTCTCATAGAGATTACAAACAAGTTGGTTCAAGTATGACAATTAGATTACATAGCAATCTTTGCACATCAATCAAGAAAACCTCAACCGCTCCTTGATCACTGCTTCAATGAACTTAGTGGCTCATCACATCCTTTGCATTATATGCAGTATACTTGCTCATTCACTAGACAAAACCTATTACATCAATGCGTCAAAATCACTTGAAATTGTCTTCATAAAATAATCATATGTGTCATAATCATTACTGCTCATCATCAGATTATAAAGCAATATAACCAATTTACCAAACTTAATTGGTTAAGGTTTATCAAAACAACAGGTAGGGTTTACCGGTTACCAGTTCAACTCTCCAAGACATAGCAATATTGGTTCACTCCCACAAACTTACATATCAGTTATAGTTTCCTTCACTTATCTCTTCCTACCGGTTACAAAAAAACTTAATAATAATATCAACAATATCATTACGAGTTAATTGACATCAATGACAACATAAGATATCATTAATGCAATCTTCATGCAACTTCCAACAATCTCCCCCTTGGGCATTGATGGAAATACAAATATTAATACCATTGATTGTTGTTGTGATTATGAATAGGAATCATGGTTTACATTACTAGGTATTTACCATGCTCTCCATGTCTTCATCTTGTCACTGGTTCTTCTCCCCATAATCACATATTTCTTCTCCCCCTTTGACAGTAATGCCAAATTGAAAGTAAAACATGTAATGTAAAATTTCACTATGCAGCATCAACAACCTGCAACTTGATGCTCCCCCCATGGAATAACTTCAACTTCTACACCAATCCTTCTATAAAATTCTACAAGTAGCTTTGGGACTGGTTTAATCTACATCATGCTCAACTGACCTCGTGAAGGGGTACAACCCCTAGTTGACTTCTAAGATATTGAAAAGTAGTCTTAGGTAGAGGTTTAGTAAATATATCTGCAAGGTTCTCCTTGGTAGAAACATGGTCCAAGATCACATCTTTACTCTGCACTTTTTCTCTTAAGAAATTATACTTCAATTCAATATGCTTGGTTTGTGCATGCAAAACATGGTTCTTGGAAATATTTATGGCACTTGTATTATCACATAAAACCATTATATGTTCTAAAATCTTCATCTTAAAACCTTAAAAAATGTGCCTCATCTAGATAGCCTAAGTACAATTCATGAAAGCTTCAATATACTAAGCTTCAGCAGTAGATTGTGAAGTATAACTCTGCTTTTACCTATTCCATGTAACAATTCTTCCTCCAAGAAAAAATGCTCCATCGGTTGTTCTTTTCCTATCATCAACATTTCCTGCCCAATCTACATCTATGTACACCTTTAAGTCAAAGTTTCCTCCATATGGATACCATAATCCATAGTCAACAATACCTTTCAAATATCAAAAGAGCCTCTTGGTTGGTATCAAATGTGTTTCCTTAGGATTCTTCTGGAATCTAGCAACTATGTCAATTACATGAGCTATATTCGGTCTGCTGTGAACAACATAGTGTAATTTTCTAATCATTGACCTGTAGTCCTTCTCATCAATAGATGTGGATTCATCTTCCTTAGACAACTTACAACCTGTAACCATTGGTGTCCCAATTCATTTATATTCACTCATGCCAAATGTCTTCAAGACTGCTTTCACATACTTAGACCATGTGATGAAAATACTATTCTTCATTTGTTGTATTTGCAACCCAATGAAAATTTTTATTTCTCCCACTAGAGACATTTCAAACTCATTTTTCATTTCATCTACAAAATCATTGCTCATTTCATCATTACCTCCAAATATGATATCATCTACAAATACTTTGCTGACTAGTATTTTATCTCCTTCAGATTTTTGATATATGTTGTTATTTTGATTGGTTCTCAAAAAGCCTATCTTCATCATATGTGTATGAAACCTTTCATACCATGCTCTCAGTGTCTTCTTTAATCCATATAAAGCCTTATGCAACATTCATACCATGTGTTTCTCATCAATCAAAGCAAACCCATGTGGTTGTTGAATGTATACTTCTTCTTCCAGTATTCCATTCAAAAATGCTTACTTAGCATCCATTTATTATACCTTGAATTTCTTATGTGATGCAAATGCAAGTAAAGTTCTAACACCATCCAATCTTGCCACTAGTGCCAAGGTCTCACCATAATCTTCTCCTTCCTCTTGTGCATAACCTTTTCAAACAAACCTAGCTTTGTTGCGAACTACAACACCATCTTCATTCAACTTGTTCCTGAATACCCACTTAGTACCTATTACATTTTTATTTACCAGTCGAGGTACTAGGTTCCATGTGTTATTCTTCTCAATTTGATCTAATTCCTCCTCCATAGCTTTAACCCAATGAGCATCACCAAATAGATTTAATCCAATGATCTAAGTTCTTGGTTCAATAATGGAGATCATGCAGGAATTGTCTTTGATTCTTCTTCTGGATAGTATTCCAACATCCTTATCCCTAATAATCTATTCAGGATTGTGATTGAGTTTCACATATCATGGAATAACATGATCATTATCATCAGCTTCATCTTCTTCATTATCATCATCTTCTTATGAATTTATCTGTTCCAGTTGAACTGGTACATCAGTATTTGCTTTACCGATTTCAGATTTCATAGTTTCTGGTTCCAAAAACAAAATGCAAGGATCTTCATCCTTTTTCTCCAAACTAGTTTCCTCTGAGACTTCAGGGTATTCATCCACTAGAACATCGACACTCTCAATAATTCTCTGTGTTTGGTTGTTAAAACACTTGTAGGCCTTACTCTTGTCGAAATAACCAAGAAATATGCCTTCATCACTTTTAGCTTCAAATTTGCTAATATAATCACCTCTCTTAATAAAACATTTGCTTCCAAATATTTTGAAATAAATAACATCAGGTGATCTTCCATACCATTATTCATAAGGAGTCTTGTCCTTACCTCTTTTTACTAGAATTCGGTTCATAGTGTAGATAGTTGTGCTGACAGCTTCTCTGCAAAAAAAATTTGCTACACCTCCTTGTATCAACATCGTCCTAGAAGCTTCAACAATTGACCGGTTGTTTCTCTCTACAATACCATTCTATTGTGGTGTCCTTGGTGCAGAAATTTGTCATTTGATACTATTTTCTTCACAATACCTAGTGAATTCCTCAAAAGTAAATTCACCGCCTTGATTTGTCCTCAGACACTTTATCTTCTTAATGCTCTTCATCTTAGCTAAGGCCCTGAATGCCTTGAACTTACATAAGCATCAATCGTATCATTCAAGAATGTGACCCACATCATCCCTGAGCAATCATCAATGAATATCATAAAATATCTATCACCTTGAATACTTTTTGTCCTTATTGGTCCACAAAGATCTATATGAACCAAATCTGACAGATGTTTTGCTGAAAATGATTTTCTCTTGAAAGTTGAGGATGTCATCTTTCCCAACTGATATTCCTTACATATAGCATTAACCATTTTTTCCAACTAAGGCAAACCTCTCATTGTCTTGGACTTACTCGCTTTAACAATGGTATCAAAGTTTACATGACAAAATCACCTATGCCAAAGCCAACTATTATCTGTCTTTGCAATTAAACAATTGCTGACTTTAGGATTAAGGTGAAATAGGTTACCTTTAGTTTGCTTCCCGGTTGCAATCAGTTCACCTTTGCTACCATAGATTTTGCACATATTATTTTTAAACTCCAATGGGTATCCTTTGTCATTGAGTTGTGCCACACTTAAAAGATTGTTTTGTAAACCTTCAACCTAGTAGATATCATCTGCACTACTCTTTCCATTAAGAAAAATAGTTCCCTTGCCTTTAACCATGCAGGGTGAGTCATTACCAAATCTTACAACTCTGCCATCAAATTCCTTCAAAGAAACAAATTTGCTCCGATCACCGATCATGTGATATGAACAACCACTATCAATGATCCAATCACCAAAGTTATCCTTCCTGGATACTAATGCCTTCTGGTCTGATATTTCTTCTTTAATGGCTACAAACACAATATTTTCATTATCATCACCATCAGATTCCTCACCAATGATACCACCATCAACAACAATAAGACAATCTCTTTTCTGTTTACCCTTATACTTCTTGAATTTCTCTCATTTGTGCTCATTATGACCATTAGGACACTTAGCAGCTATGTGCCAAATCTTGTTGCATGAAAAACATTTCAAAGGTAATTTACCTCTATATTTACCATTTCCTCTGGGTAATTGCTTGGCCAATAATTCTTCAAGATCAACTAAATTGTCTTCGTCGTCAGCTTCACTACTGGATCTGGATTCATGACTGTGACTGGCATCTCTACTTTCTCTCACAGATGCGTTAGAAACTAAAGCTCTGAATGCAGACTCAAATTTTTGTACACTACAATCATAACCATTTAATTCAAAAGCATTAAGCTTTCCAATGATGGAGTCAAGGGTTACCTTAGTTTTATCAATAGACTTTAGCTCCTGAATGGTTGCAACTCGGATATCGTAGACCGATAGCAGGGTTCTCAGTACCTTACTGATCACTATTGCATCTTCCTCTTTACCTCTTGCACTCTTAATTTCACTGACTATCTCTTTTATCCTTTGACCATACTGCTGGATATTCTAACCTTCAGTGATCTGCATGTCATCAAACTTTACTCTTAGACTCTCTTCTTTAGCAATCTTAACATGTTCATCATTGCTATAAATCTCTTCAAGTTTTTTACATATCGCATATGTAGTCTCTAGACCATGAACATCTACATATTCTACATCACACAAAGAACTAATAATGGCCTCTAATGCTTGATATTTTTCTTTTTACTCTTTAATCTGATCATCGGTCATAATCCCAGTAGGTACAACATATTGAGTATTAACATGTTCCCAGTACTGGCTTTCCAGACTCTTGATATAAATTTTTATTTTGTCACTCCATATCCTATAGTTGTCTCTATTAAACTTCAGACCTTAGAGGACCTAATATGCTTTGATACCAATTGATGGTATGATGAAATAATAAGTATCTGATCAACCATTGAGAGGGGGGGTGAATCAATAGATAGAAAAATTGATACTAACTTCACCAATCTCAAAATCAATCTCTTAAAGTAAACTATCAATGTAATATCACTGTTAAGATAAAAACTCATAAGATAAACTAGTTGACTTTTACCAAAAATCTATAGTAAACAACTTCAAACTCATAAACATCCAAATGCTTTTTCATATATCAGTAAAACATTTCTCATTGCTTCCAGTTATCATGACTTATCAAAGTAGTTAAGTAGTTAAGAAAATCAACCATAAGAACATAACCACAAAAACATTCACCACTTAACACAATATTTTTTGACATGGAAACCCAAATGGGAAAAACCACAATGAGATGAGACTAACAAGATAACTATCTGAACTCTTCTGAAGTTCGGCCTATTAGGAGCCTAGCCTATTAAAACTTTACAAAAATTTTGTTAAGAAGAGATCCTATTAGGGATGACGTGGTTAAGGGATTGACAACAATTCCTTGTTAGAAGCAATACCCTATAAGGAGTAACCTCGATAGAGGATTTGAAAATCCAAGCTAATGGATCACCTTGTTAGAGGATTTGAATAGCACCAAGCTTGTTAGATCTTACCCAAT
The DNA here is from genome assembly GCF_030272615.1 of Cryptomeria japonica. Classification (NCBI taxonomy): domain Eukaryota; kingdom Viridiplantae; phylum Streptophyta; class Pinopsida; order Cupressales; family Cupressaceae; genus Cryptomeria; species Cryptomeria japonica. Next base: position 706,664,037 of record NC_081408.1, read on the forward strand.
TAGGGGATTTCAATTCTATTGTAATTGTTAGAAAATAATAGGAGTTTGCTGATCTGTTCAAGTAGCACTACACTTGCTTGATTAGATCCTTTTCATGCTCCTATCTTCTTTTACTCAAACTACAAATAGATCATTCGGTTTGGCAACCACACAATCAACTGATCTTTGCTAACATTGAAACTAAACAACTCATCGATCTTATAAACAAATCAATTAGGTCAGTAACACAACAAAAGTCTAATTCTCATAGAGATTACAAACAAGTCAGTTCAAGTATGACCGCTAGATTACATAGCAATCTCCACACATCAATCAAGAAAACCTCAATTGCTCCTTGATCACCACTTCATCGAACTTAGTAGCTCATCATGCGCTTTGCATTATATGCACCATACTTGTTCATTCCCTAGACAAAAACCGTTACATCAGTGCATTGAAATCACTTGAAATTTTCTTCATACAATAATCATATGTGTCATAATCATTACCGCTCATCATCAGATTATAAACCAATATAACCAATTCACTAAACTTAATCGGTTAGGGTTTATCAAAACAACAGGTTTGGTTTACTGGTTATCGATTGAACTCTCCAGTACATAGCAATACTGATTCACTCTATAGACTTACATACCTCTTACAATTTCCTTCACTTAGCTCTTCCTACTACTTACAAAACAATATTACAACAATATCAACAATATCATTACCAATTAATTGACATCAATGACAACATAACATATCATTAATGCAATCTTTATGCAAATTCCAACATAGTGTACAAGAACATATAAATTAGTTTAAAGAAGATATTATAATCTATCTCTATCCTATAATTGTTCTTAACAACAAAGAGCTTAATATTATTAAACTTTTTTATTTCTTTACACATGCTGATAAAAATGGGTATAGAGCTCAGTTTCAACTATTGTTTCCTCTCTTATGATTATTTCAGCTTGTTTAGGCTACCAACAACATTTACCTAAATGCTAAGCATATTAAATGAAAAAGGTTTAATTATTGTCATTAAGCTTTAATCCTTCAAGGGTTTGTTAGGAAACATATTTTCTTCATATATTTTTAGATTGTAGAATGGAGCACTTCATACTCTATTTTTTTTTCTTGGCAATAGGTCAAAGTCTATAAGATGTACATACCCTACCCCCATTGGGATTTGAACTTGTGACCTCTTTTTCAAGAGCACAAATTCTCCACAACTAGACCAACTCAGGTTGTAGATAGTTCATACAATATTTTAAGTATAACAATTTCATTGAAATTTTGCTACTTCTCTTACTAGATTACCCCCCAGCAAAGACTTAATTAGACACAAAAATTTTGCTATGTTAGCCTTGAATTATAGCACCAAGCTTATGCTTCCTTCTTAAAACAATTAACATCTTAATAAATTTAAGAATAGCTGCAATTTATAAGCTTATACAAGCTATTAAATCTATTCATGGAAGCTTTTATTTCAATAAATTAAATCTATTCATGGAAGCTTTTCTTTCAATAAATTATTCTTTCAACTTAACATCTTTGTAATTTCAAAATATTCAAAGGTGATTCAAAATGTAACCTGGTTTGAGCTTGCTAAACTAAGCTTCTATAGCTGAAAAATACTTTTGAATTCATTGAATAGGTCTCCCAAAATAAATCTTTCCAATTTGCAATCCTTTTGTCTCAAAATTCAGTGAGAAATGATGTTTCAAATTTATATAATATATTTCTTCTTTTTCTTCCTCTTCTATTTTGAAATATCCTCTATTTGATATATATGCTATGGACATCAAAATTCTTCCAAAACTCTTGATTCTAAATGGTTAAAGACTATTTAATTTCATTGTATTAATTAGATTGAGTTTTGAATTCATTCCCAATGGATTTCATCAACTAAAGCTTCTCAATGCCTTCACCTGCATTCACATGATTAATATCTATTTCCACAATGTTAACATAATAGTGTCTATTCAATACATATGTGGTTCACATTGCCAAGCTATGTATTACACATACTTTATTAGTATGGTCATTATATTATTTTATATTGATCATGATTAAATAATGAATCTTTCTCTCTCTCTCTCTCTCTCTCTCTCTCAAAAGTCTTGATTCAAAATGGTTAAAGATTATTTCATTTCATTGTATTAATTTAAATGAGTATTGAATTCATTCCCAATGGATTTCATCAACTAAATCTTCTTAATGCCTTCACCCGCATTCACACAATTAATATCTATTTCTACGATGTCAACATAATAGTGTCTATTCAATACATATGTTCTTGGAATTGCCAAGCTATGTATTACACATGCTTTATTAGTATGGCCATTATATTATTTTATATTGATCATGATTAAAATAATGAAAATCTCTCTCTCTCTCTCTCTCTCTCTCTATATATATATATATATATAACTCTTGTGCTGTCATTATCATGTACCCCACACACACACACACACACACACATTTGTGTGTATATGTATTCCTTATACTATACATACATACTCATTTATGTATTAAATACATTTCATTTAAATTAAAGTATGAAATGATTAATCAAATTAATTCTTAATTTTGAATTTAATTATGTGATTGGTTAAGTCAAAATCATGAGCTCACAATGAAGAAGGAATCCTAACAACTCAACCAATAGTCTAGGGTTAACCAAACTAGGGACCTAGTTCATGACTCTACAACATTAGGCTCTAACATCACATCACCACGGGGGCTTCACTAAATAGGCAATACCATATCGCATGTGTTCATATTGGGGGGTTTAATATCTCAAAAATGAGGGTGCAATATATTTCCCATCAATGAAAATAGGGGGGTTTTTAATCCGATCTATGAAAAAATGCAATATTTTGTGCAAATAGGGGGGCTTTTAATTCAAGATATGTATTGGGAGGGGGTGGATAGAAAAGAGTTTAGGGCAATATTTTTGTAAAATACGGGGATTCTTGAGAATGCCATGAATGCATGTGATATAACCCAGGTTCACTAGGTGAAGCCCCCGTGCACATCACATGACCAATACTTACAAGTTTCAATGACTTAGATGGCAACTTGACCCTTCACCTGTATACCTCCTCTACCCAATGATACTTCCCCTCCCTTGTCGGAGGATGATGAATTTCCTACAACCAATACATCATAAAAAAATGTAGATATCCTGAAATCTCATCAATTATTCTAGCATATATAAATTATATGATTGTATGGAAATACAAAACTTCATTGACTATCAAATGAATTCATTCCACATGAATTTTTGAACCACTATTCAATTGACATTAACTAAACATCACATTATAGTGTAAATAAAGCATAGCATAGTATCAATAAAAAAGAGGGATGTAATAGTAATTCTATTAATGTTAAGAAGTATATGAAAGCATTACCCAAAGAAGACATATTTCTTTTGAAATTTGATGGTTCTAGATCAAAATAAGACAATGAAGTTGGAGTAGAAATGGTGAAGCTAAAAGGGAAAAAAAAATTAGCTTCTTATATATTATAGTTCAGTTGCACTAATAACATTATAAAGTATGAAACTTTGGGATTCTTTTATTTATCTTATAGAAAAGGGTAAAATATTTGAAAGATCAAGGAGATTTAGAATTGTGGTAAAAGAAGGATCCAATAAGCATTTCATGATAAAAGCTTGGCTACCTATAGGATCCAAGTATGGAGCTTGATTGAGGACTTCAAATAATTTAATATAAAGCTCAAACACTAGAAAAAAGAATGATATTAATGATACCTTAGAAATAGCCACAAGTACCTTGTAACCTATGATAGAGTCTAAATTAAGATGCTTCTCAATAGAGATGGTGCCCATACTAGTTGTTCCTAATAATATTAGGAACTTTTAGGTGTTCAGAGATGATGAGCATATTCTTGAATTTATTACTAATGCCATATTTTTTGAATTATTGTTGAAGAAGAAGATGCATAGAGGATCGGTGATCTCTAGACCAATGGTATCCCAAAAGGTATGGTGGCATTAGAAAGGATTTTTGAATTATACCCTAGAGCAAGAGAGAGGTTTTCGGCTAATGTTGAGGGAGAAAAATATATGAAGTGAGACTTATTACAAGTAGTTCATGAGAAGAGCATATTGATTCGTAAAACTTACTCTCTTTCAAAAAAAGAGGAAAATATAAGGGTGTTGAAGGATAACATTGATGTAATTTCATGGGGTTATGAAGATCTAAATTTTTTTAATACATCAATAATTACCTATACCATGCCACTCAATCCTCATACCAATCCATTCAAGTAGAAATAGAGGTTGATAAATGCCTTAATAGAGCCTCTCATTTTCAAAGAACTTTAGAATTTTCTCTTGGCTAATATCATGTTTCTTATGAGACACACTACCCAGGTAGAAAATGTGGTTTTGATAAGGAAGAAAAATGAAAGATATGGTTGTGTGTAGACTTTTGGAACTTGAACAAGGCATTAGAGAAAGAGAATTATCCTCTCCTATTTGGATGAGGTTTTACAAATTGTAATTAGGTCCTAGATAACGTCTTTCCTTGATGGCTACTTAGGGCACAATCAATTACTTGTTAACCATGATAATTGAATTAATACTACTTTGACTACAAATTTGAGCACCTTTTTTAACATAGGATGCCATTTGGTTTAATCAATGTTGGTGAAACTTTCCAAAGTGAAATGGATATAACTTTAAAAGATTTAATTGGAAAGTGTATAATTATCTATATGGGTGATCTAATCATGCTCTCTAAAGATAGGAAGAATCATCATGCCCATTTACACGATCTTTGAGAAATGTAGGAAAAAATGGGATCTTTTTGAATCCCTAGAAGTACATTTTTGGGTTGTCAAAATAGTTTTTCTTAGGACATGTGATATCAGAAAATGAGATATTCATATATCCAAATTAGTTAGAGGCCATATTATATCTATATATGTTGGACAACAAGAAAGAGATGAGGTAATTCTTTAGGAAGCTCAACTTTGTAAATAAATTTATCATAGGGTTTGCTAAGATAGTGAAGCCACTCAATGATGCGATGAAGAAAGATGTATAAATTGAATGGAACCAAGAAGCTAAAGATGATTTCACATAAATTAAATAGTGTATTTTAGATGCACCAATTAACAAGCCCAAATTATTTACAACCCTTCTATATCTATTTCTTTGCATCTAAGAATTCATGTGCAATAATATTAACACAAAGGAAAGAGGTGGGAGATGAAAGATATATTTCATTTATGATATCACTTTTTGAAAATGTTGAGATTAGAATCTTGTACTTAGCCAAATAGAATTTTGTGTTGGTTAGAGAAATTAAGGAGTGTAGACACTAAATTCTAATGAGTAAAAACTTTTCCATTGGGCTAGTCTAGGTTGTGAAGTCTATGTTGATGTAGAGTGAGTTGGGAGATGCCATGGGAAGTTGATGGAAATTTTAGAAAAGTTTTATCTTGAGATTCAACCCATGAAGTTAGTCAAGGGATAAGGATTATCTCAAATGATGATAGTAATCAGTCCCCACATCATATGCCAACAATACACAATTAAATCATTCATGCAAGACCCCTAGTATGTTGATCTCATCTTCCTATTCCTTCACAATGAGTATCATGATGGTTTTTAAGTTCTAATAAAATGAGAGAACTTAGAAAAAAGAGTGTCAATAATATGTTGAAAAATAGGATTTTGTTTTGGAAGAAATTTGAATGAATAAAATTTGAGGTACCTTAACTGGAAAGAAGCCAAGTAGATGTTGGAAGTGTTTCAAGAGAATTTTTTAATTAGAGTAGGATATTATTAATCCCATATATTCAATGATGTACACTAGTATATAATATTGGCATTCATCAAATGATAGCCTCTAGAAAATCCAACCCCATAATGCCACTACATCCAATGCACAATGTAAGGCCTTTTTCCTAGTGGGCATTGGATTTTGTTGGTGTCATTAACCCAAACTCCTTTCCTATTCACAAGTTGATTTTGACTCTAGAAAATTGATTACTGCATAAGATAGACAAAGGCATAATCCTATAAGAATTGCATTACTAACATTGTAATCAAGTTCCTCAATGAAAATATTGTCACTCGATTTGGGATGCCCTTCTTTCTTGTCTGTTATAATGACATTTATTTTATGCATGCACAATTTATGCAATTCTCATTTAATTTTAAGGTAAGTTTAAGTTTTTCTTCAAAGTATTACCCTCAGGGAAATGGTGTAGTTGAGTCCACAAAAAAAAACCTATTCAATGTCATCAAATGTTTGTTCAACTAGATGAGTTGAGGGATGTTGTTTTGCAACATTTCTCTAAGAACCAAGAAGTTGTCAAATTCTAGTTTGAAAATAGAGCCAATATTAAAGCTTTTGGGATATTTAATTTAGTCCTTTTGTGGGACAAAGTTAAGGAGAAGAAAGGTGATTGCCAAAAGTTTGAAAAACTATGGCTTGGACCATACCAAATTACAGATATCCTTGACAATAATAACTTATGGATTAGCTATTTAAATGGTTCACTTGTTCCAATGCTAGTCAATGGACAATTTCATAAACATTATTCTGGTTCGTGAAGTTGATCTACCCTTGTACCATAGTAGTTTAGGTTGTTTTCTTCTTCTTTTCCTAGGTTTTATTCTTATTTTCTTTCTTGTTTTTCCTTGTTTGTTTGTTGTTTCATTTTACTTTTTTTGTTGGTTTTCTTTTCCTTTCCTTTTTTGGGTTTCCATTATAATAGGAGAAATAAGAAGTGTGTATTCCTAGCATGCATAATGGAGACCATATGAGAATTATGCTTCTTGCATTTTCTAGTACCTTGAAATATTGATTCATTTTCATATATAGTTGATAAGTGAGTAAGCATTCTTGGCATACTCGTGATCTAAGGGCTTGAACTAATATTTGACAACCTAGCACTACTTAAATATTAAGCAATCCAAAACTATATTTTGTTCTTGGTTAGGGGTTACTTGTTCTCAAGTGAAAAATCCAATTAATACACCTCTTAAGATAGTTTGTAGTGGTTCTTAACCCACTATCAAGGTGTCATTACCTTCGAGATTAAAATTGAAAAAATCAAAAGATAACTACATCAAAGAAAGAAAGATCCAAGAAACTGAGTTGCTCAAAAAAAAGAGACAGATGTCTTGAAAAAAATCTGTATCGAGTGGAAAATTAGGAATTAGGGTTTAAGATAATAAAACCACTAATAGACCAAATTAACCCAATGCATTGAAAGAAGAGTGAACCCAATAGATCTAGCCACATTCTAAATAAGGAAAGGGCTGAAATTTTGATTGTGGGTAATAATCCTCTTTCTTAGTTGAAAATTGGATGACAGTTGTGAAATTAGGGTAAAAATATGAATAATTGATGTCAATTGTCAAAAAAAAAATACTACTGTAGTGTCATAAAATTGCAACCTTGGCAATTTTAACCATATTTGAAGTTCTCACCTTGGCGATGACACCCTCCCTCCTGACTGAGATCCCTTTCCTGCATTTTCACCCTTGAAACCCTTCTGGTCTAGGCCATGTTTCTGCTTTAGACCCTGTTTGGGCCCCAAAAAAGATCAGGATAGGAGCGTGGTGCCCCTCTCCCTCTAGGATAGCGGTGTGGCATCCTTGTTTGCAACTCTTAGGGTGGCCCTATGATGGGTCTGCCTAGTTCCCTATGCACAATTCGACCTTCGAGGTCTGCAACTCCTCTTGGTCGGCCTTCAGTGATTGAAAATTAATCCTTTAGGAATGTATAAAGGGGAGTTGGTCTTCTCATTTGTAGGGAAACATATATGGATAGGAGGCGAAATACATGGGATAAGCAAAGATATACATCATCAAGCACTCAAGCATTCAAGTTTAATTTATTCATCCATTGGACCAACATTACAACATTCATTTGCAAGTATATGTGTGTGTTAGGGTTTTGTCATGTTACATGCCATTTCATGCAACACTTGTGATTACATTAAAGAAGCAAAGCAATCATCATCAACAAATTGCAGATCTACAAGGTATACAATTCCATTATTTGCATTCCAACATTTGTAATTACTTTCTTTCAAGGTTGACTCCTCAACCGGGGTTTGACTGAGGAAAAACCCTAGCCACAACCTTTCCTCCCTTATTTTTTGTGTGTAGGTTGTAGGTGCACATCTATATTTTCAGATTTGGACTCCATTTACATAGGCGGAAAAACCCTTTTTGTTTCGCAGATTTTTCAGAGGACCATGTACACTTTTGTCATGATCTCGACAAATTTTCTCCAAATTTGTAGGGCAGATCCATATTGGTCTAATTAGCTTAGATCCAAAGTTAGAGCATGATCTCGAACCAGTATCTCCTTATTTCACTCATTTTCTCTATCTCTTCCTCATAGTCAAGAAGTCAACTTTCCTATTTACAAAAGAGGGTAAATCACACTTCAACCCTTGCAATCCACTAGGAATTCACATCCTTGTCTCTCTTCAATTTGGGTCTATTGGATTCAAGCCCCTCTTTTGAATGTAAATCTCTCCCAAGTGAAAAATCATCCTAGTGACTTCCTTTCTCTCTCCTAGGTGGGGAGTCACTAGGGTTCAATTTTTCCACTTTACATTTTGGTGAACTCGATGTCTTACACATTAATTCCAATTTCTCATTATTAGAGCTGATTAATTGTAATTTTCATTTCCAAGTTTTATCTATTTGCAAATTTTAGAGGCTAATTGCATAAAAACCCTAATTTTTCATTTTGAGAAAATTAAGCTTGCGAAGTGTAAACTTTTAATTGATTGTTTCAGATCTGATTTCTATTTTAAAATTGCAATTCAAATATGTCTCTTTATTCTAAAAATTCAGTGGTTAAATCATAAAACCCTAATTTTTAAGATCCTTCCATTTTTTGACCTTTGATTGCAAATTTGACCGACCTAGACATCTCCAAATCAGCTACTTTTTTGAATTCTGCAATAATATCATAATAACTATCATCCCTGAATTTTTTTTAAAAAGTTGGTTGGACCGTCTACACTTTTGCCACAGTCCTCGGTTTTTTCCCGAAATTTCAGGAGATGGAATTGACTGTGTTTTTCTGTTTAAATCCAAAAAATTGGTGTACTTTATCAATTTTAACACCTTCTAAGGTTGAACACAAATTCAAATTTTAAGTTAGATCTTCTTTTCTAGTAAATTAAGATTTTAATTAAGAAACTTTCAATGGCAATTAATAAATTGGATTTATTTGCTCTTTCACATATGATTAAATTAATTTTCACATATATTTACTACAATCATTTGTTGGATAAGAGTTTCTTTTATTTCACGTTGCTTCTATTTATTCATAGAAATTGGTCATATTGTGTTGTTAGGATTTCTAAATTATTCTCTTTTCAATTTGATCTCAAAGCTTTCATGTATCATTTATGTTGCATTATGGTGATGTTGTTAACAAAATGTATTTTATATGTTAATCACCTTAAAGCTTTTGTATATCTCAAACCTTGAGATCCTAATCTTTGTACCTCTCCTAGGGTATCTTGTGTAGATGAGATGAAACCTAATGCTTTAATGAATGAACTTTCTAAAAGAGAGAAAGCATTGGAAAGTCATATGGACCCATTCTCTTCTCATACACCTACCCTTGAGCAAGGGATGCAAAATCAAAACATCAACATTCTTACATCTTTAGATCCTCCTTATTCTCCTAAGACTTATCTTCAATATCAAAGTATATGTAGGGAATATGATGTCATGCATTTTATTCATGATCTTTCCCCTCACATAGAAATAACTTAAAAGGATGATGAAGATGTCCATCCCCAATCTCCTACAAAGGATAAGCTTGATAAAGGAAAGGAGATTGTCATTTCACATGATACTTCTTCTTCCCCCTTATGCATCAGATTTCAAAGAAATTCATGATCATATTCCTCCATCTATTCAATTGCAACATTCTTATAGTCGTGGCTTTCATAATGATAAAACAAGGTTTTAAAGGACAAGGAATTGGGAAATTTGAGCATGGAATTTGTGTCCCTATAAACCCTCCTACACAAACTACTATAAGAGGCCTAGGAAATGGTACTCCTCTTTCTATAGATGAATTCCTTAGGCTCCCAGACTTTAAAGACCATCTAAAAAGACAAAAAATCAAAAGAGCCCGTAAGAATGCTTCTTCTTCAAAACATCCTTTTTGTGCATTTCACCAAACCCATGACCATAATGCTGATGATTGCCCTAATTTTTAAAAATATATTCAAGATGGTATAGATAGTCGCAAAATTAAAATTATGGATAATGAACCTTCCTCTTCTAAAAAACCCTCTCCTTCATGTCAAGATGATATTTACCATCGTGAAAGATTAGCTACAAGAATCTATTGGAGATTGAAATATGATAAGAACATTTCCTTCCCCTCTCATCACAAAAACAAAAATCTTAAGCAAGTTAAAGGTATTGAGTACTACATTTTTCATGATTCATATTCAGATTCTCTTGGAAAATGTTATGCATTTAAGAAATTTGTTCAAATTCAATATGATCTTGCACAAATTTGTCTTACAACAGATCTAGTTGTACTTCTTAGTAAAAGCATAGTACCTTAGCACATCTTTTCCCTTCATGTTGATCTTCATCCTTTGACATAACTAGCCAACTTAACTGGGGGCTCTTCATCATTTGTCGTGATATTGTTTCAATTTTACATACTTTGGGGTAGCAAAATGAAGTCCACTTTCCTTCTTCTTTGTATATATTTATATTTGTGCATTATTCATTATTAGATCTCCTTTCTCGCATTGGGTTATTCTTACGTGAGCACATAAATGTTCTTTTCTTGGAGAGGAGTTTCTTTAATAAGTAATGCACCTCTTCTCTTTCTTTCTTTCTCTTGGAAAAGGTATCTCTTCTATGGTTGTGATTGTTCTCAAACATGATATGCCTCCTTGCATGGAATGATCTCTTGAGAAGTACATATTCCTTCCTTTGGAGAATTGTTTCCATTAGGAAGGCATATCACTTGAAAATAAGATACCATTGAAAGATGTATACCCCTTTTTCTCCTTGTCCTTCTTACTTGTGGGGCAAGGATTTTCATTCTAATTAATTTCTCTCTTTCTCATGTATCACTATTTCCTTTAGGGGATGCATTTTCCATACATGATTATCATGCCTATATGCTTAACCCTCCTTTGGGGAATATGTGATGCTTCTTCTTCCTTTCAAATATTACTACTTCATGAGACTTGTATTTTACACATACTAATGTCGTTTCTCGCATACATTCATGAAGGTACATTCTGCATTTTCTTAAGTTTAATCTATCTTTAGAAAATTTTGTAACCTCTTCTCAGTGTCTCTATGCTTGGGGGGAAATGATCCCTCTTTCTCTCTTTCTCTAGGGATCCACTTTTCCCTATTAAGTGGATGGTGTGATCTTTATTACTTGACATCATTCCTTGTGCAAAATTGTTGGTAGTTTGTTCAAGGGTTCTCTCTCATACAAGAGGTGTAAATCCTTGACTACAACCTCTCTCACACTTGGTAATGTAAATTTATGATAAATTCACCCATCCCTCTTGGGGATAAAAGTGAATCATCCCTCATCAAGAATCTCTTTCACCTAGTAGTAGGTTGAAGAATCAAATTATCATTTTCTCCTTTGCTTTGTTTTAGAAGATGTCAATTTTGTCTAAGACAACTCCTATCAGAGGAAAATGTCTTTTGAGCAAGGATCTCTTCTCCTCCAAGGGTCTCCTTTACACTTCTAGAAAGACATCTCTTTTCAACTATCTTATCCTTGCTTGAAGAGTATTCCCTCTCTTGCTTGGATTTATGACATTGTTGCATAGTGGATATCTTCTTTGTGTTGAAGGTAGGTATCCTTGTTCTAATTTCCTTAAGATATCAACATCAACCTATGTTGGCATCTTAAGGGGGGGCACTCACACTTCTCCTTTGTACTATACTTCTCTTATGCATTGTACAGTGGGACATTCTTAGAACCAAAGGGTGGCCTCTTAGAGAAAGATGTCATCACTTTTGTTGTATAGTGGGACATTCTTGGAACTAGAGGGTGACCTCTTAGAGAAAGATGTCATCACTTTTCTTGTACAATGGGTCATTATGAGAACTAGAGCATAGACTCTTAGAGTAAGATGACGCTACTTTTTTCTTGTACAGTGGGTCATTCTTGGAACCAAAGCACAGACTCTTAGAGCAAGATGACACTGCTTTTCTCTGGTATAGTGGGTCATTCTTGGAACCAAGGAATGGACCCTTAGAGAGATATGACATCACTTTTCTTTTATGCAGGGTGATTATTCTCAGAACCAAAGCACAAACTCTTAGACTGGGATGTCACACCTTTCTTGACACTTGTACTATACATTCTATACAAGTTGTAACATACTCAAGAATAGACTCCTATAAGGCACTACGAAACTCACTTGCACACACATGCATGAGGTTGGGTGGAACTAACGGTGTTCTCACTCTCCTCCATTACATGGATCACCTAGATAGATTCTTGGGCAATATTTTCCATGTCCTTTTCCCCATGGATCACCTAGTTTTAGGGGTGAGACATCCATGGTTACTCTCTTCTTCGCCTTTCTTCTCATGGGTCACCAAAGTGTGTATTCATGTCCTCTCTCTTCTTCCTCTCATGAACACATAGTTTTTCTATTGATGGTTCATGGATGATTTCAGCTTTTCTCCTTTATGTGATCGCTCATATTCATGTAGTTCAATGTGTCCTTATGTTTCAATTGGTTTTTGAGACATTGGTATCAAGGTCTCTTTGTCTAGTTGGTTTGTGGTCTTGTGTCTTGTTTGTCATTTTTCTTTTGTGCTTTGTTTTGTTTTGTGTGTCTTGTTCCTTTTTGTTTTGTGTTCTCTTACATATATCGGTGTGAGTTGAGACCCTAAGATTGGGGGATTTTTGCTCCTCAAGATTAGTGTTGTCTTATACTCCTTGTGGTATTGCTTCATGTCCCTCCTCTTCATCTCTTCTTATCTTCTACTTTACCAAAAGTATTGGCATAAGCCATACTCCCACTAAACTAGGGGATAAATGTAGTGTCATAAAAATACAACCTTAGAAATTTTAACCATACTTGAAGTTCTCACCTTGGCGATGACACCCTCCCTCCTAAATGAGACCCCTTTCCTACATTTTCACCCTTGAAACCCTCCTAGTCTAGGACCTGTTTCTACCTTACACCCTATTCAGGAACCAAAATAGGGCAAGACAGGGGAGTGGCACCCCTGTCCTCCCTAGGAGAGGGGCATGGTGCCCCTATCCCCACCTCTTAGGGTGGCCCTATAATGGGTCTGCTCAGTCTCCTATACACAATTTGACCTTCAGGATCTGTAACTCCTCTTGGTTGGCCTTTCATGATTGAAAATTAATCATGTAGGCATGTATAAAGGAGAGTTGGTCTTCTCATTTACAGGGACACATATATGGATAGGAGGAAAAATACAAGGGATAAGCAAAGATATACATCATCAAGAACTCAAGCATTCAAGTCTAATTTATTCATCCATTGGAGCAACATTAAAACTTTCATTTGCAAGCATGTGTTTGTGTTAGGTTTTTGTCATGTTACATGCCATTTCATGTGACAATTGTGATTACATTCAAGAAGCAAAGCAATCATCATCAACAAATTGTAGATCTACAAGGTATACAATTCCATTATTTGCATTCTAGCATTTGCAATTACTTTCTTTCAATATTGACTCCTCAACCGGGGTTTGACTAAGGAAAACCCCTATCCACATCCCTTCATCCCTTCTTTTCTATGTGTAGGTTGTAGGTGCACAACTTTATTTTCAGATTTGGACTCCACTTACAGAGGCAAAAAAACCCTTTTGTTTCGCAGATTTTTTCAGAGGACCATGTACACTTTTGCCACAGTCCCATCGACTTTTCTCCAAATTTTCAATGCAGATCTATATCAATCTAATTAGCTTAGATCCAAAGTAGTACAATCCCTAACTGGTAGCTCCTTATTTCGCTCATTTTCTCTCTCTTTTCCTCATAGTCAAAAAGTCAACTTTCCTATGTACAAAAGAGGGTAAATCATACTTTAACCCTTGCAATCCACTGGGAATCCACATCCTTGTCTCTCTTGGATTTTGATCTAGTGGATTTAAGCCCCTCTTTTGAATGCAAAGTTCTCCCAAGTGAAAAATCATCCTAGTGACTTCCTTTCTCTCTCCTAGGTGGGGAGTCACTAGGGTTCAATTTTTCCACTTTACAACTACAAATATCTCATATAACCACAAATTGAGATCTGTATAGAATAATATGTTTAGAACTTGTTCCTAGAAGTTTGGATTGATTTTTCAAGACCTAGTAGTACGGATTCACCTTGGTCCTCTTAATTTTCCTCCATCAAAATTTGAATCTATTTGTCATTGTTGACTCTACTAGAATACTCAAGTACAACTCCTACACCTATATCTTACACATAGAAAGAGAGGGAAACATGTTGGGGATAGGTGTTTTCCTTAGGTCAAACCTTGATTTTGGAATTAACCTTGAAATTGAAATATGAATTGAAATGGAAATTGTCGCAAAATTCTTTCCTTTTGAGGGAAAAGCTAGATCTGAAACAAAAATGCTGATAAAATACCTTTGAAGAGATTGATCATGCGAGGGAATTAGGATGTCTTATAGAATACCTTCAAAGAGATTGATCATGGATGCCATCTTGAATGCATAAACTTGACTATACTTATACTCCAATGCTTGGTGAATGATTGATTACTTGCTCAATTGAATTGAATTAGTATCTTTTTTTTTTTGCCTCTTGAAAATGTTAGGCTTCAAATGAGAGGGGTAGACCTTCTTTTATACTTGACTACTTGAAAACTAATTGAATTTCTAGAGTAGGCCAACATGGGGTCAAATTTCCTACTCACTTGAAGTGACCGTTATGGGGACCCAAAATGTTCCTAATTAGGAGGACCGAGGAACACCACACCTTGGTCTTGAGCTATAACCAAGGTTCCCAACACCCTAGTATTGATAATTAAGATTCCAACAAGAGGAGGAGATAGTGAAGGTGATGAAATTGTGAGGTTGATAGGCGATGTGAGCAAAATCAAGATAGACACCAAGCAACAAATGCCAAAGCACTAAAGTGAGATCTAGGTGAGGAAAAAATTATATGTAGATAAAATTTAAGATGCTACAAAGTCAAAGAGAAAAAATCTTTGTGGGTGATTCAAGTAATCTCTACTGGGCATATGGATGCTTGGCTGGCAGTAGAGATATGCTTTGGAGGAATCAAAGCTAACTCTAATTAGGCTATAGACACATAGCAAGTAGTAGAGAAATGCCTAGGATGCCATTGCATGAGATAAAGTGATTTAATCTATGTAGCTTTAGTATGGGCTCCTTTTCCTAATTTCAATACCATATAATGGAAGGAAATGAATCATTGACGCACACACATAGGTTTAAAATATGACCTATGGGTTTCTTAGTTATCCATTTCTACTTTAGATTTACTTGTTTGAAGTTAGCCTTGAATGACTATAAGTCAAGGAATCATATTATAATTATTTCTAATGTTCTAAAATGCCTTAAGTATTTTTCCTAGTGAGACACCATTTATTATGCCTTTCATACACACCCACACATTTTTCTAGTCAAATGGTGTTCCCCTCTTTTCTTTCTTTGTCATTTGCTTTCCTTTTTCCCCTTTCTTTTTATTTTTTTTCTCCACTTCTATTTTTTTCCTTGTTAGTTTTGTGTTTTGCCTTGTTCAAAATTTTAGGTCCTACAAGGACCTTAGGACTCATTCCTAATATCCTTGCAATCCCCACTTTTTGATTTTTCTCATTTCCTTTTCCTTTTTAGGCTTTGTTTTTCATTTGGGACTATGGCTCTTGAGAGGACTATAGGACCTTTTTTTAGTGTTCTCTTTCCTATTAAAGTTCCCTTTCTTTCTTTGTCCTTTTGTTTTATTTATGTGTTTCCCTTGGCATTTCAGTAATTGCAAGGACATATAGATGTATTCCTAGATTTTTTGCCCATTCTAGTTTTTGACTCCTAACCACTTTGGCTTGTCCTTCATGATTTTTGGATCCCAAAGACTGCAAAGACACTTAAATCAACTACCACATCAATGGTCATTTTCCCTTTTCAAAAATTGATCTATTTAAGCCTCTTTTTTAGTCTCATATGTAGCTATATTGTATAATAAAATGATTTTGTGAGCTCTCTTAGTAAGGAAGTTAAGTAGCGGATCAACTTCCTACACTAACCTTGAGAAGAGGGTACTGCAAATTTTTTTTATAGATTTTTACAATAGTTACAAAAACTTAATAGAAATATACATAAATAACATGCATACCACAACATAGTGATTTACATGGGGAAAACCCTTTCAAGAAAAAAAAACCCACACTCAAAAAGCCACCGAATATATTATTCATAAATCAACAATAAATTACAATATACTTGTAGAGCTAAATTCTTATAGGAATATCACCTACAAAGACCCAAAGGGGACTCAACAATTATTAGACTCTTTGATTACATCACAATACTCAGTTGTAATACCCTCATAAAATAGGGTTGCCTTCTAGAGAAAATAAGGTACACAAAATATCCACTATTACATCTATGCCCTAAAGATAAATGGTCAAGATTTACTATGACAAATTATAGATAAAATGTGACTTCAGGGGTGTTGCTTGCAAGATCCCCCACCAAGGCATTTGGCCCTCGAATCCCCCATTGAGGGGGCCATCCCCCCCAAACCCTGCAAAGGGGGTACACCCCCCTTGCAACCCCCCACGCTCATTTATTAATAGTAAACTTTTATTATTGCAAGGTTGAGAAATAATTTTCCTAACACTCCCAATGACTAGACAACTGAACCCTACATTCCACACAAATTTAAGCTTGAGTTTTGTGCCCTAGTACTCTTTGGTTCTCATGGTCACTATTGTTACATGTGTTCTCCTTTCTCCCATGTTTTTTTTTGGTGTCATGGTTTTCCAAAAGCATGTAGGTTCTTTTCTTTCTTACCTTAATTTTTTTCTTCTTTTTTTGTTTCTTATTTTATTTTTCTT
The DNA here is from genome assembly GCF_030272615.1 of Cryptomeria japonica. Classification (NCBI taxonomy): domain Eukaryota; kingdom Viridiplantae; phylum Streptophyta; class Pinopsida; order Cupressales; family Cupressaceae; genus Cryptomeria; species Cryptomeria japonica. The sequence goes on from NC_081408.1 coordinate 706,681,120, forward strand.
GTCATTTTGGTTGTCACTTATGGTTTCCTTTCTATTTTACTACTTTCTAGGTTTACATTAGTGTAGAGTTTTGTTTTGTTTTTTGTTGTTAGATTAGTAATAAATTAGACCTAAATTTAATTCAAATCTCAAGATACCATTCAATCCTTTCCCTAAGTGGTTTTACGCATTGAATTTCCCATTTCAAAGTGTGCCTTGTGGGAGTTCCAAAAATCCCACATTCTTGATTGAGTGTGCCCTAAAATTACATTAAATCCTTGGCATAATAAAATTTACCCTTTAACTAGTTTTGATGCCTAACAATCTCACTTATAGGAGTTCAAACCCTATAAACCTTTGGGGTTACAATTAAAAATCAGACTAAGCCCTCTAAAATGAATAAGTGTTGGAACTTTTGAAATAGACTCTAGGACCTCGGGTCCTAGAGGGATATTTAAATCTTTGATGGTGGAATTTAATATTCTTGAAGGTTTCTAAGAACTTAAAACAACACTTTTTGACAGCTATGAATTCTACCTCTCTACAAATTTAGGTCTTGACAGGACCATAGGATACATTCCTTAAGTTATTAGAGCTTTCAAAACCCCAAAACCCACAATTTCCAAGCTATGAAGTACATACTTCAGTACTTTGAGTCTCAAGAGGATCTTGAGATTTCCTTCTAAAAACCATTAACGTTTCAAATGCCAACATTATAGACTTACACTTAATCACTTACAAGGCATTCCTTTAGGATTTCGAAGCCCAAAAGGGCATCAATACCTTGTCCTCCAAACCTTCTTCCACTCATAAATCCATTTCCTGAGCCACTTACTATGCATATTAACACATCCCTATGGGACTTTAGTTCCTAAAGGGATTAGAAGACTAAAATCTTTGAATCTTGGAACTTCCAAAGACCCAATTTTAGAGAGTTTAAAATTGTAGAGATAGACTACTCATAAGGGATTTTGGGTCCCAAATGGATCTATGGACCAATCCATGTAGCCTTTGTGCACCCAAAGTCCTAATCCCCATATATTTTTTCCTCCTACAACTTGGAAACACATAATTTCCTTAAAGTGAAACAATTTGATTTAATAAAATGGATTTAGCTAGTTCTTTTGGATATATGTTTGTTTTCTAACCTTATAGGTATCCCATTTTCTCAACAGAAGGATGCAATATCAAAAGTATCTCTTGAGATGAAAGGGAAAGCTAATAAGAAGGTTGATAAAGAACCATTAATGATGAAGTACAAGTACCAAGTTGTGCCCATTGTTTCCAAGTATGGCTCTAAATTCAAGATGATTATGGATATAAAGATTAGACACATTTATTTAGAATCCATGAAGATTGATGTGTTTGTGGATAAACCATTGGAAAATATAAAAGGATAGCTAACTTGTGATTATCTCATATGACTTGCTTCACATAGATAATGTAGAGCCCTCAACTGATAATGATAATATCTCAACATTACAACAAGGATACATGATAATGTGTGGATTCCAAAGGAACTTTGATAGTTGATCTTACTCCTAAGATAATTGCATGAATATTTGACTTTCCTCCTTATGACACAATACTCCAATTTTTGGGGACTGAATCCCAAGATGATTATGAGGAGGATGTAGATGTTGAAATCAATGAACGCTGAGAGAGGAGGGGGGGTGAATTAGTGGTTTCCAATATTCTAAACCTTTTAAACCTAAATTTTGGTACCATTTAGAAAATCAAACACAAGGAGGATATACCAGTGAGCTAAGGGAAGTGATCAAATACAACCACACAAAGACACACAACACATAACACCAGATGTACGAGGAAAGCCCAATGTGGAAAAAACCTCAGTGAGAAATGCTACTGGAAACTACTGCTCTAATCCAGCCTCAAAATGAAAAACAATTTTATAAAGATTTTGGGCACCAATCCAAGGATCACCAACCCCTACCTATTTATGGGAACCAACCCAAAGGAGCATCAACCCCTGCACCAAGTATCAACTCGGTGATATACAATGAGATACAAACTTATTACAATGAATGTTGTAGACACCTAAAAATGGTCAACGCTTGCGGAATCATACTTTAACATTTGCGCATTGCCTCATTTTAGGTTTTTGTGTCACATTAACATTTCTCCTATGATTCGCACTTGGTCTTTATCATTTGTGAGCATCAAGTCTTTCTTCTGCATTCTTCATTTGTCTCGCTTTCGAATTTGGTCTTGTCGATAACAATCTTTGATCATGATTTTGGTCAATCTTGTCAATCTCTTATCAACTTGTCAATCTCGTCGTATTGTGATCGATTCGTCATCGATCCTTGTCCTTTTCAATCATGCCAATTTGGTCAATTTGTCATTAATTTTTGTCAACCAATCTCAATCAAATCATTTATCACATTGGTCATTTATCAATTCAAAATCGTGATCGAATCGACATTAATTATCTTTTGTCAAGACCTAATTGTTATCCTTGCATTTCTAATTCATCTTCCAAGGTTTTATGATTTGTTCATTTAACCTTGCTTATCATTTTCTTCCTTTAGGATTAATAAATTACTTATTTATCCTAAGTCTTCTCATTACAATTAAATATTCATTTAATTGGCTAAGTATTCCTCTTTGTGAATTAATTAATAAATGAAAAAAATTATTGATTAATTCACTAATTTCTAAGTTCCTATTTTCCTAATTCCTAATTTACACCTATTTTCTAATTTTCTAATTCAAATTCCACCTAATTATCTTGTCTCTAGTTCTCCCTATTTGTGTGCTTCATGCATCATACTCTTGACATAGCAATTTGTCATAGAGTTTTGTCTTGACATAGCAATTTGTCATAGAGTTTTGTCTTGACATGGCAATTTGTCATAAAATCTGTCATAAAATTGTCATAAGCCTCTTTGCATAGCAACATGTCATAACTTTGCTATTATTGATTTGAATTTCTATTCGAATCTATTTCATGCTAATTTGTCCATTTCTCCAATTTCTCTATAAATTGGATGATTTTCAATCAAACCTAATCTGGAATTTCTATCAAACTACCGAACTTACGCTTCTAGTACTCTTGAAATTTTCATCAAATCTTTCTTTCAATTGTGTGTGCACTTGTAGGTGAGATCCACAAACCCATTGAAGAGGAAAGAACAACAATGGAGCCACATGGAAGGAGTGTTCAATTCTACGTCTGGTTTGCATAATTTTCATTTTGAATACTTTGTTTTCATATCTCCATTGAATGTGCTTTGGAATTAGGTTCATTTCAATGAGTGTTCTTATGATTGAGTTATCATGTCTAATGTTTTGATTGATCTACTTATGCTTTGATGATTCCTAATTTCTACGCTACAAATGCACCTTGTTACAAATGAGTTTTGTAACACCTATTCAGATTCTCACTCCCATTTACAACTCTCCTCTGCTTCACTGGTTCTTCTACTACCAGCTGCCAATTCACTTCCTCTGATCTCCTACCGGTCCCTCTTTTCCTTTCTTACCTTCAGCTAATTTTCTCTAATACTCACCCTGCACTTTGTCTCTCTTAGATGACTGCCTGCCAGTTCACCTCTACACTGTTCTCTACCAGTTATTTTTCTTCTCTATTTGATTCCTCTTATGCCTTGCTTTTGCTTTGCCTGATTTCCTCTAGTACTCACCCTTTTCTTCTTTACTCTCTTCTATTGACTTGTTGGATCTTCCTTTGTAGGTTCACAGGATTGTTATATGCCTTTAACCTTACTCGTTAAACCTTTTCTAAACCCTCTTATCGGTTACACCTTACCCACTGGTTCTTCTTCTGATACTTAGTTGCACCACTCTTCTCAGTTTGATCTTCACTCTATTTTCTCAAGCAAACTTATTTCTCACAACTGGCATCAATTCTTTGATCTTCAATCTATGTATTTATGCGTGAAATTTCCCACCAAAGAACACATTCAAATGTTGGCATTTTTAGGGTTTTCTCTACTGACTTCAATCATATCAGATCACATCAAATCTAACCTTTGAGATCACTAGCCTATGTCAAGACAACACTGCATTGCCATATCTCCTACCATTTGTACATGTTTTCTATTTTTGGCAATTACATCACTTATTTTTGTCAATCACCATTAATGTTCCAATAGTTTTCTTCTCCAGGTCGATAAGGAGATCAAATATCATGCATCGATCAACACACAGGATTCATTCATTGATCTTCATCAAACCATAAACTTTTGCAACTCGCTCATGATTTTTGTAGTCTTCATTTAATGTCAACTAACTCTTCAACTACCTCATTGAAGTACCCCTGATCAACTATTGTACCTTAGACACTTGGTTCATATGTGGTAGCCTTTGTCAGCATCTAGCTCAGCTATCTCCACTTTGTCAGTGTAGAACTAGTCACTGACTAAACACTCAACCAGTCTATCTTGCTTACTGGTTTCCTTAACCTATTGGTTATCCTTCATGCCTACACTTTACTATTATATTGGTTGAATCACCTCAACCTAATCATCAAACTTGCCATTTCAATGTAGTTATCCAAGGTGACTCACTATTTTCATTTCATCTACACTTTGTTGTAGACTGGTAATCCAGTTTACCAATTGACACTGGTCCTGCCTACATATCGGTAGTCCATAGTCTTTCAACTGTCTCCAAGTTTCATACATCAATCTCCTCATGTGTCTTGGATGAAAAACATACCCATTGACTACACATCTCCTAGTATACCAGTGATCATGATCTTCTCTATTGACTTTTGTTGACTTTCACTTTCTTATAGGTAGATGTTGCTTCTCATGGTTACCAATAAATCACCTTACTCATTTGTCAGCATATTGATTTCCTATACCCATTGACATCAATGACAATACAATGCCAACATGTAGTTCACAAATTTATTAAGTTGTTTTTTTAACCACCGGATGCAAATAACTGAAACAAAAGTGTAGAAACATAATCTAATTAAACATGAAACCATAACAACAAAATTTTTATGTGAAAACCCATGGTGGGATTTGAACCCACAATATTATTATACTATGGTCAATAGTAGAACAATATTACAAAAGTGAAATGCATTTACATTCAAGCAAACTGCCTAGAGCTCACTGCTCAAATACATAATTTGGCTACGACCCCAAAGGACTCGATGTCCTAAAGATGTGATATTTAATAAAATGCAATGTCTGAACTAGAGTATATCATCTACAAATGCCAGAAATTAGTTCTAGTTAGGCTCAAGAACGATCCATTGTCACTACTCAGAAAAACTGCTCTATTATGCTCTGCTACCATGTATTGAAGATTATGAACACTTAAGATACGTATGTGAAACTGCACTCAATCACTTCCAACACAATCTCACATACATACCACCATACAAAATGATCATCCAAGTTGGTCTTATATATCCTCACCACCAAAATAGATCTCCAAATACTCAACTTCTCAAAATAGAAAAATGTGAAATGTGTAGACTCATGTTGGCTCAATCCTTTTACAAATCCTTATTCTGTACCTAAAACATATTATCACCAGCTTCCAATAAGTTGGCCCAATCACCTCAAGGAATCTGGACCACACTCTACACCATAAAACATGAAGATAACCTTGTTCTTCCTATAATATCTGTTAGGACCCAAAGGCAACTGAGATGGGGGGGTGAATCAGTTGTTTCTTAATTTCAACCCAAATATAACTTAACCAAACTAAATGCATAATACTGGTAAACTAAACTTTGTGTTGGTTAACAGTTTAATTGTTAATTATGATACCGGTAAAGTTTAATGCATCAAACAAAAAGACAAATAAAATCCACAACATATGACATGAATATTTGTACATGGAAACCCTGTAAGTGGAAAAACCACGGTGGGAAACCTTACCCACAATCAGATGATACTACTGCAGATAGTATGTGTGTACAATATGGGGACTGCACATGTAGAAATGCCAACTGCCTAGAGCTCACTGCTCAGTCATAAAATGGGAGTCACACTGACTACAATTGGATGGTTAAATCCAATGATAATGTACTACTTAAAATAGCATTTTCATATGCTGGATTCAGTACCAGTTAAGCTCTAATTTTCCTTGAAAACCTTCCTTGAGTCTTTAAATGATGTTTGCATGTATAGCTCTTCTTATATTCATATATACCAAAATACCTTATGCTCTACCACTTATTACATTCCCATATCAATCTTACAAATGAGATCTTACATATATACCAAAACCTAAGACCAAATGTGTAGGTCAGCTTACTAAGAATATTACAATAAAATCAATTACAAATGAATCAATATGCAATGCATCATGTTGGCTCAATGCATTTACAATAATAAAAAATCATCTCCATAACGTGTTGTGCTAATCTGGAATAGATAACACTTGCTGGTCCATAACCTAGACCTATTTGTCAGTAACAACAAATATGCAAACTCGATTAGACCAATAACCAAACCACCAAAACAAAGTTTCCAAACAATGTCTTCGACATAACCAAGTAATCTCCAAGTTATCCTTAGTGCTGATGAACAATATAACCTGTTGGTGAACCAGATACTGGTGACTATGCATTTTACCTTTATATCCTTCAACATTTGCTTAATCCATAATACCTAGGTACAATTAGTTGTTGTTACAACATATTCTGATTCTGTTGTTGATAAAGATGTGCAACTATGTTTCTTTCTCAACCATGAAATCAATCTACTACCAAGAAAAAATGCTCTGCTGGTGGTGCTTTTTCTGTCATCTACATCTCCTACCCAATTTGCATCTGTGTATGCACATAAATCAAAATTTTCATTTTTAGGATACCATAAACCAAGATTTGTTGTGCCTTGTAGATACCGGAAAATCCTTTTCACTGCTGATTCATGATTTTCTTTAGGATTACTCTGAAATCTTGAAACAATACATACTACATTCATAATATCAGGTCTTTTTTGTGTCAAATATCATAAACCTCCAATCATAGACTTGTATCTTGTCGGATTAACGGGTGTTGATTCATCCTTCAATGATAGTTTATCAGTTGTAGTCATAGGTGTAATTACCGGTTTAGATTTTTCCATGCCAAATTTCTTAAGTAATTCCTTCAAGTAATTTGATTGATTTATGAATATACCTTTATCAGGCTGTAAAATATGCAATCCTAAAAAGAATTTTATCTCCCCAATCATAGACATTTCAAATTCTTTCTGCATCTTATTAGATAAGTCTTTACACAATCCATCTTCTTCTCCAAAATCATATCATCAAAAAAACTTCTATAACCAAGATGTCATCATTAGTCACTTTATAACATAAGTTGTTGTCAGCATTACCTTTAGTGTAACCAAGCTTCAAAAGATTGCTTTAATCCATATAAAGCTTTCCTTAACCTACAAACCATATCTTTGTCATTTGTCACTGAAAATCCATCGGGTTGTTCAATGTAAACTTCCTCTTCAAGACTACCATTCAGAAATGCACATTTAACATCCATTTGATATACTTTATAGTTCTTTTGTGCTGCAAAAGCTAAGAATAGTCTGACTACCTCAATTCTAGCTACCGGTGCAAAGGTTTCATTATAATCAATTCCTTCTTTCTATGAATATCCCTTACACACAAATCTTTCTTTGTTTCTGATTACTTTACCATCTTCATTAAGTTTATTTTTGAATACCCATTTAGTTCCAATTACATTTGTGTTTTTATGCCGGGGAACCAATGTCCATGTGTTATTATTCTTTTCAATTTGTTCCAATTCATCTTCCATAGCTTTAATCCAATGTTTATCTTCACATGCCTCAATAATAGTTGTCAGTTTAATTCGATAAATTAAACATACCTCTTCATTTTCCAGTCTTCCTCTAGTCATAACAACTTGATACTTATTCCCAATTATCTAACTTTCAGAGTGATTCAATCTTACATACCTGGGTGTATTTACTTGTTTTTATTCTTCAGTCACTATGAAATTCTCAGATGATTTTGGCGTGATTGGATCAACATTCTGTATCAGTTTACTCATTGTAGGTTCATTTGATATTATCTCTATATCTGGTGTAGAGTCCATTGACCTTGAATTACCTCTAAACTATTCATCAATCTTCAAATTTGCACTCTCAATGATTTTATGTAATCTTTTATTAAAACATCTATATGCCTTTCTCTTAGATTAATAACCAAGAAATATTCCTTCATCACTTCTAGGATCAAATTTTCCAATATACTCATCTCTCCTAATATAACATTTAATTCCAAATATTCTGAAATATTTAAGAGTAGGAGTATTACCAAACCATAGTTCATGAGGGGTCTTACCAGTTTCACCTTTGATGTGAACTCTGTTGAATGTGTAAACCATTGTATTCACTACTTCTCTCCAATATACATGAGGTAGATTTGCTTCTGATATCATACTTCTAGGTGCATCCAGAATAGTTCTATTTTTTCTTTCCACAACTCCATTTTGTTGGGTTGTCCGAGGTGCTGATAGTTGTCTCCTAATTATATTCACTTCATAGAATGTATTAAATTCTTTTGATGTGAATTCACCTCCTTGATCTGATCTCAAACATTTGATTTTCTTATTGGTTTCATTCTCTACCATCACCTTGAATAATTTGAATTTCCCAAAAGCTTATGATTTCTCCCTGAGAAAAGTAACCCAACATATTCTAGAATAATCATCAATGATTAACATAAAATATTTATCTCCTTGTAAACTTCTAGTTCTTGCTGGACCACATAAATCAGTGTGAATTAAGTCAAGAACATTATTGGATTTTTTTGGAATACTTTTAAAAGTTGCTCTAACTTGCTTTCCAAATTGACATTCCTTACATACCGGATTGTGAGGTTTAACAATCTTAGGTAAATCCTTTACTGCCTTAGTTGTACTGATTTTCACAATGCAATCAAAATTAACATGACAAAGTCTCTTATGCCGTAACCAACTTTCATGAAAGATATTACCTCTAGTTTGATTACCGGTTGCAATTTCCAAGCCAATTCTATTCATGATTTTGCATTTACCATTCTTGAATTGTAACTAAAACCCTTTTCAACTAATTGACCAACACTCAATAGATTATGCTTCAAACCTTCAACATAGTAAACATTATCAGTCTTATGCTTACCATCAAAAGATATAGTGCCTTTTCCTTTGATCAAACAAGCTTTATCATCCCCAAATCTTACTAGACCTCCATTGTATTCCTGAAAAGTTAAGAATTTACTTTTATCACCAGTCATATGATGCAAACATCCAGAATCAATGATCCATTCATCCTTTTATTCAATTTTAGCTGATAAGGCCTGCTCTACCGGTTCAACAGTAGGTGTTGGTTGATCTTCTGTTATAGCAACAAAATCCCATCCATTGCCTGTCGGTTCCTCATCAGAATCATCAGTAACTCCTTCATCAGCATAGTAACATGATTTGTCTCTATTCTTCTTAAATTTGTATCTCTGATATTTAGGGTTAGGCTTGTATGCTCTTTTAGCTTCTTCTTTCAATCTTGCATGTCTATCAGGACACCTAGATTCCATATGACCAATTTTATTGCAATTAAAACATTTAAATGGTGCTTTACCTTCATACTTACTTCTAACTGGTCCTTTAGGCATTTTCCTTGCAAATAGTGATTCAAGTTCTTCCAGTTCTTCATTCTCCCTTCTGATGTCTTCAAGTTCTCTTGCATAAAGTGCTTTCCAATCAGATTTTTCAGATGATGATGATGATGCTATAGATGATGATGATGCCTTGAAAGCTAAATCTATCTTAATTGTAGCAACGAGACCAAATTCCTCATGTTCAAAAGCTAAAAGTTTTCCAACCAGAGTATCTCTAGATGTAATGCCCCGCCAGGAAACCCCTAAGGGTTTAAGTTAAAAACACCCAAATAGAGCGTAAAATTATTTTTTTTATAATAATTAGAAGCGTTAATACAAAGTTCCAACATTAGGATAGTTGAAGTTAACTCAATTCATAACTAAGCACGACATTAAAATACAATGGAGATAATCTGTCAATTTAATTATCACAGCGGAAGGCTCAGCAATCCTAAGGAGTTTCCTAACGCGATTACACAACCTTACACCTAACTCAACTTGCGTCATTAGATCCATCAAACTGGGTAACTTAATTACGAGATGTTGCATAGATCTTGATTATATAAGTGTTCAAAGATATGACGTCTTATAATTTTAGGAGGCGTTCATTTACTTTAGTGATTAAGAGGCCAATGAGGGGTCATGTATTCAATACACTTAATTATCGTAATTACATTAAGAGGCCCCCAAAAGGGTTCATGCATTTAATATAGAGAGGTTCATTCCTTGGGTTTGAGGTATCCATTCACAAATGATTTCATCCTTTAATGTGTTAATAATAGGCTTAATGAGATTCATACATTTAAGGTCAAACTATGATTAGTAAAGCGTGGTTTCCTTCATTTGGCTTTAAAATATTCACCCACATTTGATACCCCTTTTAAAAGTTTAAACATTATGGTTAATACGATAAATTTGTTTCTTTCAGATTAATTTCCATGAGTAGAGAGAGGTCTCATCTTTTGTTTTCCTACATAACCAACTAATGAGTTGGAATTCTTTTATGGAAGGTATAATGGGAGTAGTCATGGAATTCATTTGAAGTGTTAATAATGCAATAAGTGGACTAACTTCATTAAGATGGATATGCATTAGGCCACACGAGAACATCTCTTAAATTAAAGTATCGTTAACTAGATGACAATCAACATTTCAAGATTAGAATAATTAAAATCACGGTGGCATTCTCTATTAGGATTAAAATACAATTTCCTGATTTCATATCACTTTTTTTTTGTTAAATGAACTTAAAATGAGAGAAATAGTTTTACTAAGTTAAATGTATAAACCACAAGCCAATTACTCTCCCCTTTTAGATTTATTTTAGCAATCACGAGGGATTCCTTTTATGAGGATCAAAATATGGATATCTATTTGGGTTCACACTATTATAAAGTTAAACTAGTGAGGTTTATTGATTTATACTTACCACATGAATTACTAAGTATATTCTTCCATTATACAACATGAATACCTAATTGAGTCCACACGGTTATCAAGTTAACCTGATGAGTATTTTGGTTAAGATTAAAATGTGACATAACTTAACCATTTCGTCCAATGCAATGAAACATAATTGACATGGCGTGATTCATTTCCTAAGGTAAAAAGATAGATATTTATATGATGTTCATTCTTTAGTTCTCAATTTAAGAATTGTGACATAAATCTTAACTACATTTCCTTTTTTACATCCATCCCATTTATATACTTAATAACAAGTTAAACCAATAAAGTATTCCAACAAGATTCTTTCCGCCATTACAACTTAAAGTATCATTATCAATTTACCCTTTTTTTTTTTTTTTACACTTTAATTTCAATATTTACATACCATGCCATATCCATAATTCGCAACGTTTAATGAACTTAAGAAACTACGTTTATCCATATGAATTAATGTTATGCATTTAAATTCGAATTCATTAAACTTCCACCATACACTCATGCAAGATTTCAACCATTCAAGATAATTTAAAACATAAAACAAAGTACGCAATAAACATCGCATGACACAGAATATGATCTCAGAGTTCACCCCGGATGGGCTACATCTCCGGGTCTGCTCAACTGCAAGACCCTTTTAGTATTTAATATAGTTAAGGTTACATATTTACATGCCTTTACAATCTTGCCTTTTAGGTGAACACGTACACCATTCCACCTCTACCTCGTTAGTTATTACATAGTAATCCCTTTTAAAAACGGGTCAAATTAAAACATAACAAGGAAGACAAACAAACCAAAATTCTATTGTTTGACGGTACCCTAACTAGGGTTTGATTTACTTATGACCAAAACTAGCATATCAAGTCTTACTATAAACTAACCAATTTAATTACAACAAACTAAACTGCAAGGACATCACCCGGAAGATGCATTTGTTTACCCATATCATCTCTATCCACAATTGTCGGTCGAGTTTATGGTTTGGATAATTTAACTATATTTATAAATGCGTATTAGCGTAAAGATTTACTAAATGTTGCTTTCTCAAATTCCAAATATATTATTTACTAGTTTGGAATTAAATAAGATACTAAATTTAAAAATTACTTAATATCAAGCAACTATATCCGAATCTCTTAAACTTTTTTTTTAAATTCACTAAATAACTGAATTCTTCTTTTCTTTTCTTTTAAAACATATTATAGAAAATAATAAACAAATAATAATAATTAATTAAAACAAACAAAATAAACTATTTTTAAATTGCTATAACTTTATTTTTTTTTGGTTTCTTTTTAAACAAATTATATAAAATAATCATAAAATAAGTAACGGTTAATTTAAACAATGAAAATTAAACTTATTTTTAAATTCAAAAAAGAGAGGGAGAGGGTACCCACGTGGACATCCACGTGGGCCCTCCCCCACCTTACGCAGCCCAGCTACCTTTTGGTAGCGCTGCTACCAAATGGTAGCAGAGCGCTACCAAAGGTAGCACTGCTACCATTTGGTAGCAGATCGCTACCTTCTGGTAGCATCTGTCGTGGGGGGGCACAAAACCTCTTTTTTTGTATATTTTTTTTTGGTTTTATTTTATTTTTTTTTAAAAAAACAACCTCTGGTAAAATACAATACCAGATTCAAAATTATTTATCATTCCAAACCCAGATCAAAACTGCCTGAGTGCAGTCCCCAAAATTGCTAACTGAATATTTATACATACATTTTTTTTTTAAAAAAAAAAAGACAAAGAAAACATTGTATGTAAATAATACAAATAGAATGTATGATTTTCTCACCAAAACACAGTCTGATAACACAAATTTAGAGTGTTTTCCAGCAAACCCTCTCTCTTTATTTTGAAAACAACACAATCACAGCCAGTTCCTCTTTTTTCTTTTGTAACAAAATTTTGAAATAAACCAAAATGATTGACAAAAAGAATGTAAAAACCCCATGCCCATTTTTTTACAGCCATAAAATAAATTTCCAGATTGTTTAAACTAAGAATGGGGAAGATTTTCTCTTCCTCAAGATATCCCAAAAAAAAGGACCTTGGCCAATCTTAGAACCAAGAACAACCAAACTGAAAACTAAAACTAAAAGAGAACACTCATGCAACAAAGAGGGTAGATTAAAATTTCTTACCTCCAACGCTTTCCGGGAAGAGATTTTGATGAAGATGAGCTCCCAAATCAGCTGCTCTCCTTCCTCATCCTTCTCCAAAATCCCTAATCTCCCTTGCAAGAACCATCCTTTTTCCAAAAAAAACCCAAGGCCAAGAAGACCCCCAAAATGCTTACCAAACAAGATTAAAAGAAAGCCCTAATTTTTGCCCTAATTTCAATTTCGAAATTAGGTATTTATTTTTAAAAATAAAATGATTGAAAGTCCCAAATGGAAGTCATTTCTTTCCATTACTTATTAATCTTATTTGTTTTCCCTTATTAAAATTAAAATGCTTCTTTCTCCTATTGAGTTTTAAAATTTTTAATTTCTTAGTATCGATTTAGACCTACATTTATATTTTGGGACTACTCACCGAGTAAGGCGTTTTAATTAAATTTTAATTTTCTAAGAATCAATCTTTTTATACTATGTCAACTATACAAGTAAAAAGGAAATAATTTTCGTTTAAATAATAATAATTTATCCCTTTTCTTCCAAAATGCGAAAATGAGTAATTTATTACTATCTCCCAAATGACTTTAAAAATTTTCCTTTCTAAAATGCATAATTTATTAAAATCGTAGTTATTAAAATTAACTATTAAATTAACTCGCTATATAACTTAATAAAGCGACATTTTTAAATAAAGGACTAATCTAATGCAAGAGTCTTGTTTATTCAAATTTCTCAATTACAAATGCATAAAAGTTACAAATGCGTAAATGAGCACACTAACCTTAGTTAAATACCTTAAGCTTGCTACAATAACAATTTAAAGCAATCTCTTAAATTAGTGATTACTCATATAAAGAAACCACCTATTTAAATTTCCATATCACTAATGTGCACGTCTACTCATAAATTTAAATTTGATACTTAGGATCACAAACCTCACTTACCTCGCGCATGGCACGCAAATCGAGGGAGTCCTCCAATTCTCTCGACATGCATCCCAATGAAATGCAAGCCCCACGAATCCACACAAGATGCTCACCTAACCATGGCTAAGGCAAGACGAGAGTTATATGACCACTAAATCCGAATTCAAAAGATGAAAGAGCATACTCAACCTTGCAAATTCCAAAGGAGATGAACCTTGCCCTAAGCGATGTTGTACCTACGAATCTCCTGCACCCATGAATTCATACAAGCATGCATATACAAATACATATTCAATGAAGACGTTAGCTCAAGATTTATCACAAGGGTTAGGAACAAGTACATTTACACGAAAATCGATGCAAAAGCACAATAATAAGTATGCACAATTTATTTATATTATCTAAGCTACACATTGCATATCGGTTAATCTACCATTTGAGAATGCCACATAGGAAGTCAATCAAGGTTAAATGGGTTTTAAAAATCCGACTAGGGTATGGGCATTACACTAGATACTGATGCATTAGGCATTGTTCTCAATTCATTGATAGCAATTACTTTCATTTTATATGCTGGTGGAAATTCTCTTAAAACTTTAGAAACAATTTCATCTTCACTTAAGGATCCTCCATAACATTGTATACCCAAAACAATTTCATTTACTCTTTCCATAAAAGGATAAATCTTTTCATCTTCTTCCATTTTTAGATTTTCATACCTGACCCAGAAGCATTCCAGTTTTGCAATTTTGACTCTGGTATCACCTTCATTCAATGTTTCCAATTTGTCCCAAATAGCTTGGTAGTAGATCGGTCTGATAATCCCATGATTTGTTGATCTTACAATACGCTAAAAAGTGCTTGTCTTGCTTTGTAGTCATTCTCCTAATCGTTAGCCAAGGTTGGTGGATTTGGTTGAATTTGAGTAGGACCAACATAGCCATTCTTTGTAACATCCCATATGTCTTTTCCAATGCAATTCATATGTGTCTTCATTCTGATCTTCCATATACCATAGTTAGTTCCATCAAGTTTTGGACTGTCCTTCCTGAAATAGTTAGTTGCCATAGAATCTCCCCAAGTTGTTAAACTTCTGCAAAAAGAGGATTAGGCTCTGATGCCAATTGTTAGGACCCGGAGGCAACTGAGAGGGGGGGCTGAATCAGTTGTTTGTTAATTTCAACCCAAATATAACTTAACCAAACTTAATGCATAATACCGATAAACCAAACTTTGTGTCAATTAATAGTTTAACAATTAAATACAATACCGGTAAAGTTTAATGATGAATACTAAGGGGGGGGGTGAATTAGTATACCAAAAAATACTAAACTCAAATACTTAAACAGTCTAGTAGTAAACTGGTAAAACAATTTTACTAACAAACCGGTTAACACAAATGCAAACCAAACAGAAAATAAGGCATTCACCCACAGAAGCACAATCACCATAACACAAGAGATTTTGATGTGGAAACCCAAATGGGAAAAACCACAGTGAGATGAAACTCACAAGTAACTATCTGCAGAATAGTAACCAGACCAGTTAAGGTCATACAATGTTCTTCACCAGAATAGATCGTGTTAGGAATCTCAATCTCTGTTAGGAGATAAGTCTGATCAAGGACTACCCTGTGAGAGGATTTCATATCCATAGATGTGAACCACCTTGTTAGAGGATTTAAAAAGGCTTTTCTAGGCCTACCCAGTTAAGGGTTTCAGACTTGTCAAAGATTTGAGTAATCAACAAGTGAATGATCTAATAGATAGCACAGTCAGCTTGATTAGATCCATGATAGCTCATTGCTAATGCATTTCAGCATTACTTCAATCTTCAAAATCTCCACCCTCTATTACTTCACATAGACTTTCTCTTCTCTACTATGGTCACAAAAACTCTTGCAATATTAAAAACCCTAACAACAACTAAAACCCTAGACATGATGTCCTTATAAAGGAATCCGACTTCATGTTGGTCTGACAGAATTACATTGCAAGTTCCTAGGTTCAGTGCATCTAGACACATTTGGTAATGCGGCACAAAATCACCATCAAAGTGTCGGTGGATAGTAACTCATCACAAAAATACCGGTTGGTAACTCATCACAGAGTATTACCAGTTCATACAACTTTGCCGATTACCAGTTGGTAACTCATCACAGAGTAATACCGGTTCAAATATAAAACCGATTACTGGTTGACAAGAATGAAGACTAGAAAAATGATAACTACTGCTTTAGTTCCTTCACTCCGCTTGAGATCAGTAAACACTTTTTGCAAAACACTGATAGTCTAAAGACTATAATACATGATACCAGTTGAGCATACCTCATACATACAAATAGTGATCTCAAAACAAGTATGTGTCCATCAATGACAATCACAACATAATCATCAAAAATGCCAACAATCTCCCCCTTTGGCATTGATGGCAACACTTAGGAAAATTTTGACATCTAGGTGTTTTACAGCAAAAATATGCCATAATCAAAATTGCTCCCCCCAAGCATATACACTATCCCTTTTACAAAAAATACAATGTATACTACTCCCTTACAGAGATAAACAAGAAAGTATACATAAAATGCAACAAAATTTTAAATATAGAATACTACTTCCCCTTTGCCAACAATGACAAAGTACAGCTGAATAACCCCTATTTCCATTAGCATTAAAATAATAAGTGTTTATGACAATAAAGAGTGAAACTTGTCAAAAACTGATTTAAAGCCCTGCATAAATGTTTTCATTGATAAGGACCATGACTCAAGCAATGAGGTAGCAACCTCACTCTCTGTTTGCATCTGGGATACCTATTCCTCCATGGTGTCCATGGTACTCATCTCTTGAGTGACCATTAAAGCATCTAGATTGAGATAGCATTTCTGAAGTATTTGCAGTCTTGGTAGTAGAACTAGTTGAAGTTCCTACAAATCTTTGGTTTGGTTGCTAATCTCTACCTCTATTCTTGTAGTTTGGAGTCGAAACTGGTGAACAGTTTGCCCATAGGTGGTTAAGGAATAATTCGGCATCTTGAAGGTGCTTATGAATGACTGCAAGTCAGATTGCAATTTGTTTTTCTGAGCAAGCACATCATCACATAATAGATGGAGTTGGCATTTCTTACTGAGGAGTGGATTCCCCTCATCCAGAGCATCTCTTATGTCTTTTTGTGCTTTCTGTAGTTTGGACTAGAGCTCATTTAACTTCTTCACCAAGGTAGTGTTCAGAGCCTTTTTGATGCTTCTTTTGTGCATTGGCTTCAGCAACCTCTTCTAGGCCTTGCACCTAGTCTTCTACAACTGTGCATAGGAGTTTCAATTGAGCTAGAGATGAATCGGTACTTGGGAGATTGGTACCAGGAATCAAACTGGTAAGGGTCTCCACCATAGTTTGAATAACATCTTGCTCCTTTTTCCTCCTTAGCACTTCCAGTCACTCTTGGGAAAGCTTAATGCTTTGTAGTAGCTTTGATTCATTTGTAGATTGGAGGTCAATGGGACTGGTAATGTCAGCTGATTTGGCTTGACTACCGGTTGCCTTTGGGGTCTCCACCTGTATGCTCTATGTTGCTTCCTCCTTCTCTTTGGCTCTTAGTTTGTCCTCTTCTGCCTTCTTTTGCTCCTCTGCTTCTTTTTGTCTTTTCTCTTCTTCCTTCTTCCTCTCTTCTTCTTTCCACTTCTCTTCTTCTTCATCCTTCTTCTTCTTCTCCTCTTCCTACTTCCTCTTCTCTTCTTCTTTTCTCTTCTCCTCTTCCTATTTCTTTTCTTCTTCCTTCTGTTTCTCTTCTTCTTTCTTTTCCTCTTCCTTCCTCTTCTTCTCTTCCTCTTATTTATTATTCTCCTCTTCTTTTCTCTTCGCTTCTTCTTTTCTCTTCTCTTCTTCTTGTTGCTTCTTCTCTTCTTTTGCCTATTTCCTCTTTTCTTCTTGATTCTTTTTCCTTTTCTCCACTTGCTCCTTGTCAGCCTTTTCTTTATCCCGTTTCTCCTATCTTGCCACTTCTGTTGGTGTATCAGGAGTAACATTTTCACTATTCAAGGCATCAACATCAATAGGGTCCATTTGATCAGTGACCGGTTCTCCTTCACTGTCATATACCTCATCCGGTTTATTGATTTCTATTTCTTGCTCAGCTTTCCTATTTGCTTCAGCCACTTGGTGCAACCTTAGAGTGGATTGAGCAAGGGAGTGGGTATCTTTTACCACTTTAGGGACTTTTCCTTCTAGTAACAAGAATCTCCTTCTTCTCATGAAGAAGAGGCCTTTATATTTTTCCACAACTTCATAAAGTTCTAAATTAGGGACATTAGGAAAATATTAAGCAAATACTTCCTCTCTTATTTCCTGTTCCTTCTCTATGGCAATGTGCCATTTGTTATCTAAAGAATTATACAAAGAATCAGGTGTCTGAGATCTAATTTTTGATGGCCACCTATCATTAATACATAAATATTTAATGACTTCCTATTCAACTTCTTCCTTTTCATTATCATTAAAATCATCAAATCATTCTTTCAAATTGCCAAGCACTTTTCTTCTTATGTTCTTGATAGTCCTTTGACAATGTGTCAATGGTTTGTAAGAGGAAATATCAATATTTACTGATGTTGATGTTGTCAGTTCATTGCTGGTTGTCTTTGTCTTCTTCCTTGTTTGCCTAGTCTTCTTAGGTTGTTCTTCAGATATAGTGTCCTCTGAGTCTGGTGTGTTTCCTTTTGTCTTCCACTTTCTCTCAAATACTTTGGCGGGTGCAACTTCCAGTTTCTTCTTAGCTGGTGACCGCTTGGTCACTTTAGGACTTGCTGAAGTAACTGGTGTCAATACAGATGGCACTTCCTTTCCCTTCTTTACTGAGGGTTCTTTTCCTTTCTTCACTAAAGGTTTTTCAACCTGTGTAACCCTTTCCAAATAGGTGTCTGTTCTCTTCCCTTTTGGATCAAGAGGTGAAGCGAGTAGGGTAGAGGCATACCCATCTAGCATGTCATACATCACCTCATATCCCATGGGTTCCACTTCTTCGTGTCTAGGCTCAACTGCCTCCATTATGCACTCATCTACTCTAATGGTAAAGCAGATATCTTCTTCATACTTCTTGACAATAACACTGGATATTCTCACCCTTTGGCTCATCTTGCATCTGAACTCATCAAAGTACTTGTTCACTACTTCAGGGTGACTGGTTAAGGTCATACAATGTTTTTCACCAAAACAGATCCTATTAGGAATCTCAATCTCTATTAGGAGATAAGTCTGATCAAGGACTACCTTGTGAGAGGTTTTTAGATCAACAGATGTGAACCACCTTGTTAGAGGATTTACAAAGGGTTTTCTAGGCCTACACGATTAAGGGTTTTAGGCTTGTTGAAGATGTGAGTAATCAACAAGTGAATGATCTAATAGATAGCATAGTCAGCTTGATTAGATCCATGATAGCTCATTTCTAATGCATTTTAGCATTACTTCAATCTTCAAAATCTCCACCCTCTGTTACTTCACATAGACTTTCTCTTCTCTACTATGATCACAAAAACTCTTGCAATATTAAAAACCCTAACAACAACTAAAACCCTAGACATGATGTCCTTATAAAGGAATATGATTTCATATCGGTCCAATAGAATTACATTGCAAGTTCCTAGGTTCAATGCATCTAGACACATTTGGTAACGTGACACAAAATCACCATCAAAGTGTCAGTGGATAGTAACTCATCACAGAGTATTACTGGTTCATACAACTTTGTCGATTACCGATTGGTAACTCATCATAGAGTAATACCGGTTCAAGTATAAAACCGATTACTAGTTGACAAGAATGAAGACTGGAAAAATGATAACTACCACTTTAGTTCCTTTGCTCTGCTTGAGATCCTCGAATAGCTTGAGGTCTACATACCATTTGGGTCTTCATGCCGCTTGAGATCGGTAAATACTTTCTGCAAAACATCGATAGTCTAAAGACTATAATACATGATATTGATTTGGAACAAATACCGGTTGAGCATACCTCATACATACAAAAAGTGATCTCAAAGAAAGTGTGTGTCCATCAATGACAATCACAACATAATCATAAAAAATGCCAACATTTAATGCATCAAACAGAGAGACAAATAACATCCACAAAACATGACATAGATATTTGTAAGTGGAAACCCTGTAAGGGGAAAAACCACGGTGGGAAACCTTACCCACAATCAGATGATACTACTACAGATAGTATGTGGGTACAATATGAGGTCTGGACATGTAGAAAGGCCAACTGCTTAGAGCTCACTGCATCTAATGTTGGAAATTGACACTCAATTTGTTGGTTTCACTATGTTGTCATTGATGGCAACATGGTATTGTGTTCTGACTTCATGTTTCGGTTCAGTTGTGTATCGGCAAGTACTTCATAGATACTACACTGGCACTGACAGGACAAAAGGATTTCTTTGGTTACCAGCAATGTAGGCCGACATGGTTTAGAATATGATTATCAGTATTGAAGGTTGTAATCTCTTGGATCCGGCATCAGAAATTTATTTTTATATTCATGTATTTATTTTATATAGCCGACATATAATTTGACATTGTAATCATCTTTTTATGCCGACATAAGGCATGAAAATTGCATAGGGTATATAGCTCAGTTGGATTAGGTCATTTTTTATATAGGAGATTATGGATATGCGAATGTAATATAATGTGAACTATATCAGAGAGATTATATATGTGAGGATATTTATGTAAGGTTTATTCTGGTAAAAGGTTTAGGGTTTCAGACCAGAACAGATAGAGCTTAAACCAGAACTATATTCAGGCATAGAAGATGATATCTTAGTAGTACATCACTTCTTCAGATTGTAGTCTATATTTTTATGTAGTCAGTGAGACTCCTTTTTATGATTGATTAGTGTGCTCTAGGCTATAAGCCTTCCTGCAAGTTCAGGCCCCTCATATTTTGTAATATCTCTTCATATGGCCACTGAATTGATATTGTGGGTCACAAATCTCACCATGGTTTTTCCTCTTTGAGGTTTTTCACATAAAATTTTGTGTGTTATGATTCTCATTTATGTGATTGACTTATTGGTTGTTTTACTTCTTTCATTTTTGTATGTACTGATATATTGATTGGTGTATGAATGTTTTATTAAGGCTAAAATTGATCATTCCGATATAACATTGATTCACCCCCCCTCCCCCCCTCTAAGTGTTATTGGATTCCAACAATTGGAATCAGAGCCTTGTGCCTCGGAGGAGGTTCAACAACTTGAGGAATATCGTGTATCCGGAATCCATGGACATGGCCTTAGAGAAGCAACTTCAGATGACACTTGAAGATTATGATGTCGAAAGGTTGAAGAATTTAAAGATACAAGATGAATTGAATTCTGCTAAGGAATTCATTCTTGTCCTAAAAGAGAGGTTATCTTTTGTTCAGGCTAGGAGAAAGGAACTTTTGCAAAGTCAGGATGATGAAGAGAAAGATGCACTTAAGGAACAATGTCAGAAATTGAGTCAGGAGAACATGGTTATGAAAAATGAAATACAAGTTATAACTATGAGGATGTCAAAGGAGATTGAGGACCAAAAGAAAAAGGAAGAAAATCTTATTGTATCCCTGAAGAAAAAATTTGAATAATGTGGGAGGTTGGTTCATGAGAATGATATGTTGAGAACTGATTTAGCACAATCCCAGAGTAATGAACAAGATCTTGAGAGACAAATGATAATTTTGAGAGAATATTTAACTACTGCAAGTGAGTATAAAGAAAAATTCAAGATTGGTTCAACACAAATAGATGAGTTGTTGAAGAGACAAATGCAGATTAGAGATTTTGGTGGACTTGGATTTGAGCAATGACAGAGTTCTGGTATTGCTAATGAAGATCAAAACCATAAGGAACTGATAAGGCAATTTAATGCTTATAAATTCAATGGTAGATGTTTTGTTTGCAATAGATTTGGTCACATGGCTAGACAATGTAGAAACAAAGCAAATCAGAACCCTGATTCTTCTCCTGATAAATGTTCTAAATGCAATAAGTATGGTCATAAGACAAAAGATTGCAGAATGAATGTTAAATTCTATGCATGTGGAAATTTTGGACATATGGCTAATTAGTGCAAGTCAAGCAATTTTAGCAGTTTTAGCAAAGCATTTCAAAGGAACAATGTTACATGTTATGCATGTAATGTGGTTGGACATATTGCTAAATTTTGTAGAAGCAAAAATCTACTAGTTAGTAATGGAGGATCAAGTGAGAAAGGGAAAGAGAAGGTTAGTGAAATCTGGCAAGATCATACTCAGAGATGGGTTAGGAAGACTGAAGAACAACGATCGGATGGAAATCCATCGATTACTTATCCGATAGAAGAGGTTTCTTCTACACTAGTAGGTAGCTCATCCAGTAACTGAGGCAGATGCCTTAGGGGTATGAAAAATTCATGAAGATGCTACATATGCCCCGGGAAGAGGTTCTAGAAGATGTTCCAAACATTGGCGATTCTTATCCGGCATGGATATGTTTTGTTCAAGATCCGGTATCTTTCACTGGTAGTCATTTATGTCAATGGAAGATTAGGGTTTTTCATGGAGGTTAAAATGTCATATTCACTTCATTATTGATCATCTTGCATTCAAAGTGATTTCAAAGTGATCAAGAGTGACTAAGAGAGATCAAGGCATTTCAGAGCAATCAGATTTCTACTTGAGTGATTTCATTGGCGATTGGAATAATTTGTTAAGGGTTTTCACTAAGAGAGATCACAAGGTATTTATCTTTCAACATGGAAGTGGGATCATCTTATATTCCTATATTTGTTTCAAATCTAACTGTGGTAGAGGTCAAGGACTTCCCCAAGCCAATTTTCAAGTGGTATCCACATGTGGCTACCCTAGAAAATTTGGTTGGAGCATTTTCCTGTGTTCCGGAGGGAGTTGTCTATGTTGAGAATGTTAGGGCATACATACACTCTCATATTGAGGTCTTGGGAACATTATAAATTAAGGGAATGTATATGAGCGAGCTGATGGGAGAATCTAGAAATATCAAACTGACATACAAACACATTGAAGACTTAGGGTTTACCGACATTCTGGAAATTCCAAAATTTGAAGATGAGATAATTAGGTATGTTTTGAGTAGAGTACATGGGGAGTTTATCTGGTTAGATAGACCTTACAAGATCACTGAGGAATTCATCAGGGTAATCACTAGTTTACCATCAGTTGGGCAACATCTAGATAAGAAGGTTTCAAATGATTTCTTGAACAAGATCACCAGTGTGATATCTGATAGGAGATCAATGAGGATAAGCACTATTATCGACATGGACAACATATTCAGTAGCATGATCATCGGGTATAAGGTAACTCGGTCAAACCAACTAAATTCTTTTTCTAGTCCATGCATTTTGGCTGCATACAAAATGATGAGAGAAAATATGAAATTGGATCTATATGGTTGGATGTTAGATGAGTTATTAATAAACCTAGGAAAGATTAAGGGAGAAAAGAAGGGAACCTTCTGGTATGGCAACTTGATAGTCTCTTTAATGTTATTTTTCATGAATGATACACCAGGTTTTGGTAAAAGGCAATGGGCATTTAACATTCTAGTAGGGAGACAATTGAAATAGTCAATTGTTGCTTTAGGAAGTCAGAGAGATGATAAAGTTTGGGGATATTTCAAGGGATTTCAGAAATCTATGAAGTCTAGGGTAAGGGTTCCTAAGCATATTGTAGAAAAATATTCAACTGACATATGCTTCATGGTGAAGAAGGATGAAACACTTATGGAAGTAGTTAAGCCTCAAAAGATTTGGATTAAGTAAATAGGCTATGAAGTGGATGCATTGATTCTTGATAATTATGCAAAAATGTTGATTGTTGCACCTATAGATGAGGCACAAAAGCCCTGTAGGACTGCACAACAGAAGTCACATGAGGTTGAAATAGAGTTCAATGAGACATAGATAGAGAATTAGGAAGGAAAGGCTAGCAAATTTGTTGAGAAGATCTCACAAGATATCAAAGCATTAATTGATGCAGTCTCGAAGAAAGGAAGGAAGAGGAAGAATCTAGAAGTACACATTGAACCTGTTACTACAGAGTCTGAATCTGAGGATGACACACCCTTGGCATTCAAGAGGGTTGTAAGGAAGAAAATAGAGGAAACAAAAGTAGAAGCTAAAAAGAAACTAGTTAGGAAGTTCACACTCAAAATATCAGCATAGAAGCAAGCACCAAATGCAACACCTTCAGCTGCATCTGGTACTGCAAAGAGAAAGAAGAAGAATGAAACTAATACAGCTATTCAATCTAGTAATGTTCCACCTAAAACTTTTGTAGAATTAATAGATGAAATCACTAAGGATGGTATATTAAAGAATGTACAATTTTATTACTAAGAATTAGAGGATGATGAGCAAAGAGAGGTAGAGGAAGAAGTCTTATTATATTTGGATATTTATAAGAAAGCCTTAATATAAATTGAAAATCAAATACCGGTTGAATTGTATAATATGTTAGATGCTAGAAGACTGACAGTTATACAAGAAGATAAGCATATTAAAATTCAAGATTTATTATCTGTTTGTGTTACTATTGCCCCAGAGGAAATGGAAAGGAAATGGAGGTGGCAGATAGAAAAGCATTTAATAGCAAACTTAGAATAACTAGTCTGATGCTAGGAAGGGTAAATGAAGTAATAAAGGAAACTCAAAACACCTGGGTCAAGTTCTTTGAAGAGAACAGAGGATTCTTTACTTCACTGAAATCAAAGACAGACACTGTAGACACCCCAATTGTGATGAATAATGATGAACAGAAGATACCCTAATTGGTACTGAGAGGGGGGGGCTGAATCAATATAGACAAAAATGTTCTCAACAACTTATCAAGTTAAAGCAATACCAACTGATTGTCATCATTACTGAATTTAACCATGGCAGTATAGGAGTTGAGAAAATACAACACCACAAGAGCCCAAATAATCTCTGCAAGCTGAAAAACCTATTACAAGGAGAAGCAATGAAGCAAAATCATAGAAGGAAAGAATACACAGAAAATATGCTCAAAAAGAGAGAGCTCAATATTCTCCAAAAAAAAAATGTATTGTCAATAATAATCCTTCTTCATCATAATACAATGAAAAGAAAGAACTCAACCTTTAAAAGGTAAAGAAACCCTAAAAAGGGAAAACCTAGGTTTGCACATAATAATTAATTAAAATAATTAATTATATGCACCTAATGTTAGCTTAAGTGTAAAAAGATAATTGGAAACTTAAAGAATTAAACAAATATTGTTTAATTAATCAAGTAAAGACCCAATTACTCTAACACCCCCCCTTAGGATAGACTTAGGGAGAAGCTAAAACCTAGAATAGCTACTGAAAACATGAAAGATGGGTCCCAACAAGGCCTGATCAGGTACCCAAATACAATGAAATCTCTATGAATTGGAGAAATAGAGAAAACCATGTGGGAAAAAAACTCTACTCCAAAAAGAGATGGAAAAGAATACCACTGAAGCATGAAATAAATGCAAACACTGTCTCTGAGAAGCTGTTGATCTGAAGAACCTCCACTGAAATAGAACATGACCAGGTAGAGAAGACTATAATATGTATGAGTGCCCTCAAATGACACTACTCGAATCAGAAGGCAAACAAGGCAAATAATTGCAATCGAAGATACAAATGGCATAAGACACCAAATCCTGAAGAGCTGATCAATTGAACCATGGAAGCATTAGAACCAACAGGATAAACCTCCCCATAATGTGGAAAAGGGAGAGGGATAGGTACACTGAAAAGAATGGCCAACAAGAACTACATGATGAAGAACTAGGAACATCAAAGGTGCTAAGAAAAGTACATGGTGTCGTGGAAGGAACACTCACTTGACACATAGCATGAGGGGAATGTCCTGGAAGGAACACTCATTGGACAAAGGCAGAAGGCAAACAAGGCAAACATCAACCCCCTCATGGTACTTTATGAATAGTGCATGTACAACAAGACACATGATGTGCAAGATCTCAAGTAAACAATGCATAATGGCACTTTATCTCAGTGTGTTTGCATAAATACAAGCTACAATGATAACAAGATTGGAAATAGAAATGAGAACCAAAATAGAGACATCCTACCCAGAGAAGAGATCCCAGGACCTGAAACAACCAAGATATCCACCAGAGTGCTGAAAAGAAAAAAATTGAATAAAATATGTATGGAGTAGAATCTAGAAATAAAACTTAGATGGCTAGAAAGTAAACAGGACACGATTTCTAAAAATATAAAGTTTTCAAAAAATTGAGGTCGAATGTTCATTCTACGTCTCCCGGAGTGCAAAAATAAGACCTCACTTTGACTGGAAAAAAACATAGTCAAATAGAAAAATTGGAAAAAATTACTAACATGACGAGGTCCAGCTCGGAACCAGCTTTCTCACGCCTATTCATTTTTAAAAAAATGACTCCGTATGTCCAAGATAGAGCCAAAAAACCAAACCCCCCCTGAAAAAGCCAAAAAAGGAGGTCTAGTGGCTCTTTGGTGGTCTAGTGGCCAGTGGGTGGTGGCCGGGTGGCCCCCTGGTGGCTGGATGGCTGAGTCCAGGTGGCGCCCAAGGCTTGCGGTAGTTTTCGACGGTGCAGCAGGCGACGGGAGGTGGCTAGAGCGGTTCTTGGCGGCGCAGCAAGCGGTGGGAGGTGGCCAGAGTGGTTCCCGGTGGCGGCAGCTGCAAGCAGTGGTTTCTGGTGGGCGGTGGAGCTGGCTGGGTGGTTGGGTGGTGGAGGAGGCCGGACTGAGTGGGGAGGTTTCTAGCGGGTGGCAGCAGGGGCCACTGGGAAGCGGCGGCTGGTGGACGCAAGGAGGCCGATAGGGGACTAAGAGCTAGAAGGGGGCCAAAGACTAGAGGCGTGAGGCCCAAGACTTGCAACAACATAGCAACACAGTCGCCCCATGGTACCTTGCGTACCATGGGGACCCCCCCCAAAAAAAAATTTCCCCCAAAATTTTTCTTAAAAGAAACAAAAAACCCCTTTTTCGCTTTTTTTGAAAGAAATTTTTTTTTAAAAGTAAATTTCGGCCTGCATGATGTAAAAAGGCAAAATATTTTTTTTTTAAATTTTTTTTCTCGATCTGCATGTGAGGGTCGTATGGCTTGGATCTAAGAAAAAAATACTCCCAGAGGCTCAAGAACCAAAATAGGTCAAATTTTATATGACCATAGGGGTTTTTGGGTCTTCTGAGCACGATGGTGAGGTTTGTTTAGGCCCAAAGTGCTCAAAAAAAGGTCAAACCCTAGGTGCATAAAAACTTTCTGAAACCCCAGATCTGCTTCCAAAGCAAAATTCTCAAAACAAGAATAGGTAGCTGCAGATCTGAAGCTCTGATACCATATAGGAGTTGAGAAAATACAACACCATAGGAGCCCAAATAATCTCTGCAAGATGAAAAATATGTTACAAGGAGAAGCAACGAAGCAAAATCATAGAAGGAAAGAATACACAGAAAATATGCTCAAAAAGAGAGCTTAATATTCTCCAAAAAAAAAAGTATTGTCAATAATAATCCTTCTTCATCATAATACAATGAAAAGAAAGAACTCAACCTTTAAAAGGTCAAGAAACCCTAAAAAGGGAAAACCTAGGTTTGCACATAATAATTAATTAAAATAATTAATTATATGCACCTAATGTTAGCTTAAGTGTAAAAAGATAATTGAAAACTTAAAGAATTAAACAAATATTGTTTAATTAATCAAGTAAAGACCCAATTACTCTAATAGGCAGTATCGGTTAAACAGAGTAAGACTTCAGACACTTGAAATACATTCAATACTTGATAATAACTTCACCCATAAATGTATGCATGTGGTATACCAGTAATACCATAACCTATTAACTCTGCATGCATAATCTTTCAACCAAAGAATACATAATCATCACATGAAAAATGCATAACACATAAAACACAGATTTTTCATGTGGAAACCCAAATGGGAAAAACCACGGTGGGGATGAATACCCACAAGCTTTTTTTGAACTCTTTTGAAGATCGCTCTGTTAGGAGCCTAGTCCAATTAAAGACTTTACAATAGGTTTTGCTAGGAACCAATCCTATTAGAGATCATCTAGTTAAGGGATGGCTATATACCCTGTTAAAGGTTACCTCGCTAGAGGATTTGAAGAACTCAATGATCTTGAGTCACCCAATTAAAGGTTTTACAATAAGCTTGTTCTGATTAATTAGAAAAATTGGTTTTCAGGACTCGAAACCTTTAACATAGGAGATTAATAAAAGTCAACATAGAGTGTCCATAGCATAAAAACTACTTACAAAATGACTGGCAAAAAATATAGTAAATAGAAACGACAGCTAAAGATAAAAATAGCAAAACAACAAAAACCAGGAAAACATTGCACAGTTAAAGAGTCTTCAGAAGGTGCTCCGCCTTAATCACTAACTCGTCATAGGAGGCTGCAACAACTTTGAGTTCATCTAGGTCCTTATTAGGCTTCTTCTGCTTATTTTTACCTCTGGTTCTTGTTCTGGGTCCTTGGACTTCTCATGTGCCTTCAGTGTCAGGGTCAATATCCAGGGTATCCTTCTCCTCATCCAACTTGCTGATGAGAGTTTTGGTATTGCCAGCAGAGACCTTCAGAATGTTTAAGCTTTTCTCTGCGATACTTTTGAGACATTCCTCAATTTTGTTGACTTTACTAACAATTCCTGACATAGTTTGATCCATAGCATTAGCATTTGCTTTCCTTTCCAGCAGGTCTTTCTCATTTTTCTCAAATCTGGGGTTGAAGGAGTCTCTTATATTTTCAGCTTTAGCAATAGTATTTGTCAAATCCTCCATATAATCTACCATACTCTTACCTCCCCCTATGTTGATAGTTTCCACAATCTATATTTTGTGGATGAGTTTTTGGTTGTCATCCACAACTTTCTTGTAACTGGTGATTAACCATTCCATGGTGTCCATAAAACCTTTCATACCCTCAGGAGGAGGGTTTTAGGAGAGATCAATCTTACCGGAGTTGTCATGTTCCTTATTTGGGGTGTCACCAACAGTAGCTTTGTCATCAGCCCTTTGAACTTCTCCAGTGGTCACCTCCTCCAAGTTCTAGTCAGCTTCTGGACTCTTTTTTTGCTTGTGATCCTCCAACTCCTTCACATTCTCATCCTTTTTCTTTCATTTATTTCTGGTCTCTATATGGACTTTAGTTTTCTTTTTCAGAGAACCCTGGGGTTTCTCCTTCTCTGAATCTTTAGAGACCTCCTCCAAGGAGGAGGAACTGATCTGGAGAATCTTGCCTTTAGTTTTCTTTCCTTTTGAGGAGGATGACCTGGTTTTCAAATATTTCCTCTTCTTACCTACTTCAACTTCCGAGTCATCCATACTCTCCTCAGACTCACTCGTTGGATCACTATCAGAACCCTCATCCAAAGAGAAAATAGAGTCCAACCCATCCTCTTTAGACTTTGAAATAGAAGGTTGCGGGTGAGTTATCTGGTTAGCCTTCAGATCATCATAAACAAGAACCATTAAGCCTTGATGCATGGCAGTGTCCCCATAGGGTTCTCTTTATAGGCCTTAATGGTGGCATTCATAGAACATAATAGAAAATATGGAATGTTAACCTTCTCGTCATGCCTAAAATGATTTAGCAAAACAAAATGGTAGTCATATACTTTACTGAATCTACCTTCCAAAGTAATATAGTGCATTATAACAAAAAGGACCTTCCTCCATGGTTTAACAAAATCCCTAGGGGGATAGTAAGTTTTACTTAGCTTCACCAGGCATTTTTTCTCCTTTTCAATTTCAAGATATCTTTCAATAGCCTCCTTTCTCACTTTCCTATCCCTGTAGTAGTTACTTCCTTCCCTTCAGAGACCCATGGCTTGGGCAATAAGGTCTTCATCTATGACAACAGACTAGTCTCCCATCTTCAAAATGCCCTTTCTCTAGTTTTTACAAAAAAAATTGGTGACTGTGGCATCCCGCCCGTGGAGCCTCTCCATAAATTTTGAGAACCCACCCTTTTGTAGTATGTTCCAAACCACCTCCTTTTGCTTCCACTCCTTGTAGTTGCTAGGTTCGTATCGATGTCTATTTCTGCCCATAT
This sequence comes from Cryptomeria japonica, assembly GCF_030272615.1. Taxonomy (NCBI): domain Eukaryota; kingdom Viridiplantae; phylum Streptophyta; class Pinopsida; order Cupressales; family Cupressaceae; genus Cryptomeria; species Cryptomeria japonica. The sequence continues at coordinate 706,711,340 of NC_081408.1, forward strand.
TTTTGCTATGCAGAGCAAAATGTCAAAGCTTGCAGAGAACTTTAGACAAAAAGTTTCTCGGAGCTACCAAATTTACCCAGAAAGCATGGGAAGTGATAGATTGAGTGTTATAATAAATGGTGCTAACAATATTATAATTTCTCGAAGCACTCCTTTTAATCCATCTCATTATTGTTTTTTACATCAAAAATCTTTGGGATGCTATTATATCAGTCCTTAAAAATGATTAATTTGACATCCTCAAGGAGGCCTTGTTATCCATTCCAAGTAATCATTTCATCTTGATTGAACATCGCATTGGCTGTCCAGTCAGCACACCCATTAACTTCATGGTAGATATGAGATATGTAACTTTTTTCAAAAGTATTAATGAGGTCTCTAGCGGCTTTTATAATGTTATTGATAGACCATGAGGGCTTAGAGGTCCCTTTGAGGCATTTGATGATGTTGTTTGAGTCCCCTTCAATCCATATGTAGGGGAAATTCCATCTTTTTGTGAGGAGAATACCTTGGAGAGCTGCCATTGCTTCTACTTTGTGGTTTGTTTGACTTCCTATTGGAACAACAATCATTTCCTTGCATATACCTTTGTCATCTCTAAGAATAGCTCCACATCCCATAGGGCCCGGATTACCTTTTGTAGCACCATCAAAATTGACTTTGAACCAACAATGAGGGTGAGTTTGCCATCTTGCTTCTAGTCTTTTGTTTTGCTTGGGGTCATAAATTCCAGCATTCTTCAAATTCCAGGAACTTAAAATGTGAGATTCCAATGGGTTGGTCAAAAAATAGGGACCCCCAATGATCCCAATGTTCTCCACAATTGCCCATTGTATTTTCTAGAACACAATATCATGAGTAAGGGAAGTGTCCCTAAAAATATGACTATTTCTTTCTTTCCATAATCCCCATAGAATGTGAGGGAGTGATAGCTGCCACAGAGATCTCAAAAAGGAGTTAGACCAATGGTAATTCCTAGAGTAGAACAACTCACTGATAGTGTTAGGAAACACCCAAGCAATGCTAAAACTCTTAAGAAATCTTTCCCAGATCGAAGCAAAATAGGAACATCAGATAGCCAAATGGTCCACTAACTCTTCCTCTTTGAGACACAAAGAACGTCTATTAGGAAAAGAAAATCCTCTACCTTTGAGGTTATCTAAGGTCAAGATTTTATTTTGAAGAATAATCCAATAGAAAAAGTTGATTTTGGGGGTCAGACCCTTTACCCAAGCTTTAGACCAAAAAGGATTGTTAGAAGGGGTGGGGGAGAGAACACCATACATTGAAGAGATGGTAATAATACCTTTGGATTCATACTTCCAAATGAGGGAGTCTTCCTCTTTATTCAACCAGGCTGAAGACAGATGGTTTTTAAGGTTAATGAGGCTTGGGTGAATACTTTCAATGTTCTGCCATTTATTGCCTGTCCAATACCCTTCAACTAAAGGAACAAAAGTTCTAATACAGGAGGAGGCATAAGGGGCCCATTCTAGGAATTCAATCAAGGGTTTATCAAAAATCCAGGGGTCTTCCCAGAATTTAACTTTCCTACCATTTCCTACTTTCCAAATAATCCCTTTAGCAATGCTATCTCTGCACTTAGAGGCATGGTTCCAGATGTGGGACCCATTAATACTAATTCCAAAATTGATAAAAGAGGAACATTCTTTATCTAAGTGGAAGAAAAGAAAGTACTTACTTTTCTAGATTTTACACCATTCATTATCTAAGTGGAACATTCTCCAAACCTGTTTGGACATGAGAGCTTCATTTAAGGTCTGAATTCTTCTCAAGCCCAAACCACCTTTACTTTTCGGTCTACATACCTGATCCCAAGCCACAAGAGACATTCTTTTCTTGTCCTCAACCCCTGACCATAGAAAATTTCTTTGAATTTTCTCAATTGCATTAGCATACTTAACTAGAATTCTGAAAAGGCTTAGGGCATAGATAGGTATGCTTTGAAGTGAAGCTTTTAGAAGTTGTAGCTTTCTAGCCTGACTTAAAAGGGCTCCTTTCCAACCAGCTAGCTTTTTATGAAATTTGTCCACTAAGGAGCTCCAGAAAGAATCAGGAGGTTCAATTCCCAAAGGGAGGCCAAGATAAGTGGTAAGAAGATCAACAATCCGACATTCCAAGATTCTGTTGATTCTCTCTTGTCTTCTCTCTGGGGTGTTGATGAAAAAAACTTCGCTTTTGACCCAATTAATGAGCTGACCAGAAGCAAAGGAAAACTTACAAAGAGTGTCGTTCAAGGTTCTAGCTTCAGAGATGCTTGATTCCCCCAGTAAAATCTTGTTAAAGCTAACCTGGTAAAGGGGTTTTCCAACTATTGAAATTATTAGAAGACAACAGGTAAAACTCTCATCTGATAATAGCACAGAATGCTAAGGTAGATCCTTTTTAGTTCATCTACTCTGCAATTCTCCACTCACTGGTTTGGCAAGTATCTCATCACTCGGATACACACACACAACTTTTGCCAACAACTTTACAATAACAAACTAATGAATACTAAGAGGGGGGGTGAATTAGTATACTGAAAAACACTGTACTCAAATACTTTGTAAGACTAATAGTAAACCGATAAAATAGTTTGACAGACAAACTGGTTAATACACATGCAAACCAAAATGCAACTAGAGCATTCACCCACAAAAGCAATACAACCATAACACAAGATATTTGACATGGAAACCCAAATGGGAAAAACCAGGATGAGGTGAAACTCACAAGTCACTATCTACATAATAGAACCCAGACCGGTTAAGGTTAGACCGGTTAAGGTCTTACAATGTTCTTTACCAGAATAGATCCTGTTAGGAATCTCAATCTCTGTTAAGAGATAAGTCCGGTTAAAGACTACCTTGCTAGAGGATTTTAGATTCACAAAGGTGAACCACCTTGTTAGAGGATTTTACAAAGGCTTTTAGGCCTACCCGATTAAGGGCTAAGAACTTGTCAAAGAGGTGAGTAATCAACAAGTATATGATCTATCAGATAGCACAGATTGCTTGGTTAGATTTAGTATAGCTCACTGCTAATGCATTCCAGCATTACTTCAGTCTTCTATAGTTCTCACTCTATAATAGCTTGATCTTCTCAGATAAGATCACTCTCACAATATCTCGTCAACCACCTTAAACCCTAGCAACAACAAAATGCTCCACACACTAAAAACCCTAGACATGATGTCCTTATATAGGAATCTGATTTCATGTCGGTCCAAAAGGATTTCAATACAATTCCCTAGGTTGAATGAACCTGGGCATACTTGGTAACTCGACACAAAAAGCACCGTTTAAGTGTCAGCACCATCAAATAGTCGGTGGATGGTAACTCATCACAAAATGTCGATTGGTAACTCATCACAAAGTATTACCGGTTCATAAAAAATACCGGTTGCCGGTTAGACAAAAATGAAGACTGGTGAAAATGTGTTATGCTGCTTTATTCCTTTGTACCGCCTGGGATCCACGAACCGCTTGTGGTCGACATGCCACTTCAAACCGGTAAACACATTCTGCAAAATACCAATATTCTAAAGACTATAATGCAACATACCAGTTTGGAACAAATACCGGTTGAGCTCTAGCTCATACATATAAAGGGGATCTCAATGCAAGTGTGTGTCCATCAATGACAATCACAACATAAACATCAAAAATGCCAACACAAACATCATCGACCCTATAGACAATAGTTAGGTCGGTAGCATAAACCCTAAACCCTAAACATCTTAGGTTTATAACATAGGCGGTCCAATCTTGACCGTCCAAACACATTGCATAGAGTATTACAATTTCAAACAGATCACAAGACAATCTACATTGTTCATTCATCACCACACATGGGAATCAGTAACCCATCACACTCTCTTCTCATACCGCTAAGAGGAATGATCATTCCTGAGGTAGACATCTAACATAGTCGATCTTCTTATGCGAGATCCTCAAGGAAATCCTTCACGTGCACCAAGCTAATGTGGCACCTCGATCTCATTCACATCTCTTGGCTAACTCATCATAGAATATCATTAGTTGCATCGCACAAGCTAGATCACCAAACCGATAACCCTAGAGTAGAGACTACCAACAGGTAGTCACACTTTAGTGAAACCCTAACACTAGCTCACTGCATCTCCTCATACCTCTTCATACTAGCTCACTTGAACTTATTGACATCAATGACAACATACATTATCATCATGTCAACATGCTGGTTCATCATATGCCAATAATATCCAACAATCTCCCCCTTTGGCATTGATGGCAATACTCAATGTAGCATTGCAACTGTAAACATCATAGACTAGTGTATCTTCATGAACAGATATCTTCACCTCATACATCAAATATCTTCTCCCCCATACATCAGATATCTTCTCCCCTTTGACAACAATGCCAAAGTGGAGGCACAAGCTTCCATACTCTACTATGCTGCTCCCCCTATGGAGTAGCATCCTTCAACTCATCAATCCTGAAACATTTGTCACTGTAGTACTTGATTGATGCAGAGCACACATCTTTAGTTGACTTCATGAATGGGAAGAACCCCTAATTCACCTCTCAAATATGTAAATTTAGTCTTCGGTAAGGGGTTAGTGAATATATCTGCTAGCTGCTCCTTACTGGAAACATGTTGTAATACAACCTCCTTATTCTAAACTTTCTCTCTCAAGAAATGATAGTTAAGCTCAATTTGCTAGTTCTAGCATGCAATACCAGATTCTTGGAAATATTTAATGCACTTGTGTTGCCACAAAATATATTCATCAGTTTAGATATAGGTACTTTGAAACCTTCCAATACATGTTTCATCCAAATTGCTTGAGTGCAGTTCATAAATTCTACCACATATTCGACTTCAGCTATAGACTGGGAAATATAGCTTTGCTTCTTACTTGTCCATGATACTAATCTTCCGCCAAGAAAGAACGCTCCACCAGTTGTGCTCTTTTGGTCATCCACATTACCTACCCAATCAGCATTAGTATATACTTTGAGATTATAGTCACCATTATATGGATACCATAATTCATAGTCAACTATTCCTTTTAGATATCTAAGAATCCTCTTGATAGCTACCAAGTGGGATTCTCTAGGACATTTCTGAAAATGAGCTACTATGTCCAGTGCATGAGCAATATCTAGTCTGATGTGCACCATGTAGTACAGCTTAGCGATCATTGACTGGTACTCCTTTTCATTCACCAGTGCTGAATCATCTTCCTTAGTCAGTTTACAGCCAATCACCATTGGTGTATCAACCAGTTTGCTTTCCTCGATGCCAAAAGTCTTCAATACCTCTTTGACATACTTGGACTGGGTAATAAAGATACCCTCTTTCATTTGATGAATCTATAAACCAATGAAGAACTTTATCTCTCCAATCAGAGAAATATCAAACTCTTTCTTCATTTCATCTGCAAATGCATTACTCATTTTATCATCTCCTCCAAAGATTATATCATCCACAAACACTTCATAGATCAGAATCTGATCACCTTCTGATTTCAAGTAGATGTTGCTATCTTCACTTGTTCTCTGAAATCCAATCTTCACAAGATGAGAGTGTAATCTTTCATACCATGCCCTAGGTGCTTGTTTCAATCCATATAGAGCTTTGTGTAATCTACACACCATGTCATTGTCTTCTGATAAGGAAAACCCTTCCGGTTTCTCTATATACACTTCCTCTCAGAAAAGTACACTTCACATCCATCTGATAAACCTTAAATCCCTTAAATGCTGCAAATACAAGTAGCATTCAGACACCTTCTATTCTAGCCACAGGAGCAAAGGTTTCTCCATAGTCTTCTCCCTCCTCATGAGCATATCCTTTGCATACAAGCCTAGCCTTGTTCCTAACAACCATGCCTTCTTCATTCAGCTTATTCCTAAAGACCCATTTGGTACCTATGACATTTTTATGTTCTGGTCTAGGCACCAAAGACCACGTTACATTCTTCTCTATCTGGTCTACCTCATCTTCAATTGCTTTAATCTAGTCTTCATCTGTAAGAGCTTCTCTAGAAGTCTTGGGTTCAAATTCAGAAATCATGCAAGAGTTCTCCTTTACTTTTCTTCTTGTGAGTATCCCTGCATCTTTATCTCCTATGATTTTCTTCGGATCATGATGTAGCTTCACATATCTAGGAATGATTCTAGCTTGATCTACTATCTTTTCTTCTTCTCCTTCACTTACCTCTTCTTCTTTTCTTGTTGCAGCTTCTACAAGAACACTGAGATCTTTACAAGTTTCTTTCTTAACCGGTTCCTAGAAGGCTATACCCAGTCCATCTTCCACTTCTTCACTGCAAGTTTCCTCGGGTTCTTCAAGGGATTCATCAACCCTGACATCGATACTTTCAACAATATTATGTGTTCTATTGTTGTAGCACTTGAGAGTTTTGCTCTTAGAGGAATATCCCAGAAATATTCCTTCATCACATTTTGCATCAAACTTGCTCAAATGCTCACTTCTCTTGATACATCACTTACTACCAAACACTTTAAAGTAACTCACAGTGGGAATTTTCCCAGTCCAATACTCATGAGGGGTTTTATCTTTTCCTTTCTTTATAAGTACATGGTTCATAGTATAGACTACAGTACTCATCGCTTCTCTCCAAAAGGTGTGAGCAACCTTTCCTTGGATCAACATTGTTCTAGCCGCTTCAACTACAATCTTGTTATTTCTCTCTGCTATGCCATTCTATTGTGGTGTCCTTGGGGCAGACAACTGCCTCTTGATATTGTTATCTTCACAGTACTTATTGAATTCATTAGAAGTGAATTCTCTTCCTTGATAAGTTCTCAGGCATTTTATCTTTTTACCACTTTCTTTCTCTACTAATGCTCTGAAGGCTTTGAACTTTCCAAATGCTTCATACTCATCTTTCAAGAATGTGACCCACATCACTCTTGAGTAGTCATTAGTAAGAATCATAAAATACCTATCTCCCTAAATACATCTAGTTTTCATAGGACCACACAAATCAGTATGCACAAGATCAAGTAAATTTTCTATTGAGAAAGACTTACCTTTAAAAGTTGAGGAAGACTTCTTCCCAAGTTGACATTCTTTGCACAAAAAATTCTCAGGTTTGTTCAGCAAAGGTAATCCTCTTACAACCTTGATCTTACCAACTTTAACAATATTGTCAAAGTTCATATGATAGAGTCTCCTATGCCATATCCAACTATCATCAAACTTTTCCATTAGACACCAACTTATCTTGGCATTCAACTGAAATAGGTTACCTTTGGTCTGCTTACCGGTGGTAGTAAGTTCACCACTCTTCCCAATTATACTACAGACTCCGCCTTTGAATTCCAGAATGAGTCTTTTTTCATTTAGTTGAGCAACACTCAATAGGTTATGCTTAAGACCTTCTACCTAGTAGACATTATCTGCACGGCTCTTTCCATTTAGTGAGATGGATCCTTTACCTTTCACCAAACATGGTGCATCATTGCCAAATCTGACAACACCTCCATCATATTCCTCTAGAGATAGAAACTTTCTCTGGTCGCCAGTCATGTGGTGAGAACACCCACTATCTATAATCCACTCATTGGAGTTGTTAATGTGAGAGACAAGTGCTTTCTTATCAGACACTTCTTCCTTTATAGCTACAAATACTATGTCTTCATTTTCTTCATCCTCTGATTCTTCATCAGTGACACCTTCATCCATAGCAACAAGGCAATTTCTTATGTTTCCTCCTTTATACTTTCTAAACTTCTTTGGTTTATCTTTATTATCACTGTTAGGATAATTTATAGCTATATGTCCTATCTTGTTGCAGGACAAAACATTTCAAAGGAAGCTTACCTCTATATTTTCTAGTTCCCTTCAAAAGTCTTTTAGCAAGAAGAGCTTCAAACTCCATCAAAATCTCTTCATCATCCATATCTTTGCATTGTCTAGACTCATAACTGGTACTAGTTTCTTTTCCTTTTCTGGATGGTACAATAGATGCTTTAAAGGTGGACTGAGTCTTCTGAACACTGCCATCATAGCTATTCGACTCATATGCAGTTAACTTTGCAATAATAGAAACTAAGGATACCTTGGTTTTATCAATAGAACTTAGTTGCTGGATAGCAACAACTCTGATTGCATAGATTGGTAACAATGATCTAAGGACTTTACTAACAATGGTGCTATCATCAATGGTTCCACCAGCGCTTTTGATATCACCAACCATAGTCTTAATCCAAATGACATATTGTTGAATGGTCTCACCTTCAACCATCCTCATATCCTCAAATTTACCTCTAAGGCTCTCTTCGTTAGCTTGCTTTACATGCTCATCACCACCATAAATGTTTTCCAGTGCATCCCATACATCCTTAAGTGTGTTCTTGTCTTCTACATCAATAAACTCAATATCTGATAGGCTTCTGATAAGGGCTTCCATGACTTACCCAGTTTTCTTGTATCTCTCTCTTTTGATCATCTGTCAAAGTGCCAGTAGGAGTCACATAGGCATTCTCAACATAGCTCCAGTGTTGAGAACCCATACTCTTGATGTAAATCTTTATTCTGTCCTTCCATATCTTGAAGTTATCTCTATTGAACTTAGGACCTTCCCTCTTCATCATTACAACAGGATATTTTACCTCAAGTGGTTAAGCTTATATCACCGAGGACCTGGAGACACTCTAGTACCAATTGATGAATAATGATGAATGGCAGATACCCTAACTGGTACTGAGACGAGGTGGTGAATCAGTACAAACAAAAATGTTCTCAACAACTTATCAAGTTAAAGAAATACCAACTAATTGTCATCATTACTGAACTTAACCATGGCAGTACCAGTTAAACACAGTAAGATATCAGACACCATAAACTGATAAGTTTGTACACCTCAAATACATTCAATACTTGATAATAACTTCACCCATAAATGTATGCATGTGGTATACTAGTAATACCATAACTTATTAAGTCTGCATGCATAATTTTTCAACCAAAGAATACATAATCATCAAATGAAAAATGCATAACACATAACACATAGATTTTTCATGTGGAAACCCAAATGGGAAAAACCACGGTGGGGATGAATACCCACAAGCTTGTTTTTGAACTCTTTTGAAGCTCATTCAGTTAGGAGCCTAGTCTGGTTAAAGACTTTATAATAGGTTCTGCTAGGAACCAATGCTATTAGAGATCACCCAATTAAGGGATGGCTATATACCCTGTTAAAGGTTGAAACCCTGTTAAAGGTTACCTCACTAGAGGATTTGAAGAACTCAATGATCTTGAGTCACCCGGTTAAAGGTTTTATAATAAGCACGTTAAAGCTACCTAGTAAAGGGATTTTCCAACTATTGAAATGATTAGATGACAACAGGTAAAACTCTGATCTAATAATAGCATAACATGCTAAGGCGGATCCTTTTTTAGTTCCTCTACTTTGTAATCACACTCTGCAGTTCTCCACTCACTGGTCTGGCAAGTATCTCATCACTCAGATACACACTCACAACTTTTGCCAATAACTTTACAATAACAAACATCATCGACCTTATAGACAACAATTAGGTCGGTATCATAAACCCTAAACCCTAAGCATCTTAGGTTTATAACATAGGCGGTCCAATCCTGACCGTCCAAACACATTGCATAGAGTTACAATTTCAAACAAATCACAAGACAATCTGCATCGTTCATTCATCACCGCACATGGGAATCAGTAACCCATCACACTCTCTTCTCATACCGCTAAGAGGAATGATCATTCCCGAGGTAGACATCTAATGCAGTTGATCTTCTCATGTGAGATCCTCAAGGAAATCCTTCATGTGCACCAAGATGACATGGCATCTCTATTACAAGCTAGAGTTGCCATTGCACCAAAAGATCGACCTTTGACCTGTCAATGCTCGATACAACCACTAGACTTATAAAATCCATAGGAGGCTATTAAACCATGTCATGAATCTCCATGAGGGACGTTGGCCCACTACCAACAATCCTCCTCCTAGCATCACTCATCGTGGCTTGCGTGATTCGAACCTATGAGCAATCCTTGATACCACTTGTTACAAGCTAGAGTTGTCATTGCACCAAAATATTGACCTTCGACCTGTCAATGCCCATCACAACCACTAGACTTATAGAATCCAGAGGAGGCTATTAAACCATGTCGCAAATCTCCATGAGGGACATTGGCCCACTGCCAACAACCTCAATCTCATTCACATCTCTTGGCTAACTCATCACATAATATCATCGATTGCATCTCACAAGCTGGATCACCAAACTGGTAACCCTAGATTAGAGACTACAAACCGGTAGTCACACTTTAGTGAAACCCTGACACCGGTTCACTGCATCTCCTCATACCTCTTCATACCAGTTCACTTGAACTTATTGACATCAATGACAACATACATTATCATCATATGCCAATAATATCCAATAGGTTGAAGGAAAAGGAAAGGGGATTATGGGTACTTCACCCTCAGTTTTGAAAAATATTAAGATATTGGAAATCAAGCCCTCGATAGATACCAGTGTACATACAAATATTGAGATACTAGCTAATATACTCAATACTCAATATTAGTCCTCCAGACAAAAATGTACAGGTTGAGGTTACAGTTCCTACAGAGGAACCAATAGTTATAGAAACTGCACCAAGTGGTGAAGCCATGGATGCAAGTGAGGAAGCTATAAAGGAAAAATCATCAGAGGAGAAGAAAGGAGAATCTAGCAGGGAACCGGTAGTTGGTCCATCATTTTAATCAATTGAAACCTCACATGTTGAAAATAAAAACATAATAGAGATGAATCCTACTAAACTCATGATGATGGAAGCACAAGAACTAATGAAGGAAGGACCTACGGATAAAGGGATTATTGATCAATCAATCATTGTTTTACACAGACTAGTCCTGGAGTGCAAGATTGACAATGAATCAAGCCCATCTGGCAAGCTTAAGATGATCACTGATCATATCTCAAAGGATTTTCAATCCTTACAAAAAATTTCAAATAGGCAAGCACTGGAGAGATTCACTCAGGCTAAGAGAGCTACATTTGATCAGGTGATTGAATTTGAGAAGAAGAAGATTGATGAAAAATTGAAACTAATAGATAATTCTTTAAAGAAGTGTACAAATATTCATAGGGTTTTTTGTAATATTGATATTGTTACAGTCAATGTGGATAAGAAGATAAAAGAACTTCAGGAGAAAATTGCAAATATAGCTAATTCTTTTGATGGATTAAGTTCATTGACTACATCCATTGATGGTCAAAATTTGATTTTGGAAAACTAAATTTCTCTTCTTCAAAAGGAAAGAGACAAAATTATAAGAAGAGTTAGAAGTCTGAGAGGCTTGGTGAGTCCCCGGTTGGATTCACTCATTGCACATAAGAAAGAATGTATGGATATGGTGGGAAAGCCCACACCGACAGAGGTAAATGAGAAAGAGACTTTTGTACATATATTAAATGGACTTGTATCCATTTCTGACACTTTCAAAACTGGTTGGGATACTTATCTTGAGCTATTGGAAAAGGCTTATCCATAAATTTTTAAATTTGTTAAGCTCTGGTAAGATATTTTTGGGATATTCATTGTACAACTTTTTGAATCTTTGACATTCTTTTTAGAATTTTTGATGGCATTGATGTCAAAGGGAGAGTTGATATAGATGTGAAAAAGATTAGAAATATTTGTATACATTGGGGGGAGATATGGAGATATGGAGTATGGATTATTTTGCATTAATGAATATTCAGCTCGGGGGAGTGTGGAGTACGTAGGATGAAACCGACAAATGAAACCTTGACCATTTTTCACATGAGTGTTGCCATCAATTTCAAAGGGGGAGATTGTTGAAAATTGACACTCAATTGGTTGGTTTCACTATGTTGTCATTGATGGCAACATGGTATTGTGTTCCAACTTCATGTTTTGGTTCAATTGCATATCGGGAGGCATTTCACAGATACTACACTGGTACCGACACCGATAGGATAGAAGTATTTCTTTGGTTACTAGGAATGTAGATTAACATGCTTTAGAATATGGTTATCGGTATTGAAGGCTCACATCTCTTGGATCTGGCATCAGCAATTGATTTTGATATTCATGTATTTATGTTATCTGGCTGACATATAATTTGACATTGTAATAACCTTTGTAAGTTGACATAAGGCATGAAAATGGCATAGGGTATATCGGTCAGTTGGATTAGATCATTTTTTATATAGGGGATTATGGATATGTGAATATAATATAATGTGAAATATATCAGAGAGATTATGTATGTGAGGATATTTATGTAAGGGTTATTTTGGTAAAAGGTTTAGGGTTTTAGACCGAAACAGACAGAGATTAAACTAGAACTGTATTCAGGCATAGAAGATGATATCTTAGCAGTTCATAACTTCTCTAGATTGTAGTCTAGATTTTTATATAGTCAGTGAAACTCCTTTCTGTGATTGAGCAATGTGCTCTAGGTTGTAAACCTTCTTGCAAGTGCAAGCCCCTCAAATTTTGTAATATCTCTTCATATGGCTAGTGAATTGATATTGTGGGTCACAAATCCCACCATGGTTTTTCCTCTTTGAGGTTTTCCACATACAATTATGTGTGTTATGATTCTCATTTATGTGATTGGCTTATTGGTTTCTTTACTTGTTTCAATTATGTATGCACCAATATACCAGTTGGTGTATGCATGTTTTATTAAGGCTAAAATTGATCATTCTGGTATAACACTAATTCACCCCCCCCGCCCCTCTTAGTGTTATTGGATTCCCACATCTAACATCATCAATCTTCATCAAAGCATCACCAGAATAGTGTCTCATGTCAACAATCTCCCCCTTTGGCATTGATGGGAGCATTGTAAAAAATGACAGGTATTCCAAGAATCCAAAACTGCAATCAATCTGAAAAATATGTATACTCAACTCCCCCTAAGAATGTGTACCATTTTTCACTGCCCTCTCTCCCACTTTGACGTCAATGGGAAAGGTAGGAATCTGCCAAAACTTATATACAAAATAATGTGTATAGTGATCTACAAAAACTTGAAAACATCTACATAAGTTGCCTTCAAAGACTTCAAATACTCATTCAATCCTCTCAGGAAACAACCCAAAACATTAATTTGGGTGCTAAACATGTATGCATGAACTTCTACACCCTTAAGATTTATAGGAACATCTTTACCTAAAGAAGTTACTACATCCTGCTGAGCTCCAAGTATCCATCCACTGAGTGATTAAACTTCTCAATTCTCTCACTCTACTTATCATTTGTTCCTTTTCCTTATTCAAGCCCTTTATTTTATCAGTGAGATCCATTACCTAGGCTTCAAGGGTACTAGGAAAGACTGAATGCAGGACAAATAATTTTTCTATATAGACTAATTTCCCTTAAAGATCTCTTATTTTCTTGTCAGTGTCTATAGAAAACTTAGGCAAAAAGAGACACAACTTCAATATTTTACCACCTTCATCCAAAGCATCCTCAACACTTTTCACTACAGATTTTAAAATTCCCTATCAGCCTCAATCGTTTTCAAATAGGTTTGGAGCCTCGTTTCATTAAACTTTTACAAACATTTATATCTGATACTTTCTCTAATGATACAAAATTTGATTCAACTTTGTTTGGCATATCCTTAAGCTTACTAGAGGTGTGTCACCAGAAACTAGCTTAAGATTAGGCAAAATTTTCTCCAAAATACAGTCATCAAAGATATAATATTTTTCTCTTTAGATGTGAACTTAAGTAAGTCCTCACTTGCCTTTATTTGCATGAGGGTGACTAACTTCAGTACTTGAAGAGGATACAAGGTACTTAAATCTACTAGACCATGAAAAAAATCAGCTTCATCATCTGTAATATTCTTTCCTTTGTCAGGAACAGTGGCTTTTATCATGGTCCTCGGAGCCTTATCAGTCTTCTCTTCACCTGTCTCCTTCACAACTTCTTCTCAATTTACATCTTTTTCTCCTTCCTCACCATCACCCTTAGCCTTTCCTGCATCACCTATCTCTCTAGCCATCATCTTAAAAATGATTTCTATCTCCGAAGGATCCTGCATAGCTTCACTAGAGTTGCCAACTACTTGACTATTAGTGGTATCATATACAATTTCTATCGGATCTATCTGTATAGATGGCTGCTAAAGAGAAACTTATGTTTGAACATGAACTACCAGAGGAGAGATATCTTTGCTTGATTGTCCTTCCAGTTGGGAGTCATCCTTCTCTCGATAAACCTGATAGTTATTTTCTGTCAAAATTTTCCTTAGAATACCTTCTGTATCTTTTATTATTGTAGAAACTTAAAAATAATTATTTTAATTATTTTTAATTCCTCACATAATTAATTAATTAATTATGTTAATTAAAATTATTCTCAATATTAATTAAATATAATTAATATTGTCACTATAGCATATGATTTATTTAATAAATCAATCCCTTTCTTTATTCTTCTAAAAAATCAAATCCTCACAAATCTTCCTCTTAGCTAATTAATTTCAATTAATTAGTTAACCTACATGATTCCTACAAATCATCTTCTTAATTCATCATTAACCTAATAAATTCTTCTAGAGACTCCCTAAACTTACTTAACATTATTCTTCTAATTTTTTATTCCCTCCACTCATTGTTTCTCATAGTCAAATTCACCTACAAATATAAATCCCACCTAACATTTCCTCTAATCCCCCTCCTAATGAGTCGTTAATGGCTAATCATCATGATTAGCCACAAAGTCAACTCTTTGTCCTTTCATCCAACCACTAGCTTTAAATGCTCTTTTTCTAGATGAATATAAGATTTTCGAAATCTCACATTCCTCTAGGTATTTCCCTCTCCCAAAGAATTTTTAATTCCTTTTTATTCTTCTAATCCCCATAATATTCATTTTTGGAGAATTTTTAATTCCTCCAATGCATCTTGTAGAGTGTGGAGATACGAAATGCCTTTAGGGCATATTTCTTGGTCTCCACACCCTCTCTTGGAGCTTGTGTGAGCTCACAAGTAAATCATAGCCCTTCATCTTGAATTCATCCTAGCCATTCATTTTCCTCTCCTCTTACTATAAAATAGGGCTCCATCCCTTCATTCAGAACATCTTGAAATCCAGTAAGCTTATGCTGCCCTTTTGAGCCCAAGAAATCATCTTGGCAACTTGATCATCTCATCTTTATCATTCATCCTTATCATTTGTGCACAATATTAGAGAGCCATCCACATCTAGCAATCAAAGGAGCACATCAAGTGGAGCATTACTAAGGGGCGCCTTCACTTCATCAAGCTCAATCCGAAGGAGAAGATAAAATAGCAAAGTGAAATGGTCTTTTAATGATATTTTAGCATTTTGCATGTTTATTTTGTTATGTTTTGATCAGTTTACCTTTCGAATCTGTTTTCCCCTCTTCATTTTGGCATGCCCGGTGGGACTCATGTCTCTGAGAACTAATGTTTTTTTTTATTTTAGGTTTTCGTGAGTTGTGAGATGTAGGTTCCAAAATAGTGCGATTGCAGAAATATATATATATATATATATATCTTTTTCATAGGTTCCAGAATCGTGGCTTTGCATTTCTGCATGACAGCTCCTCCTTATTCTGATATGTTTCTTTTTTTTATGTTTCTGTTTCTATTGCAGCACAACAGATCTGTTATCTAATTTGTTAGTTGATTTGTTGTCTGTTCTGTTTTAGTATAATCTGTGTGAAAGTAGGAGAGTATGCTCTTGTCTAAATAGACAATCAGAAATCCAGACCTTTCACTTTTCTATTATGTTTAGCACGACTGTATGCTCTGACTATAGGAAAGTGTGAAAATAGGAGAGTATGCTCTTGTCTATCTAGACAATCAGAAATCTAGACATTTGACACTTTTCTATTTGTGTAGTGCTACTATCTGCTCTGTTAATCTGTCTGAAAATTTTTAGGCGCTAACTGTACTTTGCATTTAATTTATTTATTTCTTGTTATCTGCTCTGTTTAAATATAATTCTGCCCGTAGGAAAGTGTGAAAGTAGGAGAGTATGCTCGTCTATCTAGACAATTAGAAATCCAGACCTTTGACATTTTTTATTTTTATTCTGTTTAGCGTGATTGTTTGTTCTGTTAAATCTAGGATTTCTATCTGCTCTGTTAAATCTAGGGTTTCTGTTTTGTTAAATTTAGGGTTTATGTTCTGTTAAATTTAGGGTTTCTGTCCCATTAAATCTTCTTTATCTTGACTCCATTTTCCTCCAAATTTCACCAGATTCTTCGCATTGCCATTTTCCATATTTTCTTCCTTGGAGGCCTTATCTCAAAAATCTACTTTTTGAAGCCAAAAATCCCATATTTCTCTATTTTTAGGTTTTGCCATAACTTCTTCCCTTTTCATCCAATCACTTCCAAATTTTTCCCATATTATCCATCTTCAACTTTTGCTTCTTTGTCCCTCTTGGACAAATTTTCCCATTCCTTCATCTCTCCTCCAAAATCCCCATTTTTCGCTTGCCTATCCCTTAAAAAGTGGTAAAAACCTAGTCAAACCCCATTTACCCATCAAAGCTTTCTTAAAATCCATATTTGTCATTAGTAAAAAAGTTTTTATTCATGTTTTTCTATTCATTCCCAAAAAATTAAAAAAAAATTAATATTTTTGTCATTTTGTTGATTTTTGCAGGACGCTTGTTGAAGACTATTTTTCCAAACTACTAATCAAGTTGTTTTGCAGGATGTTTTTTGAAGACTCCATTTTTCAAACTACTAATCAAGTGGTTTTGCAGGTTGCCTAGCTGATTCAACCAAATATTGTGCATTTATTTAAATTAGGCACCTAGATATTAATTAAAATGGAATGAACCATTATCTTATATGTCTTTAAGAAAAGCGTAAAGGTAGGAAAGTATGCTCTCATCTTACTAGATGATCAGAAATCCAGACCCTCCAGCCTTTTCTTGTTTGATTGTGTGTTTACCTCTAGCGGGCCTGCCCTCCCAACTTTCTCTTTGAGAAGGTAAGAGGGGAACGACCCAAGTGAGTACACCTGGACCTGGGGTTCCCAACTCACTATAATAAATAGGCCATTGACTATGAAAGGGTTAATAGTTGGGGCTATATGAGAGTTCACTCTCACATTGGGTGCTTAGTAGGATCCTAGAGATCTCAATCATGCTTGCATGACTACTAAGTTCTTGGTGCTTCGTTGGGCTATAGGCCTCAATTGCACTTGCGCAACTTTGAAGGGTAGCTCCTAATAGGAAGACTTACTAAACACCTTGTTCATAGTGGCCAAAAACCCTCTAGTCATTGGTGCAGGAGGTTGGACCTCTGAAGCGGCCCATATTCTTACGGCCCTTAGTAGAGACACAAAGTTTGCCATGAGGAGTTTTCATGGGAATTGATGCTTGGCTTCCCCAAGAAGTGAGTGTTGTGGAGGGGAGCCAGTGGGGTCAAGCATCTAAGTGTCTGCTCTAGGTAAGCATAGATGGGAAACCAATCGAGATTCAATGACTATTGTCCTTGCCAGCCTTAAGAATGTTGTATATGAGCATGAGTGTCTTTGAGATAATATGCATTTAATCATTCTGTTTGCTTTGTTTGATACATACTTGCCAAGAGTAGACTAAAAACACATCACTATCCCCAAACACTTTGCAAAAATATTTGTCAAGACACAAACAAATTGTCCAAGTCATTACCCACACCAAGTCCAAAATTGCATCAAAACTTTGTCCGTCCCATTTTTCATAAGCCTAAGAGAGAAGCTAAGAGTTTATCCTCTACATCAACATTCAAGTTTGTCCTTTGGAACACCTACTATCGTCCAAATCAGGGTGGTCATATCCCTTCATACAACTTGCCATTTAAATAGATCCTTCATGTTCATGCCGAAGACAACCTAGTCACCAAGTTTTCTTCTAAACCATCACTACCATACCTTCTTCATCAATCATCCTCAAATTTCTTAAATCCTTTCGTCACAAATTTCTTAAGTCCTTTCATCCTCAAATTTCCTAAGTCCTTTCATCACAAATTTTTTAAGTCCTTTCATCCTCAAATTTCTTAAATCCTTTCATCATAAATTTCTTAAATCCTTTCTTTCATCACAAATTTCTCAAGTCCTTTCATCCTCAAATTTCTTAAGTCCTTTTATCACAAATTTTTCAAGTCCTCCTCAAATTTCTTAAGTCCTTTCATCACAAATTTCTTAAGTCCTTTCATCCTCAAATTTCTTAAATCCTTTCATCTCAAATTTCTTAAGTCCTTTCATCCTCAAATTTCTTAAATCCTTTCATCTCAAATTTCTTAAATTCTTTCATCCTCAAATTTCTTAAGTCGTTTCATCCTCAAATTTCCTAAGTCCTTTCATCACAAATTTTATAAGTCCTTTCATCCTCAAATTTCTTAAATCCTTTCATCACAAATTTCTTAAATCCTTTCTTTCATCACAAATTTCTCAAGTCCTTTCATCCTCAAAGTTCTTAAGTCCTTTCATCACAAATTTTTTAAGTCCTCCTCAAATTTCTTAAGTCCTTTCATCACAAATTTCTTAGTCCTTCCATCCTCAAATTTCTTAAATCCTTTCATCCTCAAATTTCTTAAATCTTTTCATCCTCAAATTTCTTAAGTCCTTTCATCCTCAAATTTCTTAAATCCTTTCATCTCAAATTTCTTAAGTCCTTTCATCTCAAATTTCTTAAATCCTTTCTTTCATCACAAATTTCTCAAGTCCTTTCATCCTCAAATTTCTTAAGTCCTTTCATCACAAATTTCTTATGTCCTCCTCAAATTTCTTAAATCCTTTCATCCTCAAATTTCTTAAGTCCTTTCATCACAAATTTCTTGAGTCCTTTCATCCTCAAATTTCTTAAGTCCTTTTATCACAAATTTATTAAGTCCTTTCATCCTCAAATTTCTTAAGTCCTTTCATCCTCAAATTTCTTAAGTCCTTTCATCACAAATTTCTTATGTCCTTTCATCCTCAAATTTCTTAAGTCCTTTCATCACAAGTTTCTAAAATCCTTCCATCACAAATTTTCTAAGTCATTTCATCACATTTTTCCTAAGTCTTTTCATCACAAATATCGTGTATGGTCGCAACTTGATCTCAAAAGAAAAATATCGCTGATCAACAATATGGCATGCCAAACATTGGTGTCCTATATGAAGATTCCATGCAAGATCATACACAAAGTGGGCAACCAAGCGATCAAGATCAAAGCCAAAATCTTGACATGGTTAACCAAGATGAACTTTGTCTGAAAGTGCAAACTTTCCTAGCGGATTCTTATAACCACGAGATGATAGAAAAGTTTATTAAACACAATCCTACTGCACTTCTGAAAACTCTTCTTGAACATGGAGCTCAACTTCCACCTGAATTTAATAGATCCACTCTCATCCAACAACCACAAGGAGACCTCGCTCCCACACAAAGTGTTGCACCTACTATTCAAACTCAATCAATTGCAGCCCCATCAATCATCTAAGCCCAATCAATGCCACCCATGACACCTCCCACCACAGTCTCCATCCCACCTTCTATCTCCTTACCATCCATAACACTATCAAATGCAATCTCATCCATTCTCCAAAAAACTTCTATACCACCTCCTTCTATTAAACCACATATTTCTATTCCACAAACTTCCCTTTCTCCCAACAATGTCGCAAATTTTATCCAAACCACATTCAATCCCATCACAATAGTTGGCAGACCACAACCAACTATCACACAAACCCCAGTGACATCAGTCATCACATCCCACATTCCCACCTCCTCATCATATCAATATATTGGTGGTGGTGCACCTTCTTTGGTTCATCCAACTCTTGCGGCAAATACAATTCATCAATATCAAAGTCCACAACAAGCCCTCATCAAGGAAATTCAAGACATGAAGAATATTATCAAAAACATGAAAGAAAAGACTAATAAAATGAAATCTTACTCATTCGAAGAGTTTTTCCCTTGTCCTTACGACCCATCTATATCGGTTGCACCATATCCCCCAGGATTTGAGATCCCTAAATTCACCAAGTATGAAGGCAAAGGAGACCCCCGCGACCATGTCCGAGAATTCCACATCTTATGCCAAGAAGTCTCCAATAGTGACCTTTATCTTCACAGACTCTTTCCCAAGAGTCTCACGGGAGACGTCTTGGCATGGTTCTCATCTTTACCACAAGGTTCCATTGTCTCTTTTCCAGACTTGGCACAAAAATTTGTGGCCCACTATGCATACAACATGGGTAATGATGTTTCTATGATGGACCTATGTAATACAAAACAAAGGCCTGGAGAAACCTTCACCAATTTCCTACAAAGATGGCGACATCTTATCAAAAAATTTCAGTGGGACATGCCAGAACAACATCAAATTGAACTATTTCAAAAGAACTTGGTGCCTGAACTTTCAAGACCTTTAATATCTCAATGTATCAAATCCTTCCAAAAACTGATCGGTAAGGGCCTCACCCTCGAACAACCTTGAAACATTACTAGAAGTCATCACAAAGTTCTTCCTCTTATCATAACGACAAGCCAAAATTCTGGGCTAAGAACAAAAACTTGGTCAATGATGGTATAATTGATGCAAAGCGGGTCCAAACCGTGGCCGCTCCCCCAAAATCCACCACCAACAATCATTAATTCAACAACCAAAATCAATCCCAAAAACCTCACAACAATGTCTCAATCCAGGGACGACCACCCCGATCGAATAACAGGACTCCAAGAGATTTCACTCCTCTGGCTGAGCCTATTGAAGTGGCGTTTCAAAAACTTGTCCAAGCAAGCGTAGTGGTTTTTCCAATCACTCACCCATTTGACCCCAATCAACCTAAACCAAGATGGTATAATGAAAATGAGTATTGTGAATACCATCATATCAAGGGACATGATACACGAAGGTGTATGAAATTGAAGATCTACATACAAGATCTCATTGATAGAGGTGAGATTGAAGTAGCAAATGCAAAACCTGGTAATAACAATGACAAACTCAAAATTTACCAGGAACCTTTCTCGAAGCATGATAAAGGAAAATACTCATCATCTAACGCAATGGGTTATGACTACACTAATCACATAACCGGTTTTGATTTTTCAATAGTTCGCATTGATTGAACCTGTAGACAATCATGTTGATGTCATAACCATCCAAGGAGTTAATCATCCTTCTTCCCAAAACATTGTACCTATCGGCAAACCTGCTGGGGGCATCCACATCTCCATAGATTTCCGAGATCTAAATAAAGCTTGTCCTAAAGATGATTTCCCGCTCCCCAATATAGATTTGCCTAGGGATGACTCCTTCCCTCACCTAGCAACCTAATCCTCCATCCTAGTTCTACTCTTGGCAAGAGGTATCATTTGGTCGCAAGAAAAAGACTTGTTAGATTTTTTCATATAGGCTTGCATCTTTTGCCCTACGACTGCCACTATTTATGACTGCTTGGGTTCTTCCATATCCAGGTATGTTGTGATAGGTGCATACTATGGTATATTTCATAGTATGGCATGTTTTGGATCCTTCTTGTATAAACCGATGACCTAGTACTAGTGTTTATTAACACTTACCTTCTCGTGTACAAGAGGTATCGGTGTGTTTGAGGGTTTCCTTGCACGAACCCACAACTTTGTATTAGTGTTTGTTAACACTTGCATTGTTGTGTGCAAGAAATTCCTGTTTGTCTGCAGAGTCAGTCCACGCCTTAGGTTTCTCATGGCATCCTAATTTCTATAATCAGTGGTGCAAGTCACTCAGGGCAACATCAAAATAGGTTGGCTCTCCACATTTATTGTGCACAAAATCTCACCATCATTCCATCAAATCCTAAACTCAATAATCCCATGGAGTTCTCAATTGCCCCCATTTTCCTCTGCGGTCTTGCATCTCTTATTCTTCTTTCTAAATACCTCACGACTACTTTATATATCTTCCTCATTTATCCCTTCCACCCTAATTTTTCTTCCTCTATTTTTTTTTTTTTTTTCCTCACATAATCAATTCTAATTTTGATTCATGTCTTATACAGGATGTATCCTTCCTGAAACTAGACATTGTGATCTGATCATGTCTTATACAGGATGAATCCTTCCTGAAACCAGACATTATGATCAATCATGTCTTATAAATGATGTATCCTTCCTGAAACCAGATGTTGTGATCTAATCATGTCTTATAGAGGATGTATCCTTCCTAAAACTAGACGTTATGATCTGATCATGTCTTATACAGGATGAATCCTTCCTGAAACCAGACGTTGTGATCGATCATGTCTTATACAGGATGTATCCTTCCTAAAACCAGATGTTGTGATCGATCATGTCTTATATAGGATGAATCCTTCCTGAAACCAGACACTCTAATCATGTCTTATACAGGATGAATCCTTCCTAAAACCAGACATTCATTGTGATTGATCATGTCTTATAGAGGATGAATCCTTCCTAAAACCAGATGTTGTGATCGATCATGTCTTATACAGGATGAATCCTTCCTGAAACCAAATGCTCTTATCATGTCTTATACAAGATGAATCCTTCCTAAAACCAGATGCTCTTATCATGTCTTATATAGGATGAATCCTTCTTGAAACTAGACGTTGTGATCAATCATGTCTTATACAGGATGAATCCTTCCTGAAACCAGACACTTTGATCATCTTTGTCTTATATAGGATGAATTCTTCTTGAAACCAAATTGAATCTAGATCTTATCAATTGAATCAAATAAAATCTATCGGGATATCAATTTCACAAAACTCCGAAGATCAAATACCTCAATTGATCTCCCGAGGGGGCATCACCATACTGTAATCTATAAATCAAGAGCTAGGGCATCCTATCAAACCAATATCAACATCAAAACAAGATTATTCTTTGAATCAATGTTTCATCACACCTCGATTCAAAGAGGGGCAAAATGTAGACACTTAAAAATAATTATTTTAATTATTTTTAATTCCTCACATAATTAATTAATTAATTATGTTAATTAAAATTATTCTCAATATTAATTAAATATAATTAATATTGTCACTATAGCATATGATTTATTTAATAAATCAATCCCTTTCTTTATTCTTCTAAAAAATCAAATCCTCACAAATCTTCCTCTTAGCTAATTAATTTGAATTAATTAGTTAACCTACATGATTCCTACAAATCATCTTCTTAATTCATCATTAACCTAATAAATTCTTCTAGAAACTCCCTAAAATCACTTAACATTATTCTTCTAATTTTTTATTCCCTCCACTCATTCTCTCTCCTAGTCAAATTCTCCTACAAATATAAATCCCACCTAACATTTCCTATAATCCCCCTCCTAATGAGTCGTTAATGGCTAATCATCATGATTAGCCACAAAGTCAATTCTTTGTCCTTTCATCCAGCCACTAGCTTTAAATGCTCTTTTTCTAGATGAATATAAGATTTTTGAAATCTCACATTCCTCTAGGTATTTCCCTCTCCCAAATAATTTTTAATTCCTTTTTATTCTTCTAATCCCCATAATATTCATTTTTGGATAATTTTTAATTCCTCCAATGCATCTTGTAGAGTGTGGAGATACGAAATGCCTTTAGGGCATATTTCTTGGTCTCCACACCCTCTCTTGGAGCTTGTGTGAGCTCACAAGTAAATCATAGCCCTTCATCTTGAATTCATCCTAACCATTCATTTTCCTCTCCTCTTCCTATAAAATAGGGCTCCATCCCTTCATTCAAAACATCTTGAAATCCAGTAAGCTTATGCTACCCTTTTGAGCCCAGGAAATCATCTTGGCAACTTGATCATCTCATCTTTATCATTCATCCTTATCATTTGTGCACAATATTGGAGAGCCATCCACATCCAGCAATCAAAGGAGCACATCAAGTGGAACATTATTAAGGGGTGCCTTCACTTCATCAAGCTCAATCTGAAGGAGAAGGTAAAACAGCAAGGTGAAATGGTCTTTTAATGATATTTTAGCATTCTACATGTTTATTTCGTTATGTTTTGATCAGTTTACCTTTCGAATCTATTTTCCCCTCTTCAATTACTTCATCTACTCTTTTGAACATTATTTTGTTTACTATGTGCCTTCTCTAAAAGTTTTCCTTAGCCATGTTGCATGATTGGCATAACTGATGTAGATGAGATGATGATGGATGACTGTACCAGTAGATGAATGAAGACTGAGATTTTGTGAGTAGTTAACATGATCAATTATCTGTGTTGTCATTCATGGAAACTAGTGTCAACTAATCATTCATGATGTTTGCAGATGGTTCTTGATGCTTGATTTGTTGGCTAAGTGATTTGGTCTACCGAAGTTGTGGTTTGACAGTTTGACAGGGTTTTACCGACAAGACTATGAATTGGGACTTTAACCAATAAAGCACAGATGTTTTGATTGAATCGGGTGATCGGTGATGACTGATGACTTGCGATTTGACATATAAGCTTGTATGATGGATTTGAGTATGTGATTGGAACCGCATCCTTTGATGTTTACTGAAAGGCATGTTTTGAATTTCTGATAAAGGTTTGCTAGGGTTTTAGTAGGGTTTAAGGATTGGCGATAAAATCACTCAATTGGTAATGATTTTTGTTATGATGGTGATTGATGTTGAGTCTACATGAAGGAGGTAACATGTCACAACCCACATAGATGATTTGAATGTTGTTTTGGCACGATTGAAGGAAGAAATTCTTGGGAAATAGTGAAACGCTTAGTGGAGTGTTTTGAGGTTTTGACTTCGATACATATCAAATTTTTGTGATAAGTTATGATCAACCAATGGTTGATATTGCATTGTAAATTGTTGTAATACTCTGGATGATGATCTGATATGATCTGTATTGTAATTTCAAGATGTAATTAGGGTTTATTGGTTGATCTAGTTGAAATGTCTATTTAGGACAACATAATTGATGTTTTATTTGTTAGTGATCTAAGAGAAGAGAGTGATGTTGTACCAGAGAAGAGACAAATCTGCCTAAGTGTTGTAGATTGTGAAGTATAACTGGATCTGATTTAGCAAGCTGAAAGTGCAAAATTTTAGATCACTTTTCACTGTTGTTTCCTAACAGTTACAATAGCTTAAATCCCTTAATCGGGTAGGTCCTAACAAGCCTTAATGATTTAAGTCCCCTAATAGGGAAGCTCTCAAAAAGAGTGGTAAATCCTCTCATGAGGTTGATCCTAACATATCATTAAGCTCCTAGCTGGAGCGATAGGTAAATCCCTTAACCGGGTGACTCCTAATAGGGTCTGCTCCTAACTGGGCATATTGTAAGATCCTAATAGGACTAAGCTCCTAACAACACATACTTCAAAAGAGTATAAATTTTAGTGGGTACCAACTCCCACCGTAGTTTTTCCCATTTGGGCTTCCACATCAAAAATTTGTGGTGATCATGTGTGGAATGCTTTTCATATGTTTTATTTTTTATTACCGGTTAAGACAGGTTATGTTTGTTTATCATAAATCTTAAAGTGGTTACTAGTACTGATGGTTATTTGGTTGATGAAGCATTCTGATCAGTTAATAAGTTGGTAAAAGTGTTTGTCAATCTGATATTGAGTTGATGGCTAATCTGATTAATGAGTTTGCATAAGTGGGAAATGATTGTCTAGATCTGATAAGGAAAGTGAGAATTCTATTAAGAAGAATTAGTTTATGTTTTGAATGTTTTTCAGATCTATGATAAAAAAATTTTGGAGTTAAAACTTTTAGTTCTTGTGAATAATGATTCACCCCCCCTCTCAGTATTAACTAGATCTTCATTTTGTTAACAATTGGTATCAACGCATTGGTCCTCTATGCGCAAAAAGCTTAACCACTTGAGGAAAAGATTATGAGGTAGTCAACATGATGAAAAAAGAGGGTCCTAACTTAAACAAGGATAACTACAAGATTTAGAAAGATAGAATGAAGATCTACATTAAAGGTCTTGGTGCATAATACTGGAAGCAAGTTGAAACAAAATATGTTGCTCCTACTACTACTCTTGTGATATTGGATGAACTCAAAGAGCAGAAAGAGAACATACAAGCCTTAGAAGCTATTGTAAGTACTTTATCTGATTTATAATATATTGATGTTCAAGGATTGGAAATTGTAGCTAAGGTTTGGGGAAAGTGAGATGTGATGGACTTGAAAAGCACTGAGGGGAGGGGTGAATCAGTGACACCAAAAATGATACTACTTCAGCTAGTAACCGGTAGATGAACTTAACAAAGCTTTTAAGTAAAATGCATATAATCCAAAATGATATAATAGTATCCACTATAAGTAAAACATCCACCATAACACAAATATTTATATGTGGAAATCCCAAATAGGTAAAAACCATGGTGAGATGGAACTCACAAGTTAACTATCTACAGTAATAGATAATTGATCAGTTAGGGTCTACAAAGTTATCTGCTAGGATTGAATCTAGTTAGAGATCCCAAAGCTTGATTAAAATCTTATACCTTGTGAAAGGTAGTACCCTGTTAGGTTTAACCTCGGTGGAGGATTTTTGAATCCAAACTAATGGATCACCTTGTTAGAGGATTTGTACATAGAAGCTTGTTAGAGCTTACCCAGTTAGGGGATTTGAATTATTTTGTAAGTGTTAGAAGACAACAGGAATGGTTTGATCTGCCCGAGTAGAAAAATACTCGCTTGATCGGATCCTTCTAAGTATATTCAATATTGTTATTCAACATACTCTTCACTTAACACACTGTCTCTCGCACACAACAAATCACTTTCGCTCATATCATATAAAATAATTGACAATGATGTCAATATATAGGCATTTAAATTTCATGTTAGCCTAAAGAAATCATAACACAATTTCGTAGGTGTAGTGTATTTGATCAAGTAATCATAACTCATCATAAAAATACCACCAAAAATTTGTCGGTGGGATAACTCATCACAATTTGTGGTAACTCATCACACAATCAACAAATATTAGTTGGAACAATCAATACCAGTTTGAGTTAAATATAGAAACCGTTATCCTTGAATCTTCTGACATAATCTCCACTTGATCTTCTTCTTGATGTCAATTAATGAATATCCATTGGTTGTCTCTTATGCATATACCTATTGTCACAAAGTACCAGTTAGAGATAAACCTCTTAGTATACCGGTTGTAGTGTAAACACCTTGAAGTTACACCGGTAGATAATATGAACATATGTGTGTGTATGTGTTTCATCAATGACAACATATGATGAATATATTACAATCATCATCAAGCCAACAAT
This sequence comes from Cryptomeria japonica, assembly GCF_030272615.1. Taxonomy (NCBI): domain Eukaryota; kingdom Viridiplantae; phylum Streptophyta; class Pinopsida; order Cupressales; family Cupressaceae; genus Cryptomeria; species Cryptomeria japonica. The sequence continues at coordinate 706,738,614 of NC_081408.1, forward strand.
CTCCCCCTTTGGCATTGATGGCAACACTTAGAAAATTTTACAATAATGTCGCTAAGTGTGCATACAAAACAAATTTACACATATACACATGCTCCTCCTTAATACATACATTATACAAAGTTTTTAAAAACACACATACATATTTCTACTCCCCCTTTGACAACAATGCCAAATTGAAAATGCAATATATATATATATATATATATATATATATATATATATATATATATATATATATATATATATATATATATGTAGCGTCCTAAAATTGCGACACTTGCAATTTCAACTGCATTTCGGTCTTCACGATGGCGACGCAACACGCAACCTGAATGGAGACCCCGAAACTTGCTCACAACACCAAAAACTGCATTTTTCATGCACCTTGGCCTGAACCTCCTTGCACCCTGCTGCCTCGGGAGGTGGGACCAGAGCGCCCAGCGCCCTGGTCCCTGGGTCCTATTTTGGGCCCGGTCTCCTAAGTGGTATCGGGTCTTTTTGATTGCAAATTGGAAATAAACTTCCCTGGTCGGCCTAAGGTCGGGAAAATCAGTCTATCAGCCCTAATTGACAAGTATATAAACTACATTTTTCCTCTCTCATGGGGTAAGTGAGAATAAGATGGAAAAGGCATGGAAACTATACTCAAGCATTCAAGCATTCAAGCATTCAAGCATTCAAGCATTCAAACATTCAAGCATTCAAGCAATTGATCATTTCAAGTCTCCATTCAAGGCTAAGTGTTGCATTCAAGTCAAGGATTCAACCATTAGGAGATCACATACTACATGCTATAACATACAACAAACAACAACATCTAAACCTTCGCACATAAGGATACAAACATCCTTAGAACAAGGTATTAGTACTTGTTTTACATTACAGTCATTTACATTTACAACACTTGCTCATTTCTTGGTTAATTCCAAAACCGGGGTTTGACCTAAAGGCAAACCCCTAATCCCTAACCCCCAATCATCTTCGCTTTTCTGTGTGTAGGTTGCAGGTACGAGGCTGAGATTGAAGATCTGCAATCCTTGTGCAGAGACGAACAGATCCCACTTCATTTCGCGGATTTTTCGGAGGACCGTGGCGCCGGGCGCCATCATCCCGACAACTTTTGCTCAAATTTGTAGGACAGCGCCGTATCAACATTTTACTGCTAATTCCAGGTCCGCAGCTTCATCCTATAACCCGAACTCAGTTTATAAGTGAATCTTTATGACTTTCTATGCATTCCTAGCTTAATTTCCTTAACAACATTCTCTACAAAAGAGGGTAGCCTTGCTTTTCTAACCCTTGAAATTCATTTAGCATCCAATCTTACATTGTGTGGGATTGGATCTTATGAGTTTCAACCCCTCTTTTGAATGTAAAGTCTCCCTCCTAAGTGAAAAACCATCAAATCCTAGCGAACCTCCCTTCTCTCTCCTCGGAGTTGGAAGAGGGGAGACCAACTAGGGTTCGATCGCGATTTTTCCGCTTTACATTTTGGTGAACCCGACGTGAACATCCTTTCTGATTTTTCATGCTTAGATCTGAAAATTGATTACATTTCCATGTTTGATCTTTTAGAGGTGATTGCATAAAAAACCCTAAAATTTCTTTTTGAAAATTGGACTTGCGAAATGTTTAATTATTAATGCTTGTTTCAGATCTACTTTTCTATTACAAATTATCAATTCATATCTGTGCTTTAATTTTGAAAATTAAGTGGTTAAAAGTCAAAACCCTAATTTTTGAAACCCTCTTAAATCAACCTTTGTCCGACAATTTGACTGATCAAAACATCTCCAAATCAGCTGTAACTTTGGATTCTGCAATAAAATCACAATATCTTTCATCCCTGAAAATTTGGAAAAAAGTTGCGAGGACCGTGTGCACTCCGAGCGCCATCGTCCCCGACATTTTTTCTGAAATTTCGGGAGCGAGATCTTACTGTATTTTCCTGCTAAAATCTAGAATTTTGGCTGATTTTGTCAATTATAACACCTTCAAAATTACAGTCAAAGTTGGTCTTGTGATTGTTTGGTTTGAGGCTCCTAATCATTCAAAAATCATTGAACTTGAAATTTTATGTCAAAATTGTGTTCTTACTATCTTAGATCTGAAAAGTGTATTTGCATTCATTCGGAATTTCAGTACTTTATTCAAATTCTTGCAATTTGTGACTTTTGAAATTAAGTGCTTAATTACAACAACTTTGATTTCCGCTTTCAAAATTGAATTTTGCGTGAAATTGAGTCAATTTTTGAATTTCAAAACTTGCATTGCTTTTGACATTCCCTCTAAAATCATAAAATTCAAAATTGCAGTTTCCCTCTCTTTTTCAAAATTCAAAATTTTGCATTTTTCGACAATCTTGATAGGGTTCAATTTTGAGATTGCAACTTTAATTTGGCCTATCTACAGATCGTATAATCACTCAATTTTTTCAGATTAGCTCTAAAATAATCATACCTTTCATCCCTGCAAATTTCGAAAAAAGTTGCAAGGACCGTGTTGCACTCCGAGCGCCACGGTCCCAAACATTTTTTCCGAAATTTCGGGAGACTGTCGTGATTGCATTTAACAGCTTAAATCTGGAAGATTGGCTGGTTTTACTGAAAATTGCTACCTCTAAAATCAAAATCTTTTCTCTCTTTCTAGTGCATGAGTTTTACAACAACAAGCCCTACTTACACTATTCCCGTTAGACGAAGCCGTAGAATTAAGTCTTTCCGAGGTTTAACTACCGAGGAGATGGAACCTAATTTGAATAGCCTTTTTAACGAGGACATGGTTAATCCCTCTAATCCTCCTAATGATGAAGAAGCTCTCCATGAGGTTTCTGTTGAACAACTTTCGAAATTGGATAACCAATTTGACGATTTTCACCAATGGATGTCTCATGAGTATCCCGATAGTCAAGCTCTTCCTTTAATTGAGGGTCTAAAACGTATGCTTCAAAGTGATAAGAATGGAATTGATGTTTTGCGTGGTATTTCACATATTGTGAATTTGAATGTGATGCCTATGAAGAGTTGTGCTGAAACTTTAGGTTATACACAACCTCCTACACAAGTCAATCATTCTATTCCTTTGACAACTCCTATTGCTAGCATACCTACCTTTACATCAAACATCATGGCTACTTCTATACAAGATGTTCCTCTTGTGATCACCAATCATGGGGGCAATCCCTCTTCTTCAAGTAATCCTATTCCTTCATTCAATCCGACTTCTTCATTCATTCCTTCAATGAGTGTTCCTATTACATCTTCACAAATGAACATGACGCAAGGGGGCAATTCATTTAACCATTCCATTCCTCCTTGTAGTGTTCCTCCTATCCAATCATCTCCTATGATTAACTATCATAGGGTCCCACCACCTTACTCTTTGCCTTCTTTCAATAACATAACACCTCCATCTCAATCTAACACACCTAATATGAACTCTTCGACTGAACCTACCATTAACAGTCTTGCACAAACTGTCTCTTCTTTACAGCAACAAATTGCCTCTATGAATCAATCTAAGTTTAGTGTGCCCACATTTGATGTTGCGAGCCCACTTTCTCTTGACATTGTTCGAGCTATCCCTCCTAAACATGTTGAAATCCCGCATTTGGAGCTTTATAATGGTAAAGGAGATCCTCTAACACATGTTAAGACTTTTCAAACAATTTGTACTGATTTTGCTTATGACCCAAGGTTGCTTGCAAAACTATTCACTAGAAAATTAAGAGACAAAGCCCTACAATGGTATTGCTCGTTGCCTTCTTATTCTATTACTTCTTTCGAACAACTTGCAAATGCTTTCATTCAACAATTTCAAAACAATATAAGTCCTAAAGTTACTTTGATTGATTTAATGCATTGTAAACAAGGTGTTAAAGAAAAAGTGATTGATTTCATTGGTAGATATAAGCATTTGTATGCTCAAATTTCTTTTCCAGTGCCTGACAATGATATTCAAAGAATCTTTATTTCTAATTTGCAAAAAGATATTCGAGACAAACTTCTGTTTTCTGAGTTTACTTCTTTCCAACAGTTGTGTGCCACTCTTCACAATTATCAACTGACTATGAGTCAAATGGAACAATCACATCCTATGGCTCCGAGTGATAAGGGTGATAGCAGTCAACAACCATTTGGGAAGATTAAACCGAACAGAGATTCCATCAAATTCAATGAAAACATCATCAACAACAATGTGAATGCAGCATCAGGTGTGCCTCCTATTTCTAAATTTTTCAAGAAAGAAAGAAAGTATACTCCTTTGAATGAATCATTGCATGATATTATGAATAAGTTATTGGAACAAAATGTGCTTACTCTTCCTCCTATAAGACAAATTGATCCTGCAAAGATTACTTCACCTTATTTTGATCATAAAGCTTTTTGTCATTTTCATCGTCAGCCTGGTCATGATACTGAAAAATGTTTTTCTTTAAAGGGTAAAATTCAAGATTTGATTGATAATAATACTATTTCTGTTTCTAGAGTGAATGATAAAGGCAACACATCTGTAGCTCCTCCTAACCAAAATCTTCAGATTTTTACTAATCCATTACCTTCTCATACTTCTCATACCTCTAATGTGATTGAGGCTAATGATTCCTCTCTCTCATCTGATGGTCTTGTGTCTATGACTCCGAATGTGATTAACTTTGTAGAGCAGCAAGAAATCCCTAAAGAACCTTCCATCACATTTGATTCTAGTGAAACCATTAGAGCACCTGATGGTCCTTTATACATAGTTGCAAAAGTCAAGAATATGCCTTGCCGTGGAGTGCTTATTGATCCTTCGTGCATGGTTAATGTTATTACTAAAGAATTTCTTTTTACTTTGCAATTGAATCAAGTAATCTATGACAAAACAGATGTGGTTGTGAAATTATTTGATGCATTTTCTTCTCCTGCAATTGGTTCTATTACATTGCCTATTGAAGTCCATAACAAATCTCTTGATGTGAACTTTGCTATTATTCCTTCTTCTGAACAATTTAAACCTTCTAAAAGTAGACCTATACCTCCTCGTCATGATGGACTTGGTCTTCTTCCTAAACCAAAAATTCCTCCTTTATATGGAGCAGTTCCTCCTCCTTCCTTTTATAGAGAGAAGAGACCTTCTTCTTCTCCTATTATCCAGCCTAAAAGACCACAACCTAAACACCCAAGTGATAAGGATGAGAACATTCCTCCTCCTCTATCCTCTCCACTTCCTACTAAGACTAGATGTAATCATTCTGCACGTGAACGCCGACGAAAGCATCATCTTAGGGCTCAAGCAGCTGCTTCTCAAAATTTACAATCTCCAAAAACACCTTCAACAAGCATTATTCCATTTTCTCCTCAGCCGGAAATTGAGCCTAAATCTCCTACACATAAGATGCATGATGATCTTGATCCTGTGCAAGTTAAAGATCCTATTTTTATAAATCTTGATGATGATCTAGATGAAAATGTTATTCATGATGAAAATGCTACTCCTCTTGCTTCTGACAGTGAATATGAACTTGTTGATGTTGATAACCATTTATCTAATGAATTTTCTAAAGCACTTATCCTAGCTCCTAGACAAGAACAACGTGGCTTGGAACATGCACATAGCCCTTGTTTGGATCTTGTGATAGCTCCATCTGCTGTGTTGGATGTTCCTCCTCTAGCGTGTTCCCTGCCTTCCCGAAACATTGATCAACAAGATCGAGGGGTAGATGACATGCTAGACTAGTTACATTAGCATAGCAGATTCTCTCCCCCTCTCTTTTGTTACTTCTTCTATATGTTATTCTCATTCTTCTATTTGTCGTCCTTAGTGTTGTCTACTTGAGGACGATGCAAAGCATTGAGATCTCTTTGGTCTCTCTCATGTTGACTCAAAAGACACATGTGTTCCCTTCTTCTAGGTGACCTTCCTTGATTGGGGAATGAAGAACAATTATGCATACATACATATGATATGTATATATGACTTATCATACAGCATACTAACCCCGAGGAAAGCGAAGTTACCTCGTGCTTTGTGTTTTGTCTATTATCCTTGGGTTTATCTCACACTTGGGGGCTAAATCTTTGTGATAATGTGCTCCTTTCCTTTCTTATTTCTTATGTGTATCACTACGTTAAAACAATCACCCCCGTTGAGGCGTGTGCGATCGCTTTAACGTAGGGGGGCATACACCCTGTCTATCCTTTCAAAGATACTTGAAAATTTCTTGGCAAACGTAGCTTTGCCTTGAAAATTTTTGGTATTTCTTTTGCATGACTCATAGTGAGGGAACCTTACTACTGACAGTCATGGTTCTCCCTCATGATCTTCCCTTTTACTTTGTCAATCGAAGTCGTAAGATCCTTAGTCCACTGGGGGCTTGGTGTATCTTGCCTCCTTGACATGGTGAAAGTCTTTCAATGTTGTTTCCTTGTACTTTACCAGAAGTATGAGCTCACATACTCCCGCTAAAGTGGGGGCTAAATGTAGCGTCCTAAAATTGTGACACTTGCAATTTCAACTGCATTTCGGTCTTCACGATGGCGATGCAACATGCAACCTGAATGGAGACCCTGAAACTTGCTCACAACACCAAAAACTGCATTTTTCATGCACCCTGGCCTGAACCTCCTTGCACCCTGCTGCCCTAGGAGGTGGGACCAGAGCACCCAGCGCCTTGGTCCTTCAGGACCAAGGCGCCCAGCGCCCTTGTCCCTGGGTCCTATTTTGGGCCTGGTCTCCTAAGTGGTATCGGGTCTTTTTGATTGCAAATTGGAAATAAACTTCCCTGGTCGGCCTAAGGTCAAGAAAATCAGTCTATCAGCCCTAATTGACAAGTATATAAACTACATTTTTCCTCTCTCATGGGGTAAGTGAGAATAAGACGGAAAAGGCGTGGAAACTATACTCAAGCATTCAAGCATTCAAGCATTCAAGCATTCAAACATTCAAGCATTCAAGCAATTGATCATTTCAAGTCTCCATTCAAGGCTAAGTGTTGCATTCAAGTCAAGGATTCAACCATTAGGAGATCACATACTACATGCTACAACATACAACAAACAACAACATCTAAACCTTCGCACATAAGGATACAAACATCCTTAGAACAAGGTTGCAGGTACGCGGCTGAAATTGAAGATCTAGAATCCTTGTGCAGAGACGAACAGATCCCACTTCGTTTCGTGGATTTTTCGGAGGACTGTGGCGCCGGGCGCCATCGTCCCGACAACTTTTGCTCAAATTTGCAAGACAGCGCCGTATCGACATTCTACTGCTAATTCCAAGTCCGCAGCTTCATCCTATAACCCGAACTCAGTTTACAAGCGAATCTTTGTCACTTTCTATGCATTCTTAGCTTAATTTCCTTAACAACATTCTTTACAAAAGAGGGTAGCCTTGCTTTTCTAACCCTTGAAATTCATTTAGCATCCAATCTTACATTGTGTGGGATTGGATCTTATGAGTTTCAACCCCTCTTTTGAATGTAAAGTCTCTCCCCTAAGTGAAAAACCATCGAATCCTAGCGAACCTCCCTTCTCTCTCCTCGGAGTTGGAAGAGGGGAGACCAACTAGGGTTCGATCGCGATTTTTCCGCTTTACAATATATATAGAAAATTTGTATCCAAGTGTTTAGCATATACAACAATAACTTGAAAAAATTGAATCAAAATTCATGCATAAGCAATTCTCATGAAAATAGCATTGAATTTCCTCTTCAACTATGATAAAGTATTTGTCCATGTCTCCAACACATTCTTAGTGTACTCTAGTGTAGACATTATCTATGAATGGAACTCTTCCATTGAATCCAGTGTACTAGTTTTTGGAGTTTCTAAGATAGCTTATGCATTGGAGTAGGCTATCTGTAGTATGTCCACCTGTGAAGTGAGAAGACTTTTGAGTTCTTTTAGAGACTAGAGTTCTTTTAGAGACTAGAGTCTCTTTGCCTTCTCATGATCATAAATATCCAACCTGTTATGCAAATCATCCACAGATTTGCTGAAAGAAAAAATAGAGTCCTTAAGTGGGACATAGGCATTACATATCCTTTCTAGATCTTACTCTATTTATGTGCACCTTTTTTAAATATTAGAATAAAAGAAAGAAACATTATTGGTAGAAGTAAGATACTTTCCTCATGTTTCAATAGATGATAGAGCCATTTTGCTAGTATCAATGTCCTTTACAAGTTTCTCTCCATACTTCTTCTTATGACTTTTCTCAGCATAGGTATGAGCAACTTCTTCAAGTGACTTGATTTGATCAGATGCATCTACAACTAACTAACCAAGTTTTCTAATAGGGGTTGACATATGCGTTGTAGAAGTTTCCAGTAGCAAACTAGATAGAATATCTACTACATTCTAAATTGTTTCAGCTTCAATCCTTTGCTCTTTTAGTCTCTTCTTATGCGCTCTAGATTGCATGATGTTAACAATATTCATCATTTCAGATACGCTCATGTTGTCATCATCAGTAGGCCCTGAAATGCTCAATGAATCATCATCATCCTCATCAATTTGTTGTTTCTTTGTTGGTTCAAAGGATGCAACCTTAATGATTTCTTTCTCCTGATTCTTCTTTGTTTCCTTTTCAGAAGTATGAGTGAAAACATTTTCCATAGACTCCTTTTGAGTATCATGTAAGACCGGTGGAGATTGGGGTTTCTTTGTTTGTTCTATTTCTGGTGGATTGTCCACTTTTGGTTGAGTTGTCAGTTTCTCAACTAATTTGACCTGTAAGTCTATGATTTCAGGTGGCTCCATATCTAGTGCAATGACATCTCTAGATAGATCAATTATGTCCTAAACATCATCAACAACATGAATAGTGATGTCATCCTTCTTCTTGACAGGATAGACCACATCTGCTTGAACAATCTCTTCTTCATCCATTTCTGGTCGATTAACAACATCGTCCTCATTCTTAGAGGATTGTATGAGTTCTTCCATCCTTTTGATATCACAGGCTATTTGATGGGTCTTAATTTCAATAATTGACCTCTTTCCATTAAGAATCTTCATTCTTCTTCCTTTAAAAGAAAATTGAGTTTTGTATTGATCAATTAAAGCACTAATTTCATCTTTAGACAAGTTGGGAAAATATTCTACAAAAATCTAATCAATAATTTCTTTCTCCAACTTTACAGATTCCTCCCATTTATTTACAAGAATAGTATATAAATAATTTGAGATATCCTTTTCAATATCTTGAGGTAATCTAATATAAAAGCACAAATGATTGATTACGTATTGAATAACTTGCCCTTTCTCATCTTCACTAAAAGAATCAAAATGTTTTTTAACCAATTCAAATCTCTTCCTTCCTAATTGCTTCATTGTCCTTTCAAAATGGGTTATAGGCTTGTAGGTAGATACATCGAAAGGTATAGTTTCCTTTGGCACTTCCTTCACTTGTTTAGTTATTTTGTCAGTTGCCTTCATCTTCTTGGGTTCTTCCTCAGTGTCAGTACCCTCAGATTCTTCCTATAGAATTAATTTATGGCCTCTCTTCTTTGATACATTCTCCTTCTTTGCATAGACCTTAGGTTCTGGTTCCTTCTTGGTTTGGATAGTCTAAGTCACCCTTGTATTCTTCATCACTGGAGGTTCTTCCTCATCTTTCTTTTTCTTTCCTTTCCCACTTGTGATAGGAGCAATACTGGTTTCGATTGGTGCATCCTGGACTACCACAATATCCAGTTTTGCCTTCTTTTTATCTTTAGGAGATGCTAATAGGTTATTAGCATAACCAACCAGTAATTCATAGTTTACCTCATAACTCATATCTTTCATTTCTTCTTTTCTTGGCTCAATTGCTTGCATCAAACAGAAGTCAGTGGTAACTGTGAAAAATTAGTCTTTTACCAAATGTCTGACCACATCTTCGGGCAATCTCATTCTCATGCTCATTTTCTTCTAAAAATCATTAAAATACTTATTCATAGCAGCAAGAAAAGTATTCCTTACAGCCTTGATGTTGTTCTTGATTTGATAAGATACCAGTAGTTCCTTTGACCATTCAATATCACCTATTCCTGGTAGAAAATTTTGGAAATAAAAGAACAACCCAACCAATAGTTGTCCATACTTGAACTTTTGATTGTTGTCCTTCTTGATAGATTGTAGATTTAGAAACAATTGTCTTCTAATAGCCTCACAAAGATCATAATCTGCATTTTCAGCTATCATCCTATGAGTTGTATGTACTACTACTGATGGAACACTATTTAGTCTATTGGAGTAAAATACCCGGTAGCCTATCACCATTGCTGCCAGTTTCACTGTTGGGTCTCTGATATTGTTAACAGAAAAAGCACGTTTATCAGATGTTAAACTAGTTAGAGAGAATACCATCTCCTTTGAAATTCACCTTAGCATAGGTACTTTACCAGTTGAGAAATAACCAGTTATAGCCTGAATGGCTTCCTTAGTTATAGTGTGAGTTCTCTCTAAGTACATGTTCTCACCATGAACCTGACTCAAAATGATTTTGATATGCTCTTCCTCAAAATCTTCTAGAAAATAAGTGGCATTATGAAAACCCTTCTCAAAAACCCTAGCATACTCTGTTTGAATCTTTTCATTCTCATCACAGAGGGATTTTAACTGAGTGTAAATATATAAAGATCCTAGATCCTCTATCTTACAATCAATATAGCTTGACAAATATCCTTTAACCAAAACTCCACTAGGAACCTATGATAATGCATTATATGACACAATTCATTCCGCCACTACAAATTCCATTGGCTCAGATGTAATCATTAATCTCCCTACAAACTTTGAAGATGATGCCATTGCAGATGAACAAGATTCAAAGAAAGATTTTCAAAGAAATACCTTTTCTCATGCACACTGCCCCGTTTGTCGATTGACTACCCAAGTGCACACCAGTTCAATCTTCTGCTACCTTTAAATCAGCTTGATTACAAATAACAATGCAACTTCGACTATTATCAACCAACAATCTTTCTCAGCTCAGTAAGCACTCCAAATTTCTCTCTCGAATGCATTAGGGTCAAAATAAAAAAGTGAAAACTCACTTATATCATTTTTACCTATTGCATTAAATGCTCACCTGTTAGGGTTGCAAACCCTAATTTTACCGCTCAAGGAGTAAAACCAGTTGATAACATATTGGTAAAAGGTTACCAAAATTTCATGCTTCAAAATTTTCTTACTACTCATTCATCTCAAGGGGTCTGGAGGTGGATTTACCATTTAAGATCCTCTTAGCCATATGAAAAGGTTTAATTCACTGGTGCAGGGTTCTCTTCACTTGGTGAAGGAACAATTTCCTCTCCAGGTGAGTCATCACTCTTTTTCTTTCATATCCGATTCATTTCCTCTCTAGTTTCTTCAACATTAACTTTCTACTTTCCTTTCTGATCCTTAGAAGAATTGATCGGTTTTCTATTTCTGGATCTACAAAATTTTGCTAAGTACCCCGGTTTGTTGTAGTGATAGCAGGCCATACCAAATGATCTCCAAGGTCCTGCATTTCCTCTCCCAGTTCTTCTTCTATAGTTCATAGCCACATGACCAAATTTATTATAGATGGTGCAAATGACATTCATTACCTTTTCCATCTCAAATGGACTAAACCAGTTGCTGTAGGGTCTTTGCCAGTTCATGTTGACCCGGTTGTCAAAATTCCTCATCCAGTTGCCATTTGGTCTTGGATGCATATGCGGTACAGGATTATTAGCTCCATATTTGCACTCAACAGATCTATGTCCATACATTCCACATGTGAAGCAATGACCTTCAAACTTCTTAGACACATATCTAGCATTAGTATTGAAGCTTGCATTTCTGTTAGGTTTGTCTCTACAAACATTTGTAGTGTGACTAGGTTTATGGCAAACAAAACAAATAGGTTTAAAGACCTTCTTACTAGTAGGCTTTTTTATTTTAGGAGTAGATTTGTTCTTAAGAGTGTTTCTCTTGGTACCAGAGGACTCACCTTTTTTAGATGTGTGAAAACCAAGTCCAGAGGTATCACCTTTCATCCTTTAAGACTGAATTTTTTCTTCCAACAAGATTGAACTTTTGATGAACTTGTCCAGCTTCTCATTTCCTTCAATAAGATATGTGGTGAGATCTTCATTATTCTTTGATAGATTCTCTTTTAGAGATGATGCTAATTCAATATCTAACTGTAGGTTCTCCTTCTCTTCTCTTTCAGCATTCAAATGTTCATGCAAGGTAGCATTTTCTTGCTTGATCTTGGTAATCTCATGATCTCTTTCCTTGATAATATCTTCAACATATCTTCTGGCTTCTAGTTCCTGACTCATGCGGATAGTAAGACTTTCCAGCTCTCTCCTCAGATTTAGATTTTCACCATTCAGTTTTTCAACCTCCTCAGCCAAAGCATCAATATTGGCTTCATCTGAAGAACTAATTTCAAGATGTAATTAGGTTTCATTGGTTGACCTAGTTGAAATGTCTATTTAGGATGACACAGTTGATGTTTTATGTGTTGATGATCTAAGAGAAGAAAGTGATGTCATATTGGAGAAGAGAGATATCTACCTGAGTGTTGTAGATTGTGAAGTATAACTGGATCCAATTTAGCAAGCTGAAAGTACAAAGTTTCAAATCACTTTTTGTTGTTGTTCCCTAACAGTTACAGTAGCTTAAATCCCTTAATCGGGTAGGTCCTAACGGGCCTTCATCATTTAAGTCCCATAACAGAGAAGCTCTCAAAAAGGGTGGTAAATCCTCTCACGAGGTTAATCCTAACAGATCATTAAGCTCCTAGCTGGAGTGATAGGTAAATCCCTTAACCGGGTGACTCCTAATAGGGTTTGCTCCTAACCGAGCATATTGTTAGATCCTAATAGGGCTAAGCTCCTAATAGGATGTACTTCAAAAGAGTACAAATTTTAGTGGGTACCAACTCCCACTGTGGCTTTTCCCATTTGGGTTTCCACATAAAAAATTTATGGTGTTCATGTGTGAAATGCTTTTGATATGCTTTTCATGTTTTATTTTCTATTACCGATTCAGACAGGTTATGTTTGTTTATCATAAATCTTAAAGTGGTTATCGGTATTGATGGTTAATTGGTTGATGCAACATTGATTAATTAATAAGTTGGTAAAAGTGTTTTTCAGTCTGATATTGAGTTGATGGCTAATCTGATTAATAAGTTTGCATAAGTGGGAAGTGATTGTCTAGATCTAATAAGGAAACTGAGAAATCTGTTAAAAAGAATTGGTTTATGTGTTGAATGTTTTTCAGATCTCTGATAAGTTTATTTTTGAGTTTAAAGTTTCAGTTCTTGTTAATATTGATTCATGCCCCCCCCCCTCTTAGTATTAACCAGATCTTCATTTTGTTAACAATTGGTATCAGAGTATTGGTCCTCTATGCACAAAAAGCTTAACCGCTTGAGGAAAAGATTATGAGGCAGTCAAGATGATGAAGAAAAAGGGTCATAAGTTCAACAAGGATAACTAGAAGATGTAGAAAGACAGATTGAAGATCTACATTAAAGGTCTTGGTGCATAATACTGGAAGCAAGTTGAAACAAAATATGTTGCTCCTACTACTACTCCCTTGACACTAAATGAACTCACAGAGAAACAAGAGAACATGCAAGACCTAGAAGCTATTGTAATTACTTTATTTGATTCAGTATATATTGATGTTCAAGGATTGGAAACTGCAGGTGAGGTTTGGGAAAATTTAGATGCAATATATGAAGGAGATGAGCATGTACAAAGAGCAAAAAAGGAAAGATTGAGAGGAAAATTTGATTACATGAGAATACAAGAAGGAGAGAATATTGCACAATATGGTCATAGAATCAAATATGTTGTTGGCGGCATAAAAGGTTTTGGTGGTAAAATAGATGATGATGCAGTGGTAAGTAAAATGCTCAGAAACCTTCAACCTTATTATGCTCTTAGAGTATCAACAATCCAAGAACTTAGATCTATTTCAAAGGATAAGGTAATTGTGTAAGGCCTTCACCAAACCAAGCTTTGATTAACTTAGTTGACCATGTTTGACCCTATTTATAAATGCTATATAATACAATAGAATGGACTGTGTTAGACCAATAGATCTGTGAGAAAAGAAATTGAACCAAGTTATAGACTTATTTCACCTGGTGGTGTATATTTTGATGTGTTATGAATTTGAAATCCTAAAAGATCCATTGATTGGATAATCTTAATTTAATGTATGTCAGCTATGTCTGGATTTAGAACTTATATGATTCCATGATTTGGATAACATTGATGTATGTTGATGCTTCATTTATATGCTTTATGATATAGAACTCTATATGATTCTAGAATAGGATAAATTGGAGATGATGTATGTCATTATTGGATTTGCAAGACTTTACTATGATGACAGAATTAGGATGTATGTTTTATGTGTGGATCAAAATTATGAGAATTATGATAATTGCTTATGTGGATTTATTTGGATATGAGATATATTGAATTGTTCAAATGTAAATTGTATATGAAGTGTTTGATGTGTATTCTAATTCGTGTGTTTAATATTATATGAGGTTATTGGAAATTACTAATGTGTATTTGAGTGGCATAAGAAAAGATATCCATGTGACCATGGAAATAATATGGAGAACCAAACCTAGACCTATGTATGTTCGTAAAACCAGGGTTTGTCTATTTGGAGAGACAACACCCCATTTGTGTCGTATTTTATTCGAAATAGTAAATGATGCATGTGTGTTAAATGTTATTTATTTGATTTATTTAAATCCAACAAGAGACAAGATTTCATTTGTAATTTTGTAAAAGTATTTTCTTGGTGTCACTTGACACATGTGTTGATTTATGTTTGAGTTTTTAAATTTGTCTCTTGGAGGGAATTGTTTAACTATAGCTTTTTCAACTAAATTTAATGTGATTCCATAATTGCCTTAGGTAGAAAATCTTTGGGGTACTCAACTTAGGTTTGACCCGAAAATTAACTTCAGATGGGTTTAAAAGGGGTTAAATGGACTCCTAGGGGTAGTTTAAAGATGTTTCCTAAAGCCCATAAGGTATATCTATGAGTTAGGAGTGTTTTTAGGCATGTTCCAACTCACATGTGATTGTTTAGTCACCTCAAAAATTGGATTTTCTAAGATGTGTGAAAATTCAAAATTAGAAAGTGCCATCTAGGTTGGATAACCTTCCCTTTTGGTTGAGAAATCCTTTTGGATTGCTTTCTTCCTTTTTCCTTTTCTTTTTGGAACTTTTTCCTATTTTTCTTGTTTTTTTTCCTTTTTCAATTTTAGAAACCTATGAGAATTCTCATTGAAGTCTATATAGCCAAGAATGAAAGATTTTGTGAGTAATCACCCACTCTCCATTGTTGGAGACTATGCAGTTTTGAAAAGAATAGATTTGGTATAGAAAATTTGGCTAAGGGTAGAGAAACAAAGATTGTGGAATTGGGCTGCTCATCCTCAACAAAACTAGCATACCCTTGGGCAGTTGAAGGTTGGTTTCACCTTTCTTGTAATGTTTTCTTATTGCATGTTGTATTGAAAGAAATGCTTGTGTAAAGGGCTAGTTTTCCTTCTTGCATGTATTCCTTGGAAATTTGTTTGGTGTTTGTGCTTATGCAATTTATGTGTTTTGGGAGTAATCAAGGCCTCCTACTCTTGGGAGAGAGGATGGTCTTGTGGGTGGTAGAAGTGACAGCCCTTGAGTGAGAGGCTCTCATTATGAGAGTGATCACAAGGGATTTTATGTGACCCTTGTTGTATGGCTTGTTTATGCATTGGGGGTCATAAGTAGGCAAATAAGGCATAAATGCCTTGGGGGGAATAAGGAGTGTGGGGTTGTTATACTTGATGTATTTGGTTTTCCATGAGGTGGATATATGTTTTGGTTTACCATGAGGTGGCTATATGTTTTACCATACTTGCAGTCTCCTCAGGGTACTTGGTCCACTACCACCCTAGAAAAGACATCACAAACATGTGGTGCAGTGTAGCCTTGGTTGGGATTGTGTTGAGTTTGTTTTTCCCTTGTCTTTTGTGTTTGTATGTGTGTTACCTTTCTAGGGCTTGGTTCTCCAAGCTCGGGGGTGGCTACTAGTTAGCCTAGGCTGGGAGGTGAGCACTCCATGGTCATAGCTTTTGATTTAATTGCAGGTTGTTCGAAGAAAATGGCAGGACAAGTAGATGTGGCTGGATTTAGTTGTTGTAGAAAAAGGTTGTAAATGTAATTAATGTTCTTTGATAGTCCTCACTAAATTGAAAGGAGAGACCTATTTGTAAAGTGACTATAGAGACTTGAGAATATGTTTAAAGTTATGTAATATTTATTCATGCAATACTGCAGAAAAGAAAGAAGTAACTTTGGTTTTGTTTTCTATATTTTTTAAAGATAACATTGTTGTGTTTTAGGATATTTTGATAAGAAAGAGATTTATTTATTCCTTTTATGCATTTAAACACAAATATTAGGAAAGTGATGAATTTGATTTGCATGCATGTGGGAGGCTGAAAATAAAAGCATTTAGATCAATCCAGGAAAATGTAAAAGTCATTTTATTTAATTCTGTGATTGTATTTTTTTTTTAATTTTAGAAAATAAGAGCAAAGGAATTTATAGCCATCTCTAAGGTTTCTAGATTAATAAATTATAGCTATATTTAGTTGCTGCTAAATTCATTAAAATTGGTCATTTAAATAGTTGTTGTAGAATTTGCAAAGTCTGTCAATTTATTTATTGCAGAAAATGAAAATTATAATCTATTATAGTTTTATTTAAATAAAATCTAGATTTATTTAGTTGCTGGTAAATTTATTAAATTTAGTCATTTATATAGTTGAAATTTGGATTAATTAAATATTGGCATTATTTATATGTAGAAAATAACATCTATAGTAAACAATTTAATTACTTTACTTTTGTTGTAAGTAAATTAGAATTTTTCATAATCCATCTATTTGATTTTTGCATTTAGGAAACTTATACATTCCTGAAATCAAAATACTATGGTCTATTCATTATATAATCTCTGTTATATAAAATATATTTATATATAAATATATAATTATATACATGCAAATTTCATGTATATACTTATATATATATATAAAATAAATTTATATAAGTACCTACGAAAGCAAATACATACATACATACATACATATATACATACATACATACATACATATATATATATATATATATAATATTAAAAGCAAGGAGAAAGAAGAGGGGGTGAGCTGGGCCGAAACCCACTGTGCTTTCACGCAGTGGGCGGTGCCCAAGGCACCGCCACTGTGTGAGCACATAGTGGGCAGTGCCCTCGGCACCACCACTATGTGAACACACAGTGAGCGGAGCCCGTGGCACCACCACTGTGTGGTCACACAGTGGGTGGCGCTGGCTAGGGATAGACCGTCACTTCCCCCCCCCCTCCAGCATACAATGCATCCACCTATCTTCCATGGCCACTGTCGGGGTTCCCATTCAGCCCTGCACCAAAATTTTTAATCAAAAAAAAAATATTAAACCCTAGTCTGGGTAGGGCTAGGGTAATAATAAGAAAATAGTAAAGTCACCACCACTGTGTGGTCACACAGTGGACAGTGCAGGCCGGGGATAGACCGTCGCTTCCCTCCCCCTTTCCAGCATACAATGCATCCACCTATCTGCCATGGCCACCACAGGGGTTCCCATTCGGCCCTGCACCAAAATTTTTAATCCAAAAAAAAATATTAAACCCTAGTCTGGGTAGGGCTAGGGTAATAATAAGAAAATAGTAAAGTTATAAAATATGGGTGTTTTATAATGCAAAATTCCTAACTAGGGTTTGGATGGCTTTATTTTTATAAAGTTTGGGAAACTGTTATAGTAATTAAATATATATATTTATATATAAATATAAAAATTTACATACACATATATGAAAATATAAATAGAAAGCTGTGGAAATTAAAGAATAAAGCATATCTTTAGATTTTAATATTTATTTAGTGTTGTAGATTCTTAAGAGTATATAAAATCAAGTGGGCAAACATTGATTTTTAATCAACCTAAGGGTATTTCTTTAAAAAAAAAAAGGGGTAGAGATTTAATTAACATACTTGGATATAGGTTTTGGAATCAAATCTCATGGGACGTTTTTCGTCGTGGGCTTAATTGTACCTTAGTTAATTAAATTAAAGCACATTTTAATTATGGATTAAATGGATGCTAGGAGAATAATTTTAATTAGTTTTCTAAAATCAATTAATGTCTATCCGAGATTAATTTTGCCTTCACCAATTAATTATCTGAATTAGTTGATTTATTAAATTTGAGTAGACAATAAAACTACTCACTTAGAATTCCACATTTAATTTTATTTATTTTTGAATATTTGAGCTAGTAGATAAAGTTAATCTAAGCATAGTTAAGACAAAACATGTTGTAGCATTTTATATTTGTCGATTTAATGTGTTTTAAAAAAAATTATCCCAATCTTGCCCTAAATTTTGGGCATGACAAATTGTTGATTCTTTAATCGGTAAGCTAACTACTTTTGAGCTTAATAGTCTCGATAACATTGTTACTAAACCTAGTGAATCTGCCTTTAAAGCTTCTGTTGTTGGTTCATCTACTAGAAAAGTTAAAGATGTATGTCAGAATCATGAATGCAGATCAAGTCATGGAGGTAATCAGGGAAGTGAAGATAATGAAGATAATGTAATGGAGCTTGAGGCACTGTTGGCAAAGAAATTTTCAAGAGGCACCGGTAAGTATAAAGGAAATCTACCATTGAAATATTTCTCTTGTAGTAGAATTGGCCATATTGCTGCAAATTGCCCTAATAATGACAAAAAAGGAGAAATTTAGAAGGTATAAAGGAAAAGGGAAAAAGAAATGTTATGTTGCAGTGGACAAAGGTGCTACTGATGAAGAGTCTAAATATGGTGAAGATAATGAAGAGATTGTGTTTGTAGCCATGAAGGAGGAATTGTTTGATGAGCAGGCATTGGTTTCTCATGTAGAAAACAATGATGAATTGATTATAGACAATGGTTGGTCACAACACATGACAGGAGACAAAAGTAAGTTTATAACTCTTAATGAATTTGATGGACATGTTGTTAGATTTGGAAATGACTCTCCCTTCATGATGAAAGGTAAAGGTGCTATTTCTTTAAATGGGAAGAGTAATGGTGATGATGTATTTTGGGTTGATGGTCTAAAGCATAATCTGTTAAGTGTTGGACAACTCAATTATAAAGGTTATTGGCTTGAGTTTAATGATGGAGTCTAGAGAATTCTTGGAGGTAATGGTGAACTAATTGCTATTGGCAAGCAAACTAGAGCTAACTTATTTCATTTGAATTCTAATGTCAATAATTGTCTAGTTACAAAAATGGAAGATAGCTAGTTGTGGCCCAGGAGATGTTGTCATGTGAATTTTGAAACTTGGTGAAGGTAAGCAAGTCAAGTATTGTAAGAGGATTGCCACAAATTGTTAAACAAAATAATGTGATTTGTAAAGATTTTCAAATTGGTAAGATGACCTCTATTTCTTTTAAAAGCAATAAGTGTACATCTAAGAATATTTTGGACTTGGTACATACCAATCTCTATGGCCCTATGAGAAAAAAAAGTTATTATGGTGATAGTTATTTCATGCTTTTTATCAATTACTATTCTAAGATGACATGGGTTACATTTTTGAAAGAGAAATTTGAAGATTTTAGTAAGTTCAAAACATTCAAAGCTCTAGTTGAGAATGAGACCGGTAATAATTTTAAATGTTTAAGGTCAAACCGAGGTAGTGAATTCACATTTGATGAATTTGTTAAGTATTGTGATGAACAGGGTATCAAGAGACAAGTGTCTGCTCCACAAACACCACAACAAAATGGCATAGTAGAAAGGATTAACAGAACAATCGTTGATGCTGCTAGAACAATATTATTATAGGGTAATGTACCTAAGTTGTTTTAGAGAGAAGCAGTCAATATTGTAGTATATACATTAAACCAAGTACTTGTACAGAAAGGTAACAATAAGACCCCTTATGATCTATGGTATGGTAAAACTCCTTGTGTAAGTTATTTTAAAATCTGTGGAAGTCAAGGTTTCATTAAGAAGGATAACTATACTGAGAAATTTGATGCAAAATCTATTAGGATAACTAGTGAACAATTGAGAGGGGGGGATGAACCGGTTGTTAATAGATTACAACAATTAATCCACAATACAACCTTAAACTGGAGCATATAAACATTTAAATAATGGTAAAGCAAAAAATAGATGTTGGTAGACATAGATACCGATAAACAATGCAACTCAATAATAAACAAAAAATCAATGCAATGCAACCATACCACATAACACCAAGATTTGTACGTTGAAAACCCAGTAAAGGGAAAAACCACGGTGGAAGCCTACCCACAATCAGATGATACTTCTACAGAAAGTATGTGTTACAATGAGGGGCCTACACATGTAGGAAGGAACACATCCTAGAGCGCACTACTCATTACAAAAGAGTCTCACTAACTACAGAGGTTAAAACCACCTCAAGATATTTGGACAACAATCCAGTAGAATGAACTATTAGAGATAGCATCTACCATGCCTAATTATAGTCTCAGTTAAGCTCAACACCAATGGCCTTTGACCTCTTCCTTAATCCCAATTCGATCCTCAATGATCGACCTAAACTCCTTCACATATGATATTACAATTCATGACCACGATACTTGATCTACAATGAGATCTTAAATTGATTTATACCAACCCTAAGACCTAAACCAATTAGGTCGGGCACCTAAAAGATATTGCAATAAGATCATACACATATATCCATATTACAATGATATGCCATGTCAACTTTAGACCAAAACAATATTGACCGATCCATAAAACATCCTGGTAATGTGTAGAGAATACGTTAACATGATACCGATCCATAACCTAGATAGGCACCAGACCTATTCTAAGTTCACCATGCCAAAGTGACATCTCCAACTAATTGAAGCATGATCAGAGAACTTCTTCAACATCTTGAAAGCCACACCAACACCACTTATGCATCTTGTCAAGAATTCTCAATGAAAGCTCTACTGGTAAAGCCTTAAACCTGTGTCGGTAAGGGTCTACAAGAGTGTATGATATCATCCGATTACCAAGTCAATACCATCTGACTAGGACATACTCCAGAAGCATGTACTACATGTAACCAAACACATTCCATTGATCTAAACATGCCAAAAGTGTCCAGCAGATAGTCTCCTCTACCGATACCATTAGATCTTCTATTGGTAACCAAAACCTCTCTGTCTGTAACCAACCATAAAAACTAGTGTTGACATCAATGACAAAACATCAATGTAACACATAATCAATTCCTCCAAAATGCTAACAATCTCCCCCTTTGGCATTGATGGCAACACTAGATGTGAAAAACATCTAAGTACCAAAAAGAATGCCAAACAAGTCTCCCCCAATGGAAGACAACCAACAAAAATCTCCCTTTGAATAATATCTCTCCTCTTAATGTATACAACTCCCTTTTTTATATTTTTCACATCAATATCTCTCCCCCTTTGACATCAATGCTAGAAATATGACAAAAATATCAAAGTAGTAATGTAATTCATTGAAACTCAAAACTGACTACTCCCCCTGAGTAGTAGCACCACTCACCACTACTAGAATGAATAGTATCCCTAATAATGCATGTCGGACTACTACCAAACTATATCAATCAAGTCTTTGTTGGAGGGGCAGAAACCCCTAACCTATCTCTCAAATACTCAAATGATTCCTTAGCCAGTGGTTTAGTGAATATATCTACAAACTGCTCTTTAGTGTTCACATAAACCAATTTGACTTCCTTTTCTTCTACCTTATCCTTTAGAAAGTTATACTTTATTGATATATGCTTAGTCTTAGAGTGAAATACCAGATTCTTAGACATGTCAATAGTTGCAAAGTTATCATAGTAGATAACTACTGGTTCACTATATTTTACCCTGATATCCTTCAACATTTGCTTCATCCACGGGACTTGAGTACAATTAGTTATTGCTGCAACATATTCAACTTCTGTAGTAGATAAAGAAATGCATGGTTGTTTCTTGCTAATCCATGAAACCAGTTTCTTTTCAATAAAGAAAGCTTGATCAGAAGTTCTCTTCTTGTCATTAGTATCTCCTGCCCAATCTGAATCTGTATATGCACACAAAGTGAAGTTGTCATCTCTAGAATATCATAAGCCATATTTAGTTGTGCCTTTTAGATACCGCAATATCCTCTTTACTGCACATGCATAATTTTCTTTAGGATTACTTTGATATCTTGAAACAATACTCACATCATTCATAATATCTAGTCTATTCTAAGTTAGATATAACAAGCCACCAATCATAGACTTCTACCTTGTTGGATTTACTGGTGTAGATGTATCTTTGATAGAAAATTTATCAGTTGTCACCATAGGAGTACTTATCGGTTTGGAATTATCCATACCAAACTTCTTCAACAATTCCCTCAAATAATTTTTTTGATAGATAAAGATGCCTTTATTAGTTTGAGTAATCTGCAAACCTAAGAAAAATGTCATTTCACCAATCATGGACGTCTCAAATTCATTCTTCATGTTGTTAGAAAATTCCATGCACAATTTATCTTCTCCTCCAAAAATGATATCATCAACAAATACTTCAATAATCAGAATACATCATTAGTAATTTTGTAATACAAGTTACTATTAGCACTTCCTTTAGTAAAACCAAGCTTCAAAAGATATGTATCCAACCTAGCATACCAAGCTCTAGGAGCTTGTTTAAAACCATATAATTCTTTCTTTAACCTACAAACCATATCCTTATCATTAGGTTGTTTAATTTATACCTCTTCTTCAAGTTCACCATTCAAAAATGCACATTTAATATCCATTTGATAAAAATTATAGTTCTTATATGTTGCATACGCAAGAAATAGCCTAACAGCTTCAATTCTAGCTACAAGTGCAAAAGTCTCACCATCATCAATTCCTTCCTTTTGAGAATAACCTTTACAAACCAATCTAGCTTTATTTCTTATAACTTGACCATACTCATTCAGTTTATTCCTAAAAACCCACTTAGTTCCAATAACATTCTTATTTTTAGGTCAGGGAACTAAAGTCCAAGTTTAATTCTTCTCTATCTAATCTAATTCATCTTCCATAGCCTTTAACCAATGTTTATCTTTACAAGCTTCAATAATAGTTGTCGGTTCAACTTGAGAAATAAGACATACCTCTTCATTTTCTATTCTCCTTCTAGTCATAACTCCCTTGTTCCTATCTCCAATGATTTGATCTTCAGAGTGGTTTAATCTTACATACCTTGGATTCTTTTGAACTTTAGGTTCGCTAATCTAATCATCAGTCATAGTTGAGTTTTCTAACTATGCCAGTGTAACAGTTTCAGTGTCCTGTACCGGTTGAGGTATTCATGGTTTAGTTATGATAATTTCCATTGTCGATTCCCTATAATATGATATAGATTGATTTTTGTATTGCTCATCCACTTACACATTTGCACTTTCCACATTTTTTTGCAATCTTTTGTTATAACATCTATATGCTTTGCTTTGATTAGAAAAACCAAGAAATATTCCTTCATCACATCTAGGATAAAAATTTCCAATTGAATCATCCCTTTTGATATATTTATTTCCAAAAATTCTAAAATATTTAACAGTAGGTGTATGTCCAAACCATAGTTCATAAGGAGTCTTACTGGTTTCACCTTTGGTGTGAACTCTATTGAATGTGTAGACTGTTGTACTCACTGCTTCTCTCCAGTAGATATGAGGTAATTGGGATTCCATCATCATGGTTCTTGCTACATCCAAAATCATTCTATTCTTTCTTTCCACCACTTCATTCTACTGAGGAGTCCTAGTTGCAGATAATTGTATTCTAATTCCATTTGTCTCACAATAACTATTAAATTCATGAGAAGTGAACTCACCACCTTGATCTGATCTTAGAAATTTGATTTTCAATCCAATTTCAACTTTTACTTTAAAGATCTTGAATATCTCAAAAGCTTTAGACTTCTCCGTAAGAAAAGTCACCCATGTCATTCTAGAATAATCATTAATTATCAGCATGAAGTACCTATCACCTTGAAAGATTTTAATCCTTACTAGACCACATAAGTTAGTATGAATCAAATCAAGAACATCATTAGATTTATCTTGTATGCTCTTAAAATTAGTTCTCACTTGCTTCCCCAATTGACATTCCTTACATACCGGATAACGAGGCTTCATAATCTTAGGTATATCTCTAACTGCCTTTGTTGAACTGATCTTGATAGTGCAATCAACATTAACATGACACAACCTTTTATTCCATAACCAACTCTCATCAACATGAGCAATCAAACATGTCTTATTACCAATGTTCAAATGAAACATATTACCTCTGGTCTGAGTACCAGTAGAAATCTTCAAACTAGTCTTGTTAATGATTTGGCATTTTCTATCCATGAATTGAAGTTGGAGTCCTTTATCCACCAACTGACCAACACTCAAAAGATTATGCTTTAAACCTTCTACATAATAGACATTGTCAATATTATGCTTACCATCTAGAGAGATAGTGCCTTTACCTCTGATCATACATGCTTTGCCATCTCCAAATCTTACTTGACCGCCATTGTATTCATGCAGGGACAAAAAAATTCTTTTATCTCCAATCATATGATGTGAACATCCACTATCAATTACCCATTCATCCTTATCTTCAACTTTTTCTTCCAAGGCCTTCTCTTCATTCAAGATAGCTAGTTCCAGTTCATGTTCTTTTAAG
This sequence comes from Cryptomeria japonica, assembly GCF_030272615.1. Lineage (NCBI taxonomy): Eukaryota > Viridiplantae > Streptophyta > Pinopsida > Cupressales > Cupressaceae > Cryptomeria > Cryptomeria japonica. The sequence continues at coordinate 706,763,408 of NC_081408.1, forward strand.
ACATAGAACACCCATTCCTTTCCATTGTCAGATCCACTAGCAGATTCTTCTATCGGTTCATCCTCAGAGTCATCAATTACTCCTTCCTCATCCACTATGAAGCATTTTTTGTTTCTCTTGAATTTGTATCTATTCTAATTAGGCTTAAAATATTTCTTAACTCTTTCCTCAAATCTTGCATTCCTTTTAGAATATCTAGATGCAAAATGACCAATCTTATGACATGCAAAACATTTAAAAGGTGTTTTTCCTTCATACTTACTTCCTGTCGGTCCTTTAGGTACTCTTCTAGCAAATAAGGCTTCAAGTTGCTCAAATTCTTCATCTTCTTTCCTCATGTCTTTTAGTTCCTTTGCATATAGGTTTTTCCAGTCATTCTTTCTGGTAGATGATGATGATGATGCATGAAAAGCAAGTTTAGATTTTGCAGCTCCAGAATGTCCAAATTCTTCAAGCTCAAAAGCAGATAACTTCCCAATCAAAATGTCTCTATTAACTGAAGTATTTTACATTGTTCTCAACTCATTAATTGCAGTTGCCTTCATCTTGTAAGCCAGTGGAAGGGCTCTCAAGACTTTGAAAACTATTTCATCTTCACTCAGAGATCCTCCACAACATTAAATTCCCATAACAATCTCATTTCCTCTCTCCATAAATGTAGCAATTCTTTCATTGTCATCCATCTTCAATTTTTCATATCTCACCTAGTAGCCATCAAGTTTAGAAATTTTGATAGTAGGGTCACCTTCATTCAAAGTTTGCATTTTATCCCACATAACCTTTGCAGATGATTTATCAGTTAATCCCATGATCTGTTGATTAGTAAGTGCACATAGGAGGGCTTGTCTAGCTCTACACTCAATCTCAATATTCTTATCCAAGTCTACAAGAGCCGGATTTCCAGATGTTGGATTATAAGGTGTATAACCTTTCTTAGTGATCTCCCAAACATCCTTGCCAAGACATCTAAGATGAGTCTCCATTCGGATCTTCCATATCCCATAATTTGTTTCATCAAGCTTAGGGATTTCTCTTCTAAAGATAGTTGCTGGTGGATTAGTTGCCATAGGATCTACCTCAAGTGGTTAAGCTTCTGCAAAAGAGGACCAATTCTCTGATACTAATTGTTAGAATAATAGGTGAACAACTGAGAGGGGGGGTGAATCATTTGTTAACATATTACAACAATTAATTCACATTACAACCTTAAACCAAAGCACATAAACATTTAAATATCGGTAATGCAGAAATAGATGCTAGTAGACACAGATACCGGTAAACAATGCAACTTAATAATAAACAGATAATCAATGCAATGCAACCATACCACATAACACCAAGATTTGTACATGGAAAAAATGGTAAAGGGAAAAACCACGGTGGGAAGCATACCCACGATCAGATGATACTTCTATAGAAAGTATCTATTACAATGAGGGGCCTGCACATGCAGGAAGGCACACTGCCTAGAGCGCACTACTCATTACAAAAGAGTATCACTGACTACAGAGGTTAAAACCACCTCAAGATATTTGAACAACAATCCAGTAGAATGAACTACTAGAGATAGTATCTACCATGTCTGATTACAGTCTCGGTTAAGCTCAATACCAGAGGCCTTTGACCTCTTCATTAATTCTAATTTGATCCTTAATGATCAACCTAAACTCCTTTGCATATGATATTATAATTTATGACCATGATACCTAATCTACAATGAGATCTTACATTGATTTATACCAACCCTAAGACCTAAACCCATTAGGTCAGACACCTAAAAGATATTACAATAAGATCATTACATATATCCATATTACAATGATATTCCATATCGGCTTTAGACCAAAACAATATTGACCAATCCATAAAACATCCTTGTAACATGTAGAAAACATGTTAACATGATACCGGTCCATAACCTAGATAGGCATCAGACCTATTGTGAGTCCACCACACCAAAGCAATGTCTCCAACTGATTGAAGCACGATCAAAGAACATCTTTAGCATCCTGAAAGCTGCACCAACACCACTTATGCATCTTGTCAAGAATTCTCAATGAAATCTCTACCAGTAGAGCCTTAAACCTGTGCTGGTAAGGGTTTACAAGAGTGTATGATATCATATGATTACCAAGTCAATACCATCTAACCAAGACATGCTCCAGAAGCATGTACCACGTGTAACCAAACACATTCCATTGATCCAAACATGCCGGAAGTGTCCAACAGATAGTCTCCTCTGTCGATAACATTAGATCTTCTGTCAGTAACCAACCATAATAGCTAGTGTTGACATCAATTAAAAAACATCAATGCAACACATAATCAATTCCTCCAAAATGCCAACAAAATCTGATGAAGGTATTTTTCTTGGTTACTCCTCTAAGAATATATAAATGTTACAATAAGAGAACTAGGAAAATTGTTGAAAGTGCTAATGTGAAGGTGGTTGATTTGTCAAATAAGTCTAAAGGTACAAGTAGATTAGAACCTGAAAAGGATGATAATGAGGAAAAACTTGTGATCATTAAACTGGAAGCACAAAACAACAATCAACTGGCAAACACAGAATTAGGTACTCAACCGGTAAGTGATGACAATGAGGATGAAAATGGAGAATCAAAAGAGGAAGATGCAGAACAGACACAGGCTATACATAAATATTTCAAATTAAATCACTCACAAGTGAAGATAATTCATGATAAGAATGCAGGTGTGAAGACTAGGAGAAAGATTAGAGAAAATTCTTGTTTGATCTCTACAATGGAACCCAAGACAATTAAGGAAGCACTGAAAGATAATGATTGGGTGAATGTAATGAATGAACAATTAAATCAAATTGAGAAAAATCAGACATGGTCAATTGTTCCTAGACCCAATGAAAAAAATGTCATTGGAACAAAATGGGTCTTTAGGAATAAATTGGATGAAGAAGGAAGATTTGTAAGGAACGAAGCAAGGTTAGTCTACAAAGGGTATGTACTGGAAGAAGCTGAGTATTATGGTGAAACATTTGCACCGGTTGCTAGATTAGAAGCTATAAGGATGATGCTAGCATTTGTTTCATATAGAGGTTTCAAAGTCTACCAAATCGATGTCATGTCATCCTTCTTGAATGGAATTCTATAAGAAGAGGTATATATGGAACAACCAGATGGATTTTCCCTCATTGATGATAAGGACATGGTGTGTAAATTACATAAAGCTTCATATGGTCTTAAGAAGGCACTGAGACCATGGTATGAGAGACTTCATGCACATTTGATCAATATTGGATTTCAATGTACCAGTGAGGATAGTAATATATACTTGAATACTAATGGAGACAAGATGCTAACTGCAGAAGTATTTGTAGATGACATAAGTTTTGGTGGTAATGATGATATGTGTATGAATTTTTTTTATGAGATGAAAAAGGAATTTGAAATATCTCTAATTGGTGAAATAAAGTTCTTTAATGGCTTACAGGTCCAACAACTAAATGATGGTATCTTTATTTTTCAAATCAAGTATATCAAAGAATTATTGAAAACTTTCGATATGGAAGAATGCAAACTGGTAGGTGCACCTATGGTAACATGCTGTAAATTGTCCAAGCCAGATGATTCCCCTGATGTTAGTGAAAAGGAGTATAGATCCATGATTGGAAAGCTACATTATGTTGTTCATAGTAGACCAAATATTGCTGATGTTGTTGGCTTAGTAGCTAGTTTTTAAAAGGAACCAAAGGAAAGTCACATAATGGTTGTAAAAAGAATTTTTCAATATCTCAAAGGGAAATTAGACTATGGATTATGGTATCCCTGCAAAGGAGATTTCACTTTGGATGTCTTTACTGATGCAAATTTGGCAGGTAATGTGGATGATAGGAAAATAAAAACCGGTAGAGATTTTCTAGTTCAAGGAAGACTAGTAGCATGGACAAGCAAGAAATAATAATGTGTTTCTCAATCTAAAGTTGATGCTAAGTATGTAGTCACATCCATGAATTGCACGCAGGCCATATGGATGAGACATGTGCTAGAAGGATTCAAGATGGATATGTCTAAACCATTGACTATCTATTGCGATAATACAAGTGCAATAAACATTTCTAAGAATCATGTACTTCATGCTAGAACCAAGCACATAGAGTTGAAGTATCATTTCTTAAGAGAAAGAGTTCAGGAGAAGAAGGTGAAGATGGAATATGTGAAGAGTAAAGATTAGTTAGCTAATATCTTTACTAAAACCTTACCAAAGACAACCTTTGAGTTTCTTAGAGGTAAATTAGGGGTTAGACCCCTACATCAGAAAATTGAGATTATGGAGATGCATCAATCTTGTGGATTTCATGTTTATCTTTCATGAAGGTTTGATGAAGATGTAGGCTAATCCATAGGGGGGACAACTTTGATGCAAGTTTGATATGATGTTCTGATTTATAACTCTAATCTGATAAAATGATATAATTCTGATACAAGTAAAGTCCTGATTTAGTACTCTAATGCAATAATTTGGTGTTATGATTTATTCAACAAAGATGATGGAAGTGGCAATAGAAGAATTGAAGATAAGTGATGCATTTCCACCTTTGCCATTGTTGTTAAAGGGGGAGAAGAAAATAAAATCAGATATGAGAGAAGTTGACAATCATCCTTGGGGAGAAGAAAAGGAGTCTATCAGAAAGGGGGAGAAGAACAAGATCAGATATGGGAGAAGACAAAAGGAGGAGAATCGACAGTTGATGTGTTACTGGTAAACAAGTTGTAGATGATAGGCTATAATAATGATTACTCTGATTGTATATCTGATTGGTGTTGCCATCAATGCCAAAGGGGGAGAATGTTGGCATGATTGGCATAAATGATGCAGATGAGATGATGATGGGCAACTGTACCAGTAGAGGAAAGAAGACTAAGATTTTGTGAGTAGTTGACATGATCAGTTATTTGTGTTGTCATTCATGGAAACTAGTGTCAATTGATCAATGTTGATGTTTATAGATGGTTCTTGATGTTTTATTTGTTGGCTAAGTGATTTGGTATACTGGAGTTGGAGTTTGACAATTTGACAGGGTTTAATCGACAAGACTATAAATTAGGACTTTAACTGGTAATGCACAGATATTTTGATTGAATTAGATGATTGATGATGATTAATGACTTGTTGTTTCAAGTATAAGCTTGTATGATGGATTGGAGTATGTGACCGAAACAACATCCTATGATGTTTACTAGAAGGCATGTTTTGAATTTATGATTAAGTTTCACTAGGGTTTTAGTAGGGTTTAATTAGGACCGGTGATAAAATCACTCAAATGGTAATGAGTTTGGTTATGATGGTGATTGATGGTGAGCCTACATGAAAGAGGTAACACGGCACAACCCATGTAGATAATTTGAATGTTCTTTTGGCACGATTCAAGGAAGCAATTCTTGGGAAATAGTGAAAAACTTAGTGGAGTGTTTTGAGGTTTTGACTTTGGTATAGATCAATTTTTTATGATAAGTTATGATCAACCAATGATTAATATTGCATTGTAAATTGTTGTAATAATTTGTATGATGATCTGATATGATTTTTATTTTAATTTCAAGATGTAATTAGGGTTTATTGGTTGACCTAGTTGAAATATCTATTTAGGATGACACAGTTGATGGTTTTTGTGTCAGTGATCTAAGAGAAGAGAGTGATTTTGTACTAGAGAAGAGAGTGATTTTGTACTAGAGAAGAGAGAGATCTTCCCAAGTGTTGTAGATTTTGAAGTATAACTAGATCTGATTTAGCAAGCTAAAAGTGCAAAGTTTTAGATCAATTTTTACTATTGTTCCCTAACAGTTACAGTAGCTTAAATCCCTTAATTGAATAGGTCCTAACATGCCTTAATCATTTAAGTCCCCTACTAGGGAAGCTCTTAAAATGGGTGGTAAATCATATCACTAGGTTCATCCTAACAGATCATTAAGCTCCTAGCTAGAGTGATAGGTAAATCCCTTAACCGGGTGACTCCTAATAGGGTCTGCTCCTAACCAGGCATATCATAAGATCCTAATAGGGCTAAGCTCCTAACAAAATGTACTTCAAAATAGTAAAAGTTTTAGTGGGTACCAACTCCCACCATGATTTTTTACATTTGGGTTTCCACATCAAAAATTTATGGTGTTCATGTGTGGAATGCTTTTCATATATTTTTCATGTTTTATTTTTGATTACCGATTAAGACAAGTTATGTTTGTTTATGATAAATCTTAAAGTGATTATCGGTATTGATGGTTAATTGGTTGATGAAGCATTATGATTAGTTAATAAGTTGGTAAAAGTGTTTGTCAATCTGATATTGAGTTGATGGCTAATATGATTAATGAGTTTGCATATGTGGGAAATGATTGTCTAGATCTGATAAGGAAATTGAGAAATTTGTTAAAAGAATTGGTTTATGTGTTGAATGTTTTTTAGATCTGTGATAAGTTTGTTTTGGAGTTTAAAGTTTTGGTTCTTGTTAATACTGGTTCACCCCCCCTCTTAGTATTAACCGGATCTTCATGTTGTTAACAATTAGTATCAAAGCATTGGTCCTCTGTGTGCAGAAAGGTAAACTGCTTGAGGAAAAGATTATGAGGCAGTCAAGATGATGAAGAAAGAGGGTCATAAGTTCAACAAGGATAAATGGGAAGAGTAATGGTGATGATTTAATTTGGGTTGATGTTCTAAAGCATAATCTGTTAAGTGTTGCACAACTTAATGATAAAGGTTATTTTTCTTTAGTTTAATGGCAGAGTCTGCAGAATTCTTGGAGGTAATGGTGAACTGATTGCTACTGGGAAGAAAACTAGAGCTAACTTATTTCATTTGAATGCTAATGTCAATAATTTTCTAGTTGCAAAAATGGAAGATAGCTAGTTGTGGCACAGGAGATGTTGTAATGTGAATTTTGATAACTTGGTGAAGGTAAGCAACTCAAGTATTGTAAGAGGATTGCCACAAATTGTTAAACTAGATAATGTGATTTGTAAAGATTATCAAATTGGTAAGATGACCTCTATTTCATTTAAAATCAATAAGTGTACATCTGAGAATATTTTGGACTTGGTACATACTAATCTCTTTTGCCCTATGAGAAAAAAAAGCTATTATGGTGATAGGTATTTCATGCTTTTTACCGATTACTCTTCTCAGATGATGTGGGTTACATTTTTGAAGGAGAAATATAAAGCTTTTATTAAGTTCAAAACATTCAAAGCTCTAGTTCAGAATGAGACCGGTAAGAATTTGAAATGTTTAAGATCAGACCGAGGTAGTGAATTTACATTTGATGAACAAGGTATCAAGAGACAGATGTCCGCTCCAAGACCACCACAACAAAATGGCATAGTAGAAAGGATGAACAAAACAATTGTTGATGGTGCTAGAACAATGTTAATATAGGGTAATGTACCTAAGATATTTTAGAGAGAAGTGGTTAGTACTGTAGTATATACATTAAATTGGGTACTTGTGTAGAAAGGTAACATTAAGACCCCTTGTGAGGTATGGTATGGTAAAAAACCCTGCATAAGTTGTTTAAAAATCTTTGGAAGTCAAAGTTTCATTAAGAAGGATAACTATACTAAGAAATTTGATGCAAAATCTGATGAAGGAATTTTTCTTGCTTACTCCTCTAAGAGTAAGGCATATAAATGTTACAATAAGAGAACTAAGAAAATTGTTGAAAGTGCTAATGTGAAGGTGGATGATTCATCAAATAAGTCTAAAGGCACAAGTAGATCAGAACTTGAAAAGGATGATAATGAGGAAAAACTTGTGATCATTGAACCGGAAGCACAAAACAACAATCAACTGGCAAACGCAGAATTAGGTGCTCAACCGATAAGCGATGATAGTGAGGATGAAAATGGAGAATCAAAAGAGGAATATGTAGAACCAACATAGGCTATACCTAAATATGTCAAATTAAATAACTCACAAGAGAAGATAATTGGTGATAAGAATGTAGGTGTGCAGACTAGGAGAAACATTAGAGAAAATTTTTGTTTGACCTCTATAATAGAACACAAGACAATTAAGGAAGCATAGAAAGATGATGATTGGGTGAATGCAATGAATGAAGAACTAGATCAAATTTAGAAAAATTAGACATGGTCACTAGTTCCTAGACCAGACAAAAAGAAAGTCATTGGAACAAAATGGTTCTTTAGGAATAAACTGGATGAAGAAGGAAGATTTGTAAGGAACGAATCAAGGTTAGTCTGCAAAGGCTATGCACAGGAAGAAGCTAAGTATTATGGTGAAACATTTGTACCAGTTTCTAGATTAGAAGGTGTAAGGATGATGCAAGAATTTGTTGCATATAAAGGTTTCAAATTCTACCAAATGGATGACAAGTTAGCCTTCTTGAATGGAATCCTATAAGAAGAGGTATACATTGAACAACCAGATGGATTTTCCCTCACTAATGATAAGGACATGGTTTTTAAATTTCATAAAGCTTCATATGTTGTTAAGAAGGCACCGAGACCATGGTATGATAGACTTCATGCACATTTGATCAATATTGGATTTCAATGTACCAGTGAGGACAGTAATATATACTTGAAGACTAATGGAGACAAGATGCTAACTGCAATAGTATTTATAGATGACATAAGTTTTGTTGGTAATGATGATATGTGTATGAATTTTTTCAATTAGATGAAAAAGGAATTTGAAATATCTCTAATCGGTGAAATAAATTTCTTTATTGGCTTACAGGTCCAATTACTAAATGATGGTATCTTTATTTTTCAAAGCAATTATACCAAAGAAGTGTTGAAGACTTCCAGTATGGAAGAATGCAAACCGGTAGGTACACCTATGGTAACATGCTGCAAATTGTCCAAGAAAGATGATTCCCCTATTGTTAGTGAAAAGGAGTACAGATCCATGATTGGCAAGCTACATTATGTTGTTCATAGTAGACCAAATATTCCTCATGTTGTTGGCTTAGTAGCTAGATTTCAAAAGGAATTGAAGGAAAGACACATGATGGTTGTGAAAAGATTTTTCCAGTATCTCAAAGGCACATTAGACTATGGATTATGGTATCCCTGCAAAGGAGGTTTTACTTTGGATGTCTTTACTGATGCATACTGGGCAAGTAATGTGGATGATAGGAAAAGAAAAATCGATGGAGCTTTTCTACTTGGAGGAAGACTAGTAGCATGGACAAGAAAGAAACAATCATTTGTTTCTCAATCTACATCTGAAGCTGAGTATGTAGCTACATCCATGAAATGCATGTAGGCCATAAAAATTTACTATCTATTGTGATAATACAAGTGCGATAAAAATTTCTAAGAATCGTGTACTTCATGCTAGAACCAAGCACATAGAGTTGAAGTATCATTTCTTAAGAGAAAGAGTTTGAGAGAAGAAGGTGAAGATGGAATATGTGAAGAGTAAAGATTAGTTAGCTAATATCTTTACTAAAACCTTATCAAAGACTACCTTTGAGTTTTTTAGAGGTAAATTAGGGGTTACACCCCTACATCGAAAGAATTGAGATGATGGAGATGCACCAATATTGTGGATTTCATGTTTGTCATTTACTAAAGATTGATGAAGATGCATGCTACTTCATAGGGGGAGTAGCTCTGATGCAAGTTTGATATGATGTTCTAATTTACAGCTCTGATCTGATCAGATGATATAGTTCTAATACAAGTAAAGTATTGATTTAGTACTCTGATGCAATAATTTGGTCTTCTGATTTGATTAGTAGAGATGATGGAAGCGAAAACAAAATAATTGAAGATAATTGATGCATCTCCACCTTTGGCATTGTTATCAAAGCGGGAGAAGAAAAGAACAATCAGATATGAGAGAAGTTGATGATCATCCTTGGGGAGAAGAAAAGGAGCCTATGAGAAAGGGGGAGAAGAACAAGATCAGATATGGGAGAAGACAAAAGGAGGAGAACCAACAAATGACATGTTACTGGTAAACAAGTTGCAGATGATAGGCTATAATAATGATTACTCTGATTGTATATCTGATTGGTGTTGCCATCAATGCCAAAAGGGGAGTATGTTGGCATGATTGCATAACTTATGCATATGAGATGATGATGGATGACTATATCGGTAGAGGAAAGAAGACTGAAATTTTGAGAGTCATTGACATTATCAGTTATTTGTGTTGTCATTGATGGCAACTATTGTCAACTGATCATTGAAGATATTTACAGATGGTTCTTGATGTTTTATTTGCTGGCTAAGTGATTTGGTCTACTAGAGTTTGAGTTTGACAGGGTTTTATCGACAAGACTATGAATTAGGACTTTAACCAGTAATGTACAAATGTTTTGATTAAATTGGGTGATCGGTGATGATTGATTACTTGCGGTTTGAAATATAAGCTTGTATGATGGATTCTAGTATGTGACTGGAACCGCATCTTGTGATGTTTAATGGAAGGTATCTTTTGAATTTTTGATGAAGTTTTGCTAGGGTTTTAGTAGTGTTTAAGGACCGGTGATAAATTCACTTAACCGGTAATGGTTTTTGTTATGCCAATGATTGGCAATGAGTCTACATGAAGGAGGTAACACATCACAACCCACATAGATGATTTGAATATTTTTTTGGCACAATTTAAGGAAGAATTTCTTGGGAAACAATGAAATGCTTAGTGGAGTATTTTGAGGTTTTAACTTTGGTACAAATTGGATTTTTGTGATGTTATGATCAACCAATGGTTGATATTGCATTGTAAATTGTTGTAATAATCTGGATGATGATCTGATATGATTTGTATAGTAATTTCAAGATGTAATTAGGGTTTATTGGTCGACCTAGTTGAAATGTCTATTTAGGATGACACAGTTGATGTTTTATGTGTCGGTGATCTAAGAGAAGAGAGTGGTGTCATATCAAAGAAGAGAGAGATCTTCCTAAGTGTTGCAAAATGTGACTTATAACTGGATTTGATTTAGCAAGCTGAAAGTGAAAAGTTTCAAATCACTTTTCACTGTTGTTCCCTAATAGTTAAAGTGGCTTAAATCCCTTAATCGAGTAGGTCCTAAAAGGCCTTAATCATTTAAGTCCCCTAACAGGGAAGCTCTCAAAAAGGGTGGTAAATCCTCTCATGAGGTTGATCCTAATAGATCATTAAGCTCCTAGTTGGAGTGATAGGTAAGTTCTTTAACCAGGTGACTACTAACAGGGTCTACTCCTAACCGGGTATATTGTAAGATCCTAACAAGGCTAAGCTCCTAACAGGGAGTACTTCGAAAGAGTAAAAATTTTATTGGGTACCAACTCCCACCGTTGTTTTTCTCATTTGCGTTTCCATGTCAAAAAATTATGGTGTTCATGCGTGGAATGTTTTTCATGTTTTATTTTTGATTACCGGTTAAGACAGATTATGTTCTTTTATGATAAATCTTAAAGTGGTTACCGGTATTGATGGTTAATTGGTTGATGAAGCATTATGATTAGTTAATAAGTTGGTAAAAGTGTGTGTTGATCTAATATTGAGTTGATGGCTAATCTTATTAATGAGTTTGCAAAAGTGGTAAATGATTGTCTAGATCTGATAAGGAAAGTGAGAAATTTGTTAAGAAGAATTGGTTTATGTGTTGAATGTTTTCCAGAAAATTTTTTTGGAGTTAAAATTTTCAGTTCTTGTTAATACCGATTCACCCCCCCTCTTAGTATTAGCTAGATCCTCATTGTATTAGCAAGCAAGTCCCAAAAATTTTGGTATTTCTTCTCTTGTTATATCAGGACACAACTTTACTAATGTAAGTTATTTTAACCTTTCATCTTCTAGACTAGTTGTGTATCTCTAAGCATCCAGGATATCATATAACTCTTTTGGAATTGTGGATGACAATTTAATCAATACTTTACTAAAAAAATTCATATAATGTACAACTTCTTTTTCAATAGCTCTCTAAACATTTTCAGTAGAATGCTCATAATACATAGAAAGCTTTGTCAAATTGCCTTCATTAACTATTGTATCTATAATCTTTTGTAATGGAGGCACAATAGTGTAAGAACCTTCAATCTTACCCAATTTAAGAGTTTCATCTATCTCAGATTTCTGCTTCTTTCTTTCTCTCATTTTTTCAGATGACTCACCTTGTGTTTTAGCTTTCTTTGAAGATGGGGCATCACTGGATACAGGTTTTCTAACTACTCTAGTAAATGTACTAGTTTTATTCACTTCTATAACCTCTTCATCCAATTCAATTTCCTCCTTTGCTGCTACATACTTCCTTGCAAACTTCTCTTTATTCCTCTTTTCTACTCTACTGGTTGATGTTGATTGAGGCTTAGGCGGGGGGACCAGCTTCTGCACATCGGAGATAGGTGCAAACTTTCTTTGCTTGGTATTGGACTACTTGGGAGGAGAAGATATGAGTTTACATTGTGGCTTCACCATATCTTCCTCCTTCAGTATATTTTTCTCTCTGGCTCTTTGCACTCCTTCTTGAGTTATACCCATTTGTTCGACAAGTTCCTCAACTTTCTTTCTTACATTTTTTTTGTTTTCGAGCCCAGTAAATTTCTTTTGCAGGTCCAAATCCTTCTGCTTGAAATTACCAAATCTCTCCTCATTCTTGTCCATGGATTGACTCAAAAAGTATTGAGAATATGCATCAAGCATGAATACATCCACCTCATACCCCATGGGCATGATCAAAATAGTTCTCAGATCAACTGCCTTCATATGACACTAATCCTTGTCAACCATGAAACAAATAGTTCTCTCATATTTTTCCACTCTCTTTAGGATTTCTCTCTATATTTTTCATGGTGGCTTCAAAAGTTTTGAAATAGCCCCATAAAGCTGAATTTCGCATTACATTGTCACCCAAACCCAACAATTCTTCCTTGATTTTCATGGCCACTAGTTTATCATAAGCCCATTAGAATTTTCCAATTTTGAGGATCTCATTCATGAAATAAAGTGCTAAACAAACAATTAGGGATCCAAAATTGATGACATTTTTCTTATCTTGCTTTATTTTCTTCAAGTTGCTCATTAACTCTTTGACAAGTATTGTACAAAGATCATACCTTTTGTCTTCCTTAGAATTTCATAGGCTACAAATACAGTTGTGTCTGATACTGAATTTAACCTACTTAATTGATATACCTTGTATCTAATCACCATCAAGGAAAATCTAACATCATGCTCAATAATATCATTGATAGTCATCGATCGACTATCAAACTGAGTATGGTAATCTTTGTCAGCGTTGTATTTTGTATTTTCCTTAATCTGGGGACTTCACCGATTGCTTTTAAACACGTATCTTCTTCAATGGCTTTCTTGGTTATCTTGTAAGGTTGATCTGGCCACATGAATTCATCATGAAACCTTTTTAGAATATATCGGACCCATTCTGGTTCATTGAGCATCAGAAAATGAATAAATTATATAAAACCCTTATTGTGAAGTACCTTAAATATGGGCTTCATATTTCCCAAACTATCAGACAGATGCTTGTTTTAGAGTGATAGCATATCAAAATTACCTAATTTTTTTATGTTGTAGTGGATATATGTTGCCAATTGACACTCAATTGGTTGGTTTCAATATGTTGTCATTGATGGCAACACGGAAACTTGTTCTGGCTTTCACATTTTGGTCTAGTTGATTACCGACAGACACTTCACCGGCACCAGAAGGTATCTTTACCGGTTGGAAGAGAAATATTTGGTTACTAACATTACAGGCCAACATGATTTCATCAAGTTATCGGTATTGGAGGTCAGCATAACTTGGGAGATCTGGCTTCAGTAGTTGATTTTGACATTCATGTATTGAGCCGACATGTTTATTCATATTGTAATTATCTTTATAAGTCAACATAAGGCATGATAATTTGTAAAGGGTATATAGGTCAATTGGTTAGATCATTTTGTAATAGAGATGGATAGATGAATATGATAATGTTATGTAATGAAAAATATATTAAAGATCATTAATGTGAGGATATTTATGTAAAGGGGTATTTTAGTAAGGGTTTAGGGTTTCAGACCAGAAGAGATGGAGCTTAACTAGAATTGTATTTAGGCATAGAAGATGCTATCTTTGTAGTCCAATCATTTCTCCGGATTGTAGTCTAGATTTGTATGTAGTCATTGAGGCTCCTTTTGTGATTGAGCAGTGTGCTCTAGTCTGTAATCCTTCCTATAAGTGCAGGCCCTATATTTTGTAATATCTTTTCATATGGCCAGTGGATTGATATTGTGGGTCACAAATCCTATCGTGGTTTTTCCTCTTTGAGGTTTTCCATGTATTAATCTCTATGTTATGGTATTAATTTGTGTGATTGGCTTATTGGTTTCTTTACTTCTTTCAATCTTATATGTATCAGTATACTAGTTGGTGTATACACATTTTAATAAGGTTAAAATTAGTCATTCCAGCAAAACACTGATTCACCCCCCCCCCCCTCTCAGTGTTCTTGGATTCCAACAATTGGTATTAGAGCCTTGTCCTTTGGGGGAATTTTAACAGCCTGAGGAAGATACTAGATCCAAAATCCATGAATATGAGTTTGGAAAAGCAACTTGAGGTGGTACTTGAAGATTACGATGCTGAAAGGATGAATAATGTGAAGCTACTAGATGAATTGAATTCTTCTTAGGAATTCATTCTTGTCCTATAGGAGAGGTTTTCATCTATTCAAGCTAGGAGGAGGGAGCTTTTGCAGAATAAGGATGAAGAGAAAGATGCACTTAAGCAACAGTGTCAGAAGCTAAGTCAGGAGAACATGGTCATGAGGAATGAAATGCAAGCTATAACTATGAGAATGTCTAAGGAGATTGAAGAGTGGAATAAAAAGGAAGAAAATCTTGTTGTATCTTTCAAGAAAAAATTTGTAGAATGTGGTAGGTTGGTTCATGAAAATGATATGTTGAGAACTAATTTTGTACAATCCCAAAGTAATGAACAAGAGCTTGAGAGACAAATGATAATTTTGAGAGATGATTTAACTATTGCAAGTGAGTACAAAGACAAATTTAAGGTTAGTTCAACACAACTTGATGAGTTATTGAAGAGACAAAGGCAGAATAGAGATTCTAGTGGACTTGGATTTGAACCAGGATAGAGTTTTGGTACAACAAATGAAGATCAAAACCATAAGGGATAGGTAAGGTAGTTTAATGCTTATAAATTTAATGGTAGATGCTTTGTTTGTAATAAATTTGGTCACATGGCTAGGCAATGTAGAAATAGAGAAAATTAGAACAATAATTCTGCTCCCGGTCAATGTTCTAAATGAAATAAGAATGGACATAGGACAAAAGATTGTAGAATAAATGTTAAATGTTATGCATGTGGAAAATTTGGACATATGGCTAATCAATGCAGGTCTAGCAATTATAACAATTTTAGCAAAGCAATTCAAAAGAACAATTTTACATGTTATGCATGTAATGAAGTTGGACATATTGCTAAATTTTGTAGAAGCAGAAATCCATCGGTTGGCAATGGAGGATCAAATAAGAAAGGGAAAGAAAAGATTAATGAAATCTAGCAAGAACATACCTAGAGATGGGTCAAGAACTCTGAAGATCAATATACAGATGAGAATGCTTTGGTTACTTAATTGATAGAGGAGGTTTTTCTTGCACCGGTAGGAAGCTCATCTAGTAATAGAGGCAAATGCCTTAGGGGTAGGAAAAATTCATAGTAATACTACTTAAGTCCTAGGAATAGGTTCTATAAGATGTTCCATACATCAAATATGCTATTTGGCATGGAGATGTTTAACAAAGATCCGATATCTTTCACCAAAAGTCATTTATATCAATGACGGATTAGGGTTTTTCTTGGAGGATAAAAGGTTGAATCTACTTTATTTTTAATCACCATGCATTTAGAGTGATTAAGAGTGATTCAAAGCAAGTCTAAGGTGATTCAGTGTGATCAGATATCATCTTGAGTGATTTCACCAACGATTGGAAGAGGTCTTTAGTGTCTTTCACTGACAGCGATTCACAGGTACTTATCTTCAATCATCGAAGCAGGATCATCATCTATACCTATATTTGATGCAAATTCTACTATTGTTGAGGTCAATGACCATCCCAGACTGATTTTCAAGAGATATCCACATGTTGCTGATGAATAATGATGAATAATAGATACCCCAACCGATACTAAAAGGGGGGGGGGGTGAATCAGTATAGGCAAAAACTTTCAACAACTTATCTATTTAAAACAATACCAACTAGTTGTCACCATTACTGGTTAAACACAATAAGACACTAGACACCAAAGATTGATAAGTCTAAACACTTCAAATACAATCAATACTTGACATCAGCTTCATCCATAAACATATGCATGTGATATACTAGTAATATCATAACCTATTAACTCTACATGCATAATCTCTCAACCAAATAATTTAGAAACATCACATGAAAAATGCATAACACGTAACACAGATTTTTCACATGGAAACCCAAATGGGAAAAACCATGGTGGGGATGAATACCCACAAGCTTGTTTGAACTCTTTTGAAGCTCGCCCTGTTAAGAGCCTAGTCCGGTTAAAGACTTTACAATAAGGTTCTGCTAGGAACCGATCCTATTAGAGATCATGCAATTAAGGAATGGCTATATACCCTATTAAAGGTTACCTCGCTAGATGATTTGAAGAGCTCAATGATCTTGAGTCACCTAGTTATAGGTTTTACAATAAGCCTATTAAAGCTACCCACTAAAGGGATTTTCCAACTGTTGAAATGATTAGAAGACAACAGGTAAAACTTTGATCTGATAATAGCACTACATGCCAAGGCATATCCTTTTCATAGCCTCTATTCTACAATTACACTTTATAGTTTCCCTCTTACTAGTCTGCCAAGTATCAAGTATCTCTTCACTTAGATACACACACAACATTTGCCAACAACTTTTCAACAATAAGCATCATCAACCTTATAGGCAACAGTTAGGTCAGTAACATAAACCCTAAACTCTAAGCATCTTAGGTTTACAACATAGGCGGTCCAATCCTAACCGTCCAAACATATTACATAGAGTATTACAATTTCAAAATAGATCACAAGACATTCTGTATCATTCATTCATTGCCACACATGGGAATAAATAAACCATCACGCTCTCTTCTCATACCACTAAGAAGAATGATCATTCCCGAGGTAGACTTCAAATGGAGTCGATCTTCTCATGCAAGATCCTTAAGAAAATCCTTCACATGCACAAGGCTATCGTGGCACCTTGATTTCATTCTCATCTCTTAGCTAACTCATCACAAAGTTATTATCAGTTGTATAGCACAAGTTGGATCACCAAACCAATAACCCTAGAGCTGAGATTACCAACCGGTAATCATACTTAGTGAAACCATGACACCAGTTCACTGAATCTCCTCATACCTTTTCATATTGGTTCACTTGAACTTATTGACATCAATGACAACATACATTATCATCATATCAATATGTTGGTTCATCATATGCCAATGATATCCAACAATCTCCGCCTTTGGCATTGATGGAAATACTCAATGTAACATAGCAATATCATAGACCAGTGTATCTTCATCATCAGATATCTTCTCCCCACAATAGATATCTTCTCCCCCTTTGACAATAATGCCAAAGTGGAGGCATAAGCTTCCAAAGTCTACTATGCTACTTCCCCTAAGGAGTAGCATCCTCTAACAAATCAATCCCAAAAGATTTGTCATTGTAATACTTGACTAATGCAGAGCACACACCTTTTAATTGACGTCATGAAGGGGCAGAACCCCTAATTCACCTCTCAAATAGGTAAATTTAGTCTTTGGTAAGGGCTTAGTGAATATATCTGCTAGCTGCTCCTTACTAGAAATGTCTTGTAGTACAACCTCCTTATTCTGCACTTTCTCTCTCAAGAAATGATATTTAAGCTCAATGTGCTTAGTGTAGGATTTTTCCAAGATCAAGGGCACAATGAAAAGCATAAAAAGAGAGACAATAGAATGACAAGAACAAAACTATATTCTCATCAATATGCAAATGATCAACTGGATTCATACCAATACAATGAATATAGGCCTACTTATATAGGCAAGGCCATATGGATGTACGAGCACACAATCATGAAATGTGGCTCAATGAGAAACAAGGGTAGGTAAGAAATACTAGGGGTAGGTAGGAGAAATAATATAATATTCCACAAGAGGTGGCTGACCCACCGAATGTGGAGTGTAACAACAAAACAAGACCACAAAAGGTGGAATTTCTCCTACAAGCTCTATCCCTATGTGCACACTTCCCTAAGTGCCTCAAATCCAAACTACAAAGAGATGAATTATCCTAAGTTAACTTAAGTAAAGTGTAATAATATCCATAATGAATATTTATTTAAACCAACACCCCCCCTTAAGTGCAACTTAGGGGAATGAAGACTCAAGTCAACAATGCAAGATGGGTCTCGGCTACTAGGCCATGATAGGTACCCATGTACAATATGCAAATGCAAGCAAAACTATGCAAAGAAATCTCTCACAAACGGAGAAAGGGAGAAAACCCAGTGGGAAAAAAATCCCCCCCAAAAGAGAGATGAATGTACAAAGGAATCTCAAAGAAGAAGGACAAAACCTCAAAGAAGAAAAAGTCCCCCCCATAAGAGAGGAAGGAGAAGTCAGCTGACCCCCCCTAATGACACATCCTGCACCCCCAAGAGAGCTCACAACTGCTGGAACTTACTCTCGGTGAAAGGTTTGGTGAATATGTCAGCAACCTGCTCTGCTGTAGGACAATATTGCAAATCAATGACCTACTCCTGAATCAGCTCTCAGATATAGTGCATATGAATCTCGATGTGTTTGGTTCATTGGTGCTGGACCGAGTTCTTTGAGATTGCAATAGCACTCTAATTATCACAATGTAGAACTATGGACCGTGGAGTGGTGAATCCAAACTCTGTGAGAATCTGCTGGAGCCAAATGGTCTCAGTCGCTACATTAATAGCGCCTCGATACTCAGCCTCAGTCAAAGAGAGAGCAATAGCATGTTGCTTCTTGCTCTGCCAACAAATGGGGCTTGAACCAAGGTGAAAACTATAACCAGAAGTAGACTTACGATCATCAAGATTGCCGGCCCAATTGGAGTCTATGTAACCAACCAAGAAAAGTCCTATGCCTGCTGCATAGTGAATCCCATAATGATGTGTACCCTGGATGTAATGAAGGATGCGTTTGGCGGCTTTCCAATGAAGCTCATGTGGTTCCTGCATGAAGCAGGAAACCATGCCAACTACAAATGAAATATCAGGGCGTGTATGGATCAAGTAGATGAGACTACCCACAAGCTGATGATACAAAGTGGCATCAACTAGTGGAGAAGAACACTGAGCCTCAAGCTTGACTCTTGAAAGATAGGGAGTCGGGGCAGGCTTACAATCAGCCATATGAAAGCATGCAAGTAGATCAAGAGCATACTTGGGCTATGATAGTGTAATCTCAGAAGGTGACTATGAAATCTTGATCACGAGAAAGTAGTGAAAAAGACCCAAGTCAGTCATAGCAAATCTGTCATGCAAAGCAGATTTGACCTTGCTAATGATGGATGCGGTACTCCCTATAATGATCAAGTCATCAACATAGAGCACAAATATCAAGTGAGAGTCATCCTATCGCAAAATGTAGACATTCGGATTAGAATGACACCTGGTGAACCCTGCTGAGAGAAGAAAGGAATCCATCTTGGCATACCAAGCCCTGGGGGCCTGCTTAAGACCATAGAGAGATTTCCTTAGTCTACAACCCAAGGAAGTATCCTGGATGAAACCCTATGGCTGCTCCATATAAATATCCTCATCAAGATCACCATGAAGAAAAGAACTCTTCACATCGATTTGAGTTCATCTTGGCTATGGGTGCAAAGGTCTCAGTATAGTCAACACCTGCAACCTGAGAGAAACTTTTCACAACAAGCCAAGCCTTATACTTATCCACACTTCCATTCGCTACAAACTTGGTCCGATAGATCCACTTACATCAAACCATCTTTCTCCCCTTAGAGAGATGGACTAAATCCCATGTGTTGTTCCTCATCAAGGAACTATACTCTTCGTCCATAGCTTGGTCCCACTCAGGAACCCCTAATGCTTCCTGAAATGTCTGTGGATTGGAAGTGGTAGCAATGAATGCATGTGGTAGATCCTGATGTTGTGATCGAGTTCTCCGTGTATCTAAAGGATCCCCAACAAGAGAACCCATGGACTCAAGTCTCTATCAAGCCCAACGAGGTCTAGGTGGAGGTGGAGAACGAGGCTCCTCAACTGCAAGTGGACCCTGCGGAGGTATAACCCTACAAGTCAGAGTTGAAGGAGTCTCATCATTTGAATCACTATCCACAATGGAGGAAGGTGGAGGAGGTAGAGAGGCTAGGCTAGGAGAGCTTTCCTCAAAGTGAACACTCCTCTCAATGAACACCTCATGTGTCTTAGGATCCATCAATCTATATGCCTTAACACCCTCAGGATATCCAACAAATATGCAAGGCTGACTCTGAGGTTCTAATGCCTTGCATTTCTGCGGAGGTATGTGAGCCCATGCTGGACACCCAAAGACTCTGAAATGTCTCACAATCAGTTTCCTACCAGCCCAAGCTTCAAAAGGAGTAATACCTTGCAAAGATTTGTGAGGAACTCAATTCTGGACATGTGTGGCACAACTGATAGCCTCTACCCAAAAGGTAGGATCAAGAGAACATGCATGTATCATACAGCTAGCCATTTCTTTGAGAGTTCTATTCTTGCATTCTGCAACTCCATTCTATTGTGGAGTGTATGCGACAGAATGCTGAAGATCAATCCCCTCAAATGTACAAAAATCCTCAAGTCTTTTGTTCACATATTCCCTTCCATTATCTGTGCGAAGAATCTTGACCACTTTCACAGATTGCTTCTTGACACGAGTCTTGAAGTCCTGAAATCTGTCAAATACTTCACTCTTATGAATGAGAAAGTGGACCCAAGTGAAGCAGGTGTAGTCATCAATGAAGGTGAGGACATAGCGGGCCTTGCTAAATGAAGGTGCTAGAAATGGACCTGCTACATCACTGTGAACAAGTTGAAGAACTTCCAAAGCTCTCCAAGCTTTCCCTTTATCAAACTTCTCCTCGGGATGCTTGCCCATGGAACAACCTGAACATACACCCTCTGAAAAACTGATTCGAGGTAGACCTGTGACCATGTCTTTAGTGCTGAGCTGCTGAAGATAGCAGTAGTTGAGGTGACCAAACTGTTCATGCCATAGCTTACTTTTGGAATTTGAATGAGTAAGCAAGGCTCTAGAAGGTGAACTTGGCACAAAGTTGGAGAATGAATAAAGCCTTGAGTTGTCATTCACTTGTCCCACTAATACCAAGGCATCATCATCAAGTTCCTTGACCACAACTGAATCTGGTGTAAACTCAACCTTTTTCCCATTCCCATAGTGAGTGATTTGGTAGATAGATAGAAGGTTGGTAGACAAGTTAGGAACATAGAGAACATTCTCAAATGTTCCATCATCCATGTCAACCGAACCTTTCCCTTCAACCTCTACTTGTGTATCATCACCTATGTAAATGTGAGGTACCTTAGATGGCTCCAATGAAGAAAACTGCTCCTTTGTAGAACCCATGTGATAAGAGGCACCTAAGTCAAGTATCCATTGTTGTGAAGAACCTGTAGTAGCCACAAATGCTTTCCCTTTTCCCTTAGACTATGAGGAAGAGGAAGGAGATGAATCCTTCTTTGTGTAGGTGGATGGCAAGGTGATGTTGTTTTTCTTGAGAAGATTTGTCAACTCATCAACTTGCTTGGTGTGGTATCAATGCTCATCATGACCATACTTCTTGCAATATGCACAAGTTGGTTTATCCTTCTTAGGTGGTGTCCCCTTCTTGGAAGAGGATGATTGTCTTTTTTCCTGCTATGGCTGTGACTTAGATTGCTTCTTCTTCTTCTTGGAATCTCTGCCTTGACTTCCTTGATTCCCTTGATTAGCCACCAAAGCCTTGGACTTTGAAGACTTGAGAAGCCCAATGTTCAACAACTTAGATTGTTCCAATATCAACATTTCTATGAAACCATCAAATGAAGGCATAACATAGGAACTCCCTACTATCAAATGATGAGTTTGGAAGCTAGACACAAATGCTGCATATTCTGGTGCAAGCTTGTCCAACAAGTTGAATATCAACTAAGCATCCCTTTTGTCAATTCCACAATCCTTAAGCTTTGCTCTTAGCTCATTTGCTTTGATGACATAATCTTGGATTGTATCAAAACTCTTGGGATCCAAGTTGGTGAGCTCATTATCAATCTTATACCCTCTGATTTCATCAACTTGACCATACAATTTCTGAAACATATCCCAAGCATCTTTGATTGTAGTACACTTCTCAATATGAAAGATGAGGTCATCTGATACATACTTGTGCAAAGTTCCAAGAGCCATACAATTCTTAGTGAGCCATTCTAACTATGCATTAGGATCAGTCTTAGGATAGGTGGTGTTGCTATTATTCCATCTATGTAATGCGTGAGACCTTTTTCCATTAATTTGCTCCAAACTTTAATTTTCCATGATGCATAATTATGTGGAGTTAAAGGTGGAAATTTATGAGGACTCATTGCAACAAAAATGAAAGAGAACAAGGAAAGAGAGGCACAATCACATAAGACACCCCCCCAAATTCACTCACTCAAAGAACCCCTCCAAAAGTGATGATTTGGCACTTTATACTTAGTGCATGTACAATGGGCCACTTGTAAAAAATGGCAAAGTGGACTTCTGATTTCAATTTGACAATTGCCTCAATAAGGCCAAAACAGACTCAAACTAATAGTGCAAGAGATCTAAACTAAGATCCAAGCAATTTACAAGTACCAAATAGGCCAAATAAGACCAATATCTGAAAGTACAATTTCTACTTAAAATCATTGAAATCTGATCATAGATTATGAAAGTAGACGAAAAAAATGCAATTTAAAAAAAAATGGCATCTGAAAAGGAGGTCGTATGAGCTCAAACGAGGCCTTTGAAGTTGCAGAATTGAGGATTGGACAGGTACAACTGAGAGAATCCAAAAATTCTGAAACACCTGTGCACCAAAACTAGAAAATAACCACACCACTACGAAGAGCACGAAAAATTAGCCCAAATCAGAAAACATTGCACCCAGAAAGGAGCAAAATTGAGCAAGTTATGGGCCTCCAAAGTTGACCCAAAAATCCAAACTGCTCAATGGAGAGGGGTCTAAAAATTTCCAAAGAAAATGCTGACTAGGCGCTGACTGGGCACTAATTGTGCACTATTGACTAGGCAGAAGGTACGGATTCCAAAAATAATTTTCAAAAAATTTATTTATTTGTTTTTCAAAAAAATCTTTTCAAACTAGAAAATAATTTTCAAATTTTTTTTTTTTTTTTTTTGAAAAAAAAATCCGAAAATTTTGTACCATACCGCTCAAATTGGGCAGAAAATTTCCTCCACACCCAAAAATCAATTTTCGCCAAAATAGGTCGAATCTATACTCGATTTTTATGGAAACAGCCTCCCAAACACAATGGTGAGGTCGAAAACACTCCAAGATGCCTCCAAAAAAGTAGTCCCTCATATCCAAAAATAGAAGCCTTCTACAATGTCTCCAAAAACCAATCAATGAAGCCCCAATGGCTCTGATACCATGTAGGATTTTGCCAAGATCAAGGGCATAATGAAAAGCATAAAAAGAGACACAATAGAATGACAATAACAAAATTGTATTCTCATCAATATGCAAATGATCAATTGGATTCATACCAATACAATGAATATAGGCCTGCTTATATAGGCAAGGCCATATGGATGTACGAGCACACAATCATGACATGTGGCTCAATTAGAAACAAGGGTAGGTAAGAAATACTAGGGGTAGGTAGGAGAAATAATATAATATTTCACAAGAGGTGGATGACCCACCGAATATGGAGTGTAACAACAAAACAAGACCACAAAAAGTGGAATTTCTCCTACAAGCTCTATCCCTATGTGCACACTTCCCTAAGTGTCTCAAATCCAAACTACGAAGAGATGAATTATCCTAAGTTAACTTAAGTAAAGTGTAATAATATCCATAATGAATATTTATTTACACCAACACCCCCCCTTAAGTGCAACTTAGGGGAATGAAGACTCAAGTCAACAACACAAGATGGGTCCTGGCTACTGCGCCATGATAGGTACCCATGTACAATATGCAAATGCAAGCAAAACTATGCAAAGCAATCTCTCACAAACGGAGAAAGGGAGAAAACCCAGTGGGAAAAAACTCCCCCCCAAAAGAGAGATGAATGTACAAAGGACTCTCAAAGAAGGACAAAACCTCAAAGAGGAAAAAGTCCCCCCATAAGAGAGGAAGGAGAAGTCAGCTGACCCCCCCTAATGACACATCCTGCACCCCCAAGAGAGCTCACAACTGCTGGAACTTACTCTTGATGAAAGGTTTGGTGAATATGTCAACAACCTGCTCCGCTATAGGACAATACTGCAAATCAATGACCTACTCTTGAATCAGCTCTCAGATATAGTGCATATGAATCTCGATGTGTTTGGTCTGCTAGTGCTAGACTGAGTTCTTCAAGATTGCAATAGCACTTTGATTATCACAATGTAGAACTATTGGTTGTGGAGTGGTGAATCCAAACTCTGTGAGAATCTACTGGAGCGAAATGGTCTTAGTCGCTGCGTTAATAGCGCCTCGATAATCAGCCTTAGTCAAAGAGAGAGCAATAGCATGTTGCTTCTTGCTCTGCCAACAAATGGGGCCTGAACCAAGGTGAAAACTGTAACCGAAAGTAGACTTATGATCATCAAGATCGCCATCCCAATCGGAGTCTGTGTAACCAACCAAGCGAAGTCTTGTGCCTGCTGCATAGTGAATCCCATAATGATGTGTACCCTGGATGTAATGAAGGATGCGTTTAGTGGCTTTCCAATGAAGCTCATGTGGTTCCTACATGAAGCGGGAAACCATGCCAACTGCAAATGAAATATCAGGGCGTGTATGGGTCAAGTAGATGAGACTACCCACAAGCTGATGATACAAAGTGGCATCAATTGGTGGAGAAGATCACTAACTGATACTCCTCATTCACTAGTGCTGAATCATCTTCCTTAGTCAGTTTACAACCAGTTACCATTGGTGTACTAACTGGTTTTCTTTCCTCCATGCTGAAAGTCTTCAATACCTTTTTGACATACTTGGACTGGGTAATAAAAATACCCTCCTTCATTTGCTGAATCTGTAAACCAATGAAGAATTTTATTTCTCCTATTAAAGACATCTCAAATTATTTCTTCATTTCATCTGCAAATGCATGACTCATTTTATCATCTCCTCCAAAGATTATGTCATCCACAAACACTTCATAGATCAGAATTTGATCACCTTCTAATTTCAAGTAGATGTTGCTATCTTCACTTGTTATCTGAAATCCAGTCTTCACAAGATGAGAGTGTAGTCTTTCATACCATGCCCTAGGTGCTTGTTTTAGTCCATACAGGGCTTTGTGTAATCTACACACCATATCACTATCTTGCGATAAGGAAAACCCTTCTGGTTGTTCTATATACACTTCTTCTTCTAGGATTCCATTCAAAAAAGTAGACTTCACATCCATCTGATAAACCTTAAATCCCTTAGCATTCGAACACCTTCTAGTCTAGCCATAGGAGCAAAGGTTTCCCTGTAGTCTTCTCCCTCCTCTTTAGTATATCCCTTACATACAAATCTGGCTTAGTTTCTTACAACTGTGCCTTCTTCATTCAACTTATTCCTAAAGACCCATTTGGTACCTATGACATTTTTATGTTCAGGTCTGGGAAACAAAGACCATGTTGCATTCTTTTCTATCTGAACTAGCTCCTCTTCCATCGCTTTAATCCAGTCTTCATCTGTAAGAGCTTCTCTGGAAGTCTTAGGTTCAAATTCAGAAATCATGCAAGAGTTCTCCTTCACTTTTCTTCTTGTGAGTATCCTTGCATCTTTATCTCCTATGATTTGCTTTGGATCATGATGCAATTTCACATATCCTGGAATGAATCTAGCCTGATCTGCTAGCTTTTCTTCTTGTTCTTCACTAACCTCTTCTTCTCTTTCTGCAGCTTCTATTGAAATAGAAACACTAAGATCTTTACAAGTTTCTCTCTTAACTGGTTCTTAGAAGGTTATACCCGGTTCATCTTTTACTTCTTTGTTGCATTTTTCCTAAGGTTCATTAGGGGATTCATCAACCCTGACATTGATACTTTCAACAATTTTTTGAGTTCTATTGTTGTAGCACTTGAGAGCTTTTCTCTTTGTGGAATATCCTAGAAATATTCCTTCATCACATTTTACATCAAATTTTCTCAAATGCTCAACTCTCTATAAAGATATTTGTAAGACAACATTTTTGACAGTAGACATAGATAAGAAGATAAGCAAGATATAGGATGAAATCAACAAACTTGCTAACAATTTTGTAAACTCACTAGATACACTATCAGTTTTTGAATAGCAGATAACAAATTTTGAGGATGAATTACTAAAGTTGGGAAGAGAAAAGGAGAGAATAGTGGATAAGGCAAAAAGCTTAAGGTTAAGACTAAGTCCAAGATTGGACTATCTAGCATCACTACGGAAGGACATATCTAAGACATTAGTACAGGGACAGAGGACACCGATAGAATATATGTAGCACCTCACCGGTACAGTTCACAGAATAGAGGTTGCAATAAAGGATAGTAATGCAGCACCTCACCACTTTCTTTCTCTACTAATGCTCTAAAAGCTTTGAATTTTCCAAATGCTTTAGACTTGTCTTTCAAGAATGTGACCCACATCATTCTTGAGCAGTCATCAGTAAGAATCATAAAATACCTATCTCCCTGAATACTTCTAGTTTTCATAGGACCACATAAATCAGTGTGCACAAGGTCAAGTAAATGCTCTGTTGAGAAAGACTTACCTTTAAAAGTTGAGGAAGACATCTTCCCAAGTTGACATTCTCTGCACAAAGAATTCCTAGGTTTGTTTAGTAATGGTAATCCTCTTATTTCCTTGATTTTACTAGCTTTAACAATATTGTCAAAGTTCATATGACAAAGTCTTCTATGCCATATCCAGCTGTCATCAAACTTAGCCATTAGACATTGACTTATCTTGGCATTCAACCGAAATAGGTTACCTCTGGTCTTCTTACTGGTGGCAATAAGTTCACCACTCTTCCCAAATATACTGCAAACTCTACCTTTGAATTCCAAAACTAGTCCTTTATCATTCAACTGAGCAACACTCAAAAGGTTATGCTTAAGTCCTTCTACCCAATAGACATCATCTGCACTGCTTTTTCCATTTAGTGAGCTGGACCCTTTACCTTTTACCAAGCATGGTGCATCATTTCCAAATCTGACAGCACCTCCATCATATTCCTCCAGAGATAGAAACTTTCTCCGGTCGCCAGTCATGTGATGAGAACAACCACTATCAATTATCCACTCATTGGAGTTGTCAATGCGAGAGACAAGAGACTTCTTGTCAGACACTTCTTCTTTTACTGCTACAAACACTATGTCTTCATTTTCTTCATCCTCTAATTCATTCCTAAACAATTGACACCTTCATCCACAGTGACTAGACAATTTCTTTTGTTTCCTCCTTTATAATTTCTGAGCCTCTTCGGTTTATCCTTATTGTCATTGTTAGGATAGTTTACAGCTATATGTCCTATCTTGTTGCAGGAAAAGCATTTTAAAGGAAGTTTAACTCTATACTTCGCAGTTCCCATTGGAAGTCTTTTAGCAAGAAGAGCTTCAAACTCCATCAGAATCTCTTCATCATCCATATCTTTGCATTGTCTAGATTCATAACTGGTACTAGTTTCTTTTCCTTTTCTGGATGGTACATTAGATTCTTTTGTTGGCATATGCACACTCCAATGAGACATTGTAGGTGATTGAAGGTTTTTTCATTGATGGCAACCTTACAATCCTATGGCACCGGCAAGGCATTACACCAGCATCAGCTAAACACACTCTACACCGACACTTAGAACACTGGCACCGTCATAGAGAAAGGAAGCATACCGGCACAGAGGCCGACAGGATTTTTGATATATTATATTTTGTTTATTATTGTAAAAAATTTGTAAGAAGACTTGATATCATTGTAAAATGGCTTGTATATATAAGAAGTCATTGTAGAACATTTTGTAAGTGATAGGCGAAATAAGGCAGACCTATTATGTGAAATATAGGTTAAGGGTATATGTAAAGAATAGAGCAGAAAACGGTACTGAATCTGGCATTGAAGATGCTATTGTAAAGCAGTACAAGTTATTAGATTTGTATAATCCACATTGTAAGTCAGTGAGACTTCCCATTTGAGCAGTGAGCTCTAGGCACTTGGCCTTCCTGCATGTGCAAGCCCCTCTTGTAAGTAATATTCTCTTATTGGCCAATAAGTGAATATTGTGGGTCACAAATCCCACTGAGATTTTTCCCACACTGGGTTTCCTCATTAAAAATATTGTGTTATGGTGTGTTTCTTATTTGGTTGCTTTCATTTCTGTTTATTGGATTAATTCTTGCATACCGATACACTGTTATAATATGCTCTACATGTTTTAAGTTAAGAAAATCTATTCTTTGGTTAGATATTGATTCACCCCCCCTATCAGTATCTATGGGAATCCTAACAATTGGTATAAGAACTTGGTCCTCTATTTTCAGAAGCCTAATAGCTTGATGAAGATCTTGGCACCGGTAGAGATGGAAAATCTAATGAAGCAACTTGAAGCAGCTCTCTCAGACTATGATGCAAAAAAATTGAAAAACATCAAACTTGAAGATGATCTGAAGGCAGCTCAGGACATCATTCAAGCACTTCAAGAGAATTTTACCATTGCAAGGAACAAGAGAAGAGAACTTTGTGAAAAGATACAAAGTGATAATGATGAAAAAGAAACTCTTAATGATACAATAAGCAAGCTCAAGGAAGAGAACATGGCAACAAAGAATGAGATGCAGGATATGACTATGAGATTTTGCAAAGAAATTGAAGAGAGGAAAAAGAATGAAGAGGAATTGACTAGAAGACTGAATGATGCTGAAAATACAAATACAAGACTTGGTTATGAAAATGACTTATTGAAAATAGATTTGTTGCATACACAAAATGACTCAAATGAACTCATGAGATAGAAAGAAATCTTGGAAAGAGAATTGGCTGCTGCAAATCAACACAAGGAAAAATTCAAGAAAAGCTCAAAAGAACTTAATGACATAATAAAGAATCAGAAACCAAATGGTGATAATAATGGTTTAGGCTTTGAAGTTGGTGAAAGCTCCGGTACTGCAAACACATAGGATCACAGGAAACCGGTAAGACAACCAAATGCTTATAAATTCAATGAAAAATGCTTTAACTATAATAAGTATGGTCATAGAGCGAATCAATGTAGATCTAGAAATTATCAGAATACCAATACACCCACCGGTCAATGTTCAAAATGTAATAAAGTTGGTCATAACTCTGAAAATTGCAGAATGAATATAAGATGTTATGTTTGTGGAAGATTTGGGCACTTATCTAATCAATGCAGAACACAAACCGGCATAGGTTATGGAAAGGCTATCCAAAAAAATAGTAAAGAAAGTTGATGCAGCCATGAGAAGAGGATGTAGGAAGGCAAAGGAAATAAAAGAAGATGTACTTAAGAAAACCAGTATCACGGAGGAAGAGTTAGCAACATTACAGCCTGAAACTCACATATCACTGGTAGCAACATGTTCAGAGAATGACATGCCTACAACTTTCAAAAGAGTTTTAAGGAAAAGAGATCCCTCACTAGCAACCACACCCTCACCTAGGAGAACAAGACTTAAACAACAAGCAGTGAGATCTCCGGTTAGGAAGACTAGACCCAAGAAAAAGCTGACACCTAAGAAGAAGAAGAGGACTCAACAAGACATGGCCCCTCTTGAAAAATTGCTAAATGAAATAATGGAGGAAGGAAAACTAAAGAATGTAAAGAAATTGTATGATACTTTTACTGCAGATGAAAAAGAACAAGTAGAAAACAATGTTATACTGCACATGGACATGTACAAGAAGTTTTTATTGGAAGTAGTAGATGAATTACCTGAAGAATTGTTTAGGAGACTAGAAGCAAGGAGACAAGTAGTAGTAGAACTTGATAAGAAAATCAAGGTAGAAAAGCTACTTGTTGTGTACCCAGTGAACTCACCCAAAGAAATAGATGATTTAATTGTTGAAGCCAACTGGTTAGTATTTTCTACTGCACACCGACACATTGCATTAATGGTTGGAAGAGTCAATGAGGTAAAAGAGGACACAAAGAAGGCATGGGATATTTTCTTAGTAGAAAAAGAAAAACAAGAATACAGGAATCCCAAACCAATAAAAGTATATTAGAAAGAAAAAGACAAGGGTAAAGGTAAAGTTGGTGGACCACCTAGTATCAAAGTTAAAGACAACTTAGCCCCACCTTCTTTGAGTACTACACCAGTAACAACTACTACAGAAGATCAACCGGCAGTTGAAAGTATAGATGTAGAGGATGTCAATCCTAATCCTGAAGTCTTATATACAGTGGATGTTGATACACAAAAGATCAACATTGTGGTAGATAAAGATACAACAAGTAAGACTAAAATGGCTAGTGAGCCACCGGTAGCTGAGCAAACTGATAACACATAAAAGAAACTGGCAGATGATAACACAGAAGAATAGGTAGAGACAAAGACTCAGACTAAGATAGGGAAACAAACAGGGAAAAAAGCAGAGCAACAGGCTAAAGAAGGAACAGGAATAGATTCATGTGGAAACAGTGCCACTGGCAACTGGTGAACAACGAAAACCACCAGTAAAAGAAATGAAAACACAAATAGACCTACCAGAGGTCAATACAGGCTTGGTTACTTCTACCACTGGTGGTATTTAGAATGTAGGTTCCTCATCAACAGGCTACAAATCAACTAATGTGATTGAGGTACTTTTGGATTCAATTAAAAGGACAACTGATTGTAGTTCACAAGCTTATAAAGCTATAGATGATACAATCCCAGTTTTGAAAATCATAGCTCCTAACTGTAACATAGACAATAAGGATTCTTTAAGTCAATTGGACACTTTGACTAAATACATCACTAAGAACATAGTGACTATTGAGCAAATAAAGGAAGAGGCAATTAAGGAGAAGTTGGAAAAAGAAAAAGAAAAATTCTTTGAGGATCAAATAAAGAAGTGTAATAGGGAATTTGATACACTTCTACCAGAATTGTGCAACTGAATAAAGGAGTTAAAAACTCTGTATAAAGATATTTGTAAGACAAAATTTTTGACAGTAGACATAGATAAGAAGCTAAGCAAGATACAGGATGAAATCAACAAACTTGCTGACAATTTTGTAAACTCATCAGATACACTATCAGTTTTTGAATAGCAGATAACAAATTTTGAGGATGAATTACTAAATTTGGGAAGAGAAAAGGAGAGAATAGTGGATAAGGCAAAAAGCTTAAGGTTAAGACTATGTCTAAGATTGGACTATCTAGCATCACTATGGAAGGACATATCTGATACATTAGTACAATAACAAAGGACACCAGTAGAATATATGTGGCACCTCACCGATACAGTTCATAGAATAGAGGCTACAATAAAGGATAGTAATATAGCACCTCAACACTTTCTTTCTCTACTAATTCTCTGAAAGCTTTGAATTTTCCAAATGCTTCAGACTTGTCTTTCAAGAATGTGACCCACATCATTCTTGAGTAGTCATCAGTAAGAATCATAAAATACCTATCTCCCTGAATACTTCTAGTTTTCATAGGACCACATAAATCAGTGTGCACAAGGTCAAGTAAATGCTCTACTGAGAAAGACTTACCTTTAAAAGTTGAGGAAGACATCTTCCCAAGTTGACATTCTTTGCACAAAGAATTCTTAGGTTTGTTCAGTAACGGTAATCCTCTTATTTCCTTGATTTTACTAGCTTTAACAATATTGTCAAAGTTCATATGACAAAGTCTTCTATGCCATATCCAACTGTCATCTAACTTAGCCATTAGACACCAACTTATCTTGGCATTCAACCGAAATAGGTTACCTCTGGTCTTCTTACCGGTGGCAATAAGTTCACCACTCTTCCCAAATATACTGCAGACTCTACCTTTGAATTCCAGAACTAGTCCTTTGTCATTCAACTGAGCAACACTCAAAAGGTTATGCTTAAGTCCTTCTACCTGGTAGACATCATCTATACTGGTTTTTCCATTCAGTGAGATGGACCCTTTACCTTTTACCAAGCATGGTGCATCATTGTCAAATCTGACAACACCTCCATCATATTCCTCTAGAGACAGAAACTTTCTCCAATCGCCAGTCATGTGATGAGAACAACCACTATCAATTATCCACTCATTGGAGTTGTCAATGCGAGAGACAAGAGACTTCTTGTCAGACACTTCTTCTTTTACTGCTACAGACACTATGTTTTCATTTTCTTCATCCTCTAATTCTTCATCAGTGACACCTTCATCCATAGCCACTAGACAATTTCTTTTGTTTCCTCCTTTATACATTTTGAGCCTCTCTAGTTTATCCTTATTGTCATTGTTAGGACAGTTTATAGCTATATGTCCTATCTTGTTGCAGGAAAAGCATTTTAAAGGAAGTTTAACTCTATACTTCGTAGTTTCCTTTGGAAGTCTTTTAGCAAGAAGAGCTTTGAACTCCATCAGAATCTCTTCATCATCCATATCTCTGCATTGTCTGGATTCATAACTGGTACTAGTTTCTTTTCCTTTTCTGGATGGTACATTAGATTCTTTTGTTGGCATATGCACATTCCAATGAGACATTGTAGGTGATTGAAGGTTTTGTCATTGATGGCAACCTTACAATCCTATGGCATCGGCAAGGCATTACATCGGCATTAGTTGAACACACTCTACACCGGCACTCAAAACATCGGCACCGGCACAAAGGCCGACAAGAGTTTCGATATATTATATTTTGTTTATTATTGTAAAAACTTTTTAAGCCGACTTGATATCATTGTAAAATGACTTGTATATATAAGAAGTCACTGTAGAACATTTTGTAAGTAAGTGATAGGTGAAATAAGGTAGACCTATTATGTGAAATATAGGTTAAGGGTATATATAAAGAACAGAGCAGAAACTGGTACTGAATCTGGCATTGAAGATGCTATTGTAAAGCAGTACAAGTTATTGGATTTGTATAATCCACATTGTAACTCAGTGAGACTTCCCATTTGAGTAGTGAGCTCTAGGAACTTGGCCTTCCTGCATGTGCAAGCCCCTCTTGTAAGTAATAATCTCTTATTGGCCAATAAGTGAATACTGTGGGTCACAAATCCCACCGAGATTTTTCCCACATTGGGTTTCCTCATTAAAAATATTGTGTCATGGTGTGTTTCTTATGTGGTTGCTTTCATTTATGTTTATTGGATTAATTCTTGCATACCGGTACACTGTTATAATATGCTCTACATGTTTTAAGTTAAGAAAATCTATTCACCAGTTAGATATTGATTCACCCCCCCCCCCTCTTAGTATCTGTGGGAATCCTAACATCTTTAAAGGCTGACTCAATCTTTTGAACACTACCATCATAGCTATTCAACTCATATGCAGTTAACTTTTCAATAATAGAATCTAAGGATACCTTGGTTTTATCAATAGACTTCAGTTCCTAGATAGCAGCAACTCTAATTGCGTAGATTGGTAATAATGATCTAAGGACTTTACTAACAACAATGGTATCATCAATAGTTCCACCAGCACTTTTGATATCTCCAACCATAGTCTTAACCCTAATGCCATACTGCTGAATGGTTTCACCTTCAACCATCCTTATATCCTCAAATTTACCTCTAAGGCTTTCTTCCTTAGATTTCTTTACATGCTCATCACCACCATAGATGTTTTCTAGTGCATCCCATACCTCCTTTGGTGTGTCCTTGTTTTGAACATCAATAAACTCAGTATCTGATAGGCTGCTAATAAGAGCTTCCATGACCTGCCCATTTTCCTTGATTTCTCTCTTCTAATCATCAGTCAAAGTGCTAGTGGGAGTCACAAAGGCATTCTCAACATAGATCCAGTGTTGAGCACCCATATTCTTGATTTAAATCTTCATTTTGTCCTTCCATATCTTAAAGTTATCTCTATTGAACTTAGGACCTTCTCTCTTCATCATTACAATAGGATCTTTTACCTCAAGCGGTTAAGCTTATATCACCGACGACCTGGAGGTGCTCTGATACCAATTGATGAATAATGATCAATAATATATACCCCAACCAGTATTCAGAAGGGGGCTAATTCAATATAGATAAAAACTTTCAACAACTTATCTATTTAAAACAATACCAACTATTTGTCACCATTACTGGTTAAACACAGTAAGACACTAGACACCAAAGACTGATAACTCTGAACACTTCAAATACAATCAATACTTGACATCAACTTCATCCATAAACATATGCATGTGATATACTAGTAATATCATAACCTATTAACTCTGCATGCATAATCTCTCAACCAAATAATTCTGAAACATCACATGAAAAATGCATAACACATAACACATAGATTTTTCATGTGGAAACCCAAATGGGAAAAAATCACGGTGGGAATGAATACCCACAATCTTGTTTGAACTCTTTTGAAGCTCGCCCTTTTAGGAGCCTAGTCCAGTTAAAGACTTTATAATAAGGTTCTGTTAGGAACCGATCCTATTAGAGATCACCCGATTAAGGAATGGCTATATACCCTATTAAAGGTTGAAACCCTATTAAAGGTTACCTCGCTATAGGATTTGAAGAGCTCAATGATCTTGAGTCACCTGGTTACAGGTTTTACAATAAGCCTGTTAAAGTTGTTAGGTCCCAAAGGCAATTGAGAGGGGGGGTGAATCATTTATCAAGTAAATTTAAATCAAAACAACTTTAAACAACCTTAATTCTTAATACCGGTAAACCAAACTTTATTGCCGGTAGACAGTTTTATTAGTTAATTACAGTACCGATAAATATTAATGCATGAAACAGAAATATAATAACATCCACAACACATAACACCAATATTTGTACGTGGAAACCCTGTAAGGGGAAAAGCCACGGTGGGAAACCTTACCCACAATCAGATGATACTACTACAAATAGTATGTGTATACAAATGGGGTTTGAACATGTAGAAAGGCCAAGCACCTAGAGCTCATTGCTCAATCACAAATGGGAGTCACGCTGACTACAATTGGATGGTTAAATCCAATGATGATGTACTACTCAAAATAGCATCTTCATATGCTGGATTCAGTACCGATTTAGTTTTGATAAGCCTTCAAAAACATTTCATCAACCTTCAAGAGATGTCTGTGTGTATAGCTCTGCTTATTTTTTGCATATACCGAATTACAATCCTCCTTTTATTCACATTTTGATCTTACAAATAAGACCTTACATTTATACCATAACCTAAGACCAATTTTAGTAGGTCAACTCTAAAAGATATTATAATAAAATCAATTTATAGATAAATCAATGATCAATACAATAACTGATACAACATGTCATCTTAATGCATTTACAACAATAATAAATCATCTCCTTGATGTGCCATGTTGATCTGAAATAGATAAGCCTGCTAGTGCTTAACCTGGACCTATTTGCCGGTAACAGAAAATATGTAATTACAAATATACCAATTAACAAAACTCCAAGACAAAGTATCCAAACGATGTCTTTGACATAACCAAGTATTCTCCATGTTGTTCCAAGTGTTGGTGTACAATATATCCTGCCAGTGAACTAGATACCAGTGTCTGTGCATAAATCACTTGTCTGTCGGTGAACATTGTCAATTCTCCATAGTTGATAAGTGCTATTAGGTGTTGACATCAATGACAAAACCATATCAACATATCCAAAATACCAACAATCTCCCCCTTTGGCATTGATGGCAACACAAGATGGAAAAACCATCAAAGTGCCAAAATAGAAATGCCAAATACCAAAAACCAACAATCTCCCAAAAAGATCATAACCAAATTCAAATGTAGAGAATAATCAATCTCTCCTAAAATAACAATCTCTCCCCAAAGATATGGTCTTTCCTCCTAAGGGAAATTTGTGTTTTTCCATATCACTCTCTCCCCCTTCGATATCAAATGCCAAAGCTTTATAGAAAACCAAGTTCAAATACAAAATACCAACTTCTTCAGTATACCAACTACTCCCCCTGAGAAGTAGCTTTCCTCATAAAAAACCAGGGTAAAAGATTTCTCTATTAGTTCTGTTAGTTGATGATAAACATCAATTGTCTAAGTCTCTACCGGTGGGGGTATGACCCCAAGCTAATCTCTTAGATATTCAAAAGTCTCCTTAGGCAAAGGCTTAGTAAAAATATCTGCAATCTGCTCTTTAGTATTCACATAAACCAGTTTTCCTTTTTTTGCTTCAACATTCTCTTTCAGAAAATTCAATTTGATAGAAACATGTTTAGTTTTAGAATGTAGTGCCAGATTCTTAGATATATGAATTGCTGCAGTGTTATCATAATAGATAGTTATAGGTTCCTTGCATTTTACTGTTTTGTCCTTCAACATTTGTTTAAGCCATAATACCTGTGTATAGTTTGTTGTTGCTGCAACATATTCTGATTCTATTGTTGATAAAGATGTGCAACTTTGTTTCTTACTCAACCAAGAAATTAATCTGCTATCAAGGAAAAATGCTCCACCGGTGGTGTTTTTCTGTCATCTACATCTTCTGCCCAATTTGCATCTATGTATGCACATAATTCAAAGTTTTCATCTCTCAGATACCATAAGCCAAGATTTGTAGTGCCTTGTAAGTACCGAAAAATCCTTTTTACTGTTGATTCATGATTTTCTCTAGGATTACTGTTAAATATTGAAACAATACATACTACATTCATAATATCAGGTCTTGTTTGTGTCAAATACAGTAAACCTCCTATCATAGATTTGTACCTGGTTGGATTAACAAGTGTTAAGTTATCCCCTAGTGATAATTTGTCATTTGTAGTCATAGGTGTGCTTACCGGTTTAGAGTTCTCCATGCCAAATTTGTTTAATAACTCCTTCAAATACTTGGATTGACTTAAGAATATACCTTTATTAGTCTGTGAAATCTGCAATCCTAAAAAGAATTTTACTTCTCCAATCATAGACATTTCAAATTCTTGCTGCATTTCAATAGAAAAGTTTTTACATAATCCATCTTCTCCTCCAAAGCTTATATCATCAAAAAAAACTTCTATAACCAAGATGTCATCATTAGTTATTTTATAGTATAAATTGTTGTCAGTATCACCTTTAGAAAAACCAATCTTTAAAAGATATTTATCCAACCTAGCATACCAAGCTCTTAGAGATTGCTTCAATCCATACAAAGCTTTCCTTAATTTGCAAACCATATCTTTGTTATCTGTTAAAGAAAATCCATCCGGTTGTTCAATGTACACTTCTTCTTCAAGGTCTCCATTCATAAATGCACATTTGACATCCATTTGATATACTTTGTAGTTCTTATGTGCTGCAAAAGCCAAGAATAATCTAATTGCCTCAATTCTAGCTACCGATGCAAAGGTTTCATTATAATCAATTCCTTCTTTCTGTGAATATCCCTTACCATCTTCATTAATTTTTTTTCTGAATACCCATTTAGTTCCAATTACATTTTTGTCTTTAGGCCAGGGAATTAATGTCCATGTGTTATTTTTCTCAATTTGTTCTAATTCTTCTTCCATAGCTTTAATCCAGTGTTTATCCTCATATACTTCATTAATTGACGCTGGTTCAATTTGAGAAATAAGACATACCTCTTCATTTTCCAATCTTCCTCTTGTCATAACTCCTTGATATTTGTTCCCACTTATTTGTTCTTCAGAGTGGTTCAATCTTACTTACTGGGGTTTCTTTGTTTGTTGTTGTTTATCAGTTACAGTGGAATTTTCAGATGATACTGGTGTAATTGGATCTTCATTCTATATCGGTGTGCTCGGTGTAGGCTCATTTGTCAGTATCTTTGTTGCCGGTTCAGAGTCTATGTACCTTGAATTTCCTCTAAATTGTTCATCAATCTTCACATTTGTGCTTTCAATGATTTTTTGCAATCTTTTGTTAAAACATCTATATGCCTTTCTCTTAGATGAATAACTAAGAAATATTCCTTCATCACTTCTAGTATCAAATTTTCCAATATACTCATCTCTTCTAATATAGCCTTTACTTCCAAAAATTCTGAAATATTTAAGAGTAGGAGTAATACCAAACCATAGTTCATGACGGGTCTTATTGGTTTCACCTTTGATGTGAACTTTGTTAAATGTGTAGACTGTTGTGCTTACTACCTCTCTCCAATATACATGTGCTAGATTTGATTTTGATAACATACTCCTTGCTGCATCCAAGATAGTTCTATTTTTCCTTTCTACAACTCCACTTTGTTGTGGTGTCTGGGGTGCTGATAACTGTCTTCTGATTCCATTCACTTCACAAAATGTATTAAATTCCTTAGATAGAAACTCACCTCCTTGATCTGATCTTAGACATTTGATTTTCTTACCGGTTTCATTTTCTACCATTGCCTTGAACATTTTGAATTTCCCAAGTGCTTCTGATTTTTCTTTGAGAAAGGTAACCCAACACATTCTAGAATAGTCATCAATGATTAGCATAAAATATCTATCACCTTGTAAGCTTTTAGTTCTAGCTAGACCACATAAATCAATATATTAAGTCAAGAGCATTATTGGATTTTTCTAAAACTTTTAAAAGATGCTCTTACTTGTTTTCCAAATTGACATCCCTTACATACCGGATTGTGAGGCTTAACAATTTTAGGTAAATCTCTAACTGCCTTAATAGTACTGATATTCACAATGCAATCAAAATTTACATGACAGAGTCTCTTATGCCATAGCCAAATTTCATCAATATGTGCAATCAAGCATGTTTTTTCATTGTTATTTAGATGAAAGATATTACCTCTAGTTTGACTACCGGTTGCTATTTCCAAACCAGATCTGTTCATGATTTTGCATTTACCATTTTTGAATTGTAACTGAAAACCTTTTTCAACTAATTGACCAACACTCAAAAGATTATGTTTTAAACCTTCAACATAGTAAACATTATCAGTATTGTGCTTACCATCAAGAGATATTGTACCTTTTCCTTTGATCAAACAAGCTTTATCATCTCCAAATCTTACTAGACCTCCATTATATTCCTGAAAAGTCAAGAATTTACTTTTATCACCAGTCATATGATGTGAGAATCTTGAATCAATGATCCATTCATCCTTAACTTCTATTTTAGTTGCCAGGGCCTGCTCTACCAGTTGAACAGTAGGTGTCGGTTGGTCTTCTATTATAGCAACAAAGACCCATCCATTGTCTGTCGGATCCTCATCAAAATCATCAGTAACTCCTTCATCAACAACATAACAAGATTTGTCTTTATTCTTCTTAAATTTTTATCTCTGATATTCAAGGTTAGGTTTGTATGTTCTTTTAGCTTCTTCTCTTAGTCTAGGATGTCTATCGGGGCATCTTGAAGCCATATGACCCATCTTATTGTAGTTAAAACATTTAAAGGGTGCTTTACCTTCATACTTACTTCCAACTGGACCTTTAGGCATTTTTCTTGCAAATAGTGCTTCAAGTTCTTCATTTTCTCTCCTGCTTTCTTCAAGTTCTTTTGCATAAAAGGCTTTCCAATCAGATTTGTCAAATGATAGTGTGACTGATCTTGATGCCTTAAAAACTAAATCAGTTTTTATAGTAGCAACAGGACCAAATTCCTCAATTTCAAAGGCTGAAAGTTTTCCAATCAATGTATCCCTAGTTACTGATGTATTAGGCATTGTTCTTAGTTCATTTATAGCAGTAACTTTCATTTTGTATGCCGGTGGTAATCCTCTTAAAACTTTTGAGACAATTTCATCTTCACTTAAGGTTCCTCCACAACATTTAATACCCAAAACAATTTCATTGACTCTTTCCATAAAAGCAGAAATTCTTTCATCTTCTTCCATTTTCAGATTTTCATACCTGACCCGGAAGCTTTCAAGTTTTGCAATTTTGACTGTGGAATCTTCTTCATTCAATGTTTCCAAATGGTCCCAAATGGATTTAGTAGTAGACCTATCTAGTAATCCCATGATTTACTGATCTGATAATGCACTCAAGAGTGCTTCTCTTGCCTTGCAATCATTTTCTTCATCTTTAGTTAGATTTGGTGGATTAGGCTAGCTTTGAGTAGGAGCAGTATAGCCATTCTTTGTAACTTCCTAGATATCCTTTCCAATGCAATTCAGATGTGTCTCCATCCTGATCTTCCATATCCAATAGTTGGTTCCATCAAGTTCATGACTATCCTTCCTTAAACAGTTAGAAGACATTGGATCTCCTCAAGCTGTTAAACTTCTGCAAAAAGAGGACTAGGCTCTGATACCAATTGTTAGGTCCTAGAGACAACTGAGAGGGGGGGTAAATCAGTTGCCAAGTAAATTTAAATCAAAACAACTTTAAACAACCTTAATGCTTAATATCGGTAAACCAAACTTTATTGCTGGTAGATAGTTTTATCAGTTAATTGTAGTACCGATAAAGTTTAATGCATGAAACATAAATATAATAACATCCACAACCCATAACACCAATATTTGTATGTGGAAACCTTGTAAGAGGAAAAACCACAATGGGAAACCTTACCCACAATCAGATGATACTACTGCAGATAGTATGTGTATACAAATGGGGTCTGCACATGTAGAAAGGCCAAGCGCCTAGAGCTCACTGCTCAATCACAAATGGGAGTCACACTGACTACAATTAGATGGTTGAATCCAATGATGATGTACTACTCAAAATAGCATCTTCATATGCTGGATTCAGTACCAGTTTAGTTCTAATAAACCTTCAAAAACCTTCCATCAACCTTCAAGAGATGTCTGCATGTATAGCTCTGCTTATTTTTGCATATACTGAATTAAAATCCTCCTTTTATTCTCATTTTGATCTTACAAATAAGACCTTACATTTATACCATAACCTAAGACCAATTTTAGTAGGTCGGCTCTAAAATATATTACAATAAAATTAATTTACACATGACCAATGCAATAACCAATACAACATGTTGGCTTAATGCATTTACAACTTTTCAACACTAAGCATCATCGACCTTATAGGCAACAGTTAGGTCAGTAACATAAACCCTAAACCCTAAGCATCTTAGGTTTACAACATAGGCAGTCCAATCCTGACCATCTAAACATATTGCATAGAGTATTACAATTTCAAAATAGATCACAAGACATTCTGCATCATTCATTCATTGCCGCACATGGGAATCAGTAACCCATCAAGCTCTCTTCTCATACCACTAAGAAGAATGATCGTTCCTGAGGTAGACTTCAAACGCGATCAATCTTCTCATTCAAGATCCTCAAGAAAATCCTTCACATACACAAGGTTGTCGTGGCACCTTGATTTCATTCACATCTCTTAGCTAACTCATCACAGAGTTATTATCGGTTGCATAGCACAAGCTGGATTGCCAAACCAATAACCCTAGAGCTGAGATTACCAACTAGTAATCACACTTAGTGAAACAACGACACTGGTTCACTGAATCTCCTCATACCTTTTCATACCGGTTCACTTGATCTTATTGACATCAATGACAACATACATTATCATCATATCAACATGCTAGTTCATCATATGCCAATGATATCCAACAGTTGCTACCTTGGATGATTCGATTGGTACATTTTCCCGTGTTCCAAAAGGAGTCATGTATGTTGAAGATATTAGAGCCTACATTCACTAATATATTGAGGATTTGGGAACTAGTGATATTAAGAGCATATATATGAGAGAGTTAATGGGAGATTCTGGAAAGATTAAGCCTGAGTACAAGCATATTGAGGATCTAGGGTTTACCGATATTTTGGACATTCCTGAATTTGAAGATGAAATTGTTAGGTATGTTTTGAGTAGAGTGCATGGAGAGTTTATTTGGTTGAATAGACCATATAATATCTCAAAGGAGGCCATCAAGGAAATCACTGGTTTACCGTAGGTTGGGCAACATCTAGAGAAGAAGGTTTCTAATGATCATGTCAACAAAATCACCGATGCAACTTCGGACAGGTGATCAATGAGGATTAGCACTATTACTGACAGAGACATCAGATTTGGTAGCATGGTTATTGAGTATAAAGTAACTCAATCAAACCGACTAAATTCTATTTCTAGCTCCTACATTTATGCAGCACATAAAATGATGAGAGAAAATGAGAAGTTAGATCTATGTGGTTGGATGTTGGATGAACTGTTGATTAACTTAGGAAAGAGTAAAGGAGAAAAGAAAGGAACATTTTGTATCGTAACTTAATTGTTTGTTTAATGATATTTTTCATCAATGTAACTCCTGATTTTGGGAAGAGACAATGGGTATTTGATATCCTGGTATGGAGGCAACTGAAACAATCCATTGCTTCATTAGGTAGTTAGTGAGATGACAAAGTATGGGGTTATTTTAAAGAATTTCAAAAGGCTATGAATTCTAGGATGAGGGTTCCTAAGCACATTTTTGATAAATATTCAACTGACATATGCTTCATGGTCAAGAAATATGAAACACTCATGGAAGCGGTCAAACCCCGAAAGATCTAGATTGAGGAGATGGGTTATGAAGTTGATGCACAAATTCTTGATGCTTATGCACAAATGATCATTGGTGCACTGGTAGAAGAAAATGTAAAAACCT
Source organism: Cryptomeria japonica (assembly GCF_030272615.1). Lineage (NCBI taxonomy): Eukaryota > Viridiplantae > Streptophyta > Pinopsida > Cupressales > Cupressaceae > Cryptomeria > Cryptomeria japonica. Next base: position 706,806,291 of record NC_081408.1, read on the forward strand.
TTGGCACTGCTAAGCAAAAGAAGCAAGAGGTTGAAACTGAGTTCAACTGGAAGAAGAGAGAGAATCAAGAAAGTAAGGAAAGTAAGTTTTTTGAAAGGGTTTCACAGGACATCAAAGCATTAATTGATGTTGTCTTGGAGAAAGGCAGGAAGAGAAAAGAACCAGAAATTTTCATTGAACCAATTGCAGTTGAATTTGCATCTAAAGATGACATACCCCTAGCATTTAAAAGGGTATCGAGGAAGAAAAATGAAGAAACTAAGGTAGAAGCAAAGAAGCAACTGGTTAAGAAAGTTACATTAAAGTTACCGGCACAAAAATGAGCTCCAAAAGAAACACCTTCTGCCCCATCCAGTACTGGAAGAATGAAGAAGATGGATGACACTGATCTGGCACTTGTTACCGATAATGTAACTATTATTATACCCAAGACTTGTGCAGAATTAGTAGATGAAATAACTAAGGGTGGTATGTTAAAGAATGTACAATTGTATTATGAGCATTTGGATGACATTGAACAGAGAGAAGTTGAGGAGGCGGTTTTGTTGTATTTGGATATCTATAAGATAGCCTTGATAGAAATTGAAAATCAAATACCAGCACAATTGTATGATATGTTAGATTCTAGAAGACTATTAGCAATGCAAGAAGACAATCATATAAAGGTTCAAGAGTTATTATATGTTTGTGTTTCCATTGCTCCAGAGGAAATGGATAAGACACTCGAGATTACAGATAGGAAAATCTTTAACAACAAGCATCGAATAATTAGTCTTATGTTAGGTAGAGTAAATGAGATAATCAGGGAGACCCACAAGGCATGGGTTAAGTTATTTGAAGAGGACTGTGGTTTTTATACTTCACCAAAATCTAAGATAGATACTCTAGACATCCTAGTTGAAGGGAAGGATAAAGGTATTGTAGGTACTTCATCTACAATTTTGAAAAATGTTAAGAGAGTGGAAATTGAGCCCCTAGTAGATAGAAATGTGCAGACAAATTTTGAGATACCAGCACATATAGAGAATGTAAAGGTTGATAATGTACAAGTTACTAATGTTGAGGAAAACAGTCCTCTGAATCAGGATGTACAAGTTGAGGTCATAGTTCATAAGGAGGAACCGGCAATAACTGATACTACACCAAGTGGCGAAGCCACCGGTGCAAGAGAGGAAGCTATAAAGGTTAAATCATCAGAGGAAAAGAAATAGGAATCTGACAGGGAACCGGTAGTGAGTCCATTGTTGTCAATTGACACCTCATAGGCTGAAAAGAAAAGCATAATCAAGATGAGTTCTACTGAACTCATGATGATGGTTGCAAAGAAAATGTTGAAGGAGGGATCTATGGATAAAGGAGTTATCAATTAGTATATCACTATTTTGCATAGACTAGTCCTGGTGTGCAAGTTTGACAGAGAAGCGAGCCCATCCAGTAAGCTTAAGACAATCACTGAGCACATTTCAAAGGATTTTCAATCCTTGTAGCAGATATCAAACCAGCAAGAACTGGAGAGGTTCACATAGGCAAAGAGAGCTACATTTGATCAAATGTTTGAGTCTGATAGGAAGGAAATCAATGATAAGTTGAAATTGATAGATAATTCTTTAAGGCAATGTACAAATATCTATAGAGTATGTTGCAACACAGGTTTACTTATAATTGATTTCGATAAAAAGATTAAGGATATTAAGGAGAAGACTGCAGGTATAGGCAATTCTTTTGATGGACTGGATTCATTAACTACATCTATAGATGGTCAAATTTTGGTTTTGGAAGCCCAAGTTTCTACTCTTGACAAGGAAAAAGATAAAATTATAAGGAGACCCAAAAGTCTTAGAGGTTTGGTGAGTCCCCAATTGGATTCACTTAGTGTACATAAGGAGTGTATAGATCTGGTTGGTAAGCCCACATCGACAGAGCTCAATGAGAAAGAGTCACTTGCCCATATGCTAAATGGACTTGAATCTATTTCCGGTACTTTCATATCTAGTTGGGATACCTATCTTGAGCTATTGGAGAAGGCCTATCTGGATATTTTCAAATACATCTAGCTCTGCTAAGGTATTTTTGGGATATTCATAAATTGATTCCTTATGATAATAAAAATTTTGATGGGATCATAGAGTAATGTTACAATGCAATAAAATAGATGTAAAGAAAATATATGCTAATCACAAGATTTCAATTTCATTTTTTTTTGCTTTTGACCCAGCCAAACAAGATTTTATTATTTTATAATATTTTTTATCACAAAAATGAAAGTGCAAAGAAGATACCCATATTGAATTTTTAGAGCTTTCTAAAAAAAAAAATTTTGAATAATTCTTTAACCCTAGAAAGCAAATTTATGAAAACAAAACTAATTGACAAAGATTTGATTTTGTATTTATTATTTGACCTCAAAAATAAAAATGTAAAGAATAGACCCCCTCTAAAATTTTGAGAGATTTTCATAAATGTAATTTTTTTTAAAAATCATTGATTTGCAATCGAAAAATCATATTTATTTGAAATCATAAAATCATCATAACTCACTCAAAATTAATGATATGAAGTTAGTTTTTTTATCATAGGATCCTAAGATGATCCCTAACCTTTAGTGAAATAAAATAGAATAATTCGTAGTCATTTGAGAGATATGATGAAATCATTAAAACCCTAGGGTTTATTGCTAGCTTTGTCTCCATGAGGTTAGTTTAGAAATTTTTTGAACAAAATAAGTAAAACCAACATGATAAGGTCAGAAAAACCTCAAAAATTATAGATCAAACAAGAATGTGAGTCCCACTAAGGGTGCCAAAATGTGAAGGTATATAAAATGTGAATCTAAATAAGTTGTAAATAATGTAATGTAAGATGTAAATTGAAAATCAATAATCACTCAATAAAGCTTAAAATCTATGTATAAGTCAAATTATAAACAATAATAGCATAACAAAGACCTTAGATTGCTTCATTGTTTACTCATACTTGTATGTCAGGTGTATAATTTGCTCTCAAATTTTATAGCGTAAATTTGATATCATCGTGATTGTATGAATGCTTGATGCTTGACAATGGATGCTTGATATTGATAGTGCTAGCTTGATAATGATAATGATAGATTGCATACAATAATTTATCATAAGAGTTCTAGCTTTAGTAGAAATGAATGAGTGAAGGTATTATTTATATGTCTCACATAAAATTTTATCAATGGTGCAAATTAATTAGAATGATCAATGGATGAGAAAATTTGAGAGTGGGTAGGGTCTAAATTGGCACATGGATTGATGACATGGAACGATAAAGAGAGTGTAAATGAATAGAGGAAATAAACAAAGCATTAATTTTATTTATTTGAGGTGAGAAAATTACATAAATAATTTGAAATTTATTTAATTTTGAGAGGAAGTGTTAGTTAATTATTTAAAAATTATTAAATTATTGTGCAACAAAAAATGAATTAATTAAATAATAATATTATTTAATTTATTTATTTTTTAGTTAAATATTGCAAAGGCAAGGTAGTTACCATTATATCAAAAACCAAATATGAAATATTACATAGATATTAGGGAGGTCAATGGTACAGGTACCCAATTCCCTCCCCAATTACTTTCAACCTCTCAATAATATCTTTAGGAAAAAAGTCTATGTTATCATTGATGTAGGTGTTGGAAGTACATGTTGTTGTGGTTGTCATTGATGTCAAACTTATTGTTTCAAATTGGTGTTAGTTTGGGATGTCCATGGTGTAGAGATATCTTGTTGTGTTGGTGATGCAATTGTTCTATTGATTTTTTCGGAAGTGTTTGGGGTCCAAAAAGTGTTGCTAATGTTGTTTGTTATTGTTATCTTCTTTGGACATATTTTTGGTATCGTGGATATGATAGTTATGCGGTTTGGAAATATCATTGTGTTCTCCAGGTTTTGTAGCATTATTCATAGCTAGTTGTGATATTCTATGGTATACCTATCCTTAGGTCCGGATATGATTTGTGGAAGATTGTTTGATGTGTTATGGGATCTCATTGTAGCCTATAGAGATCTAAATTAGAGTCATTTGCATTGGAGGATATATTTTGACCATTAATTGCTTATATGGATGTGTAGCGTATTGATATGTTGTTTGTTATATTTCGGTGATTGTGGATTGGTGAATTGATCTTTGGAAAATGTGTTTTGGTCCCCTCTTTCTCCTAGAGTGGATCAATGTGTGTGTGTGTGTGTTTTTGGTCCGTAAGGTTTATTTTGGTTCAAGCCAACTTGGTTCAATCTTTGATGATCTATCATGTATATAAGGATGGATGTGATTGAGTTGAAAGAGATGAGGTGTGGAGTCTATATATGTAATGTGAAGGTAATCAATGAGGTTTGGTGAAGAGAAGAGAAGAAGAACTATGTTCGAATGGTATGCAAGTTGTGCTAAGACTGTGACAGAGATATGAGACAAAGTATAGGCAGTTGAGGTTGAGTTGTATGTATTGATATTGGTCACTTGGTGCAAAGTTTAAGGATAACTTCATGATTAGGAGATCCTTCTTTTCATATCATTTTTGTATCATGCCCTATTGCAATTAGCTTCAGTTTTGCAAGTCCTCTTTTGTATCTTTCCCCAAGAGCAGTTAGCCTTGGTTTGAAAATCCATAGTAGTGAGCTATTTTCTTTGTAATATGATATACATAGTGCATATATTTTATGGGTAGGTGATCCTGTGGTTTTTCCCTATTTGGGTTTTCCATGTAGAAAATCTTGGTGTTCATGCATTTTGGATATGTGTTGTTGATTAATTGTTTGTGTTGCATTAATATCTATTTGGACTTATTCACCCCTCTATATCCTACCTTGGGTTCAATAGTAGGCATCAAAATCCTCCCAATTATAACTTCCATTCTTTGGCCATTTTAATCTTATTGCCTTCAAAATTAAGATCAAATAAACCCAACATGATATTTGACTTGTTATCATTGTTTTAAAATTGGGTTCTTCTTTTCCCATAATTGGCTATGGTATCTTGAAATTTTTCCGAATAGGGTGTAATCCCAAGTGCTTCAGCTTTGTTCTAAACCTTGGGGGTTTAAAGGTTTTTGATTTTTTAGATCTCATCTTTCTTTGTTAAGCCCTCTGGTTTCTATTCTGTCGTTACTTTATTCCACTTAGGTTATGGGTCGTGGGGTCATAGGAAGTGTTCCCCCTTGTTATTTGCCTAGGCGGTTACATTGATTATTTGAAAAAATTTCGCCTTGTATGATTTCATCCTAAGGTGTCAGGCCCAATAATTAGCGATCAACTTGAGAAAGGATCCGATGGTTGGTGCTATTTCATAGGGGTAAAATGCGCCCCCTTTAGGGCCGTGAAATAGCGAGAATGAATGTCAGCCGTCCATGTGTCATGACGGAGGAAGTAAAGAGTGTAGCTATCAAAGATGGTAGGAGCCCCGTGGCTTTCTTCTGGCGTATTAAAAGGTAGCATGTGGCACAAGTCACCACAGTCAACGGGATAGGATTGCAGGTTCAAAGTGGGCCCCACAGGTGACCTGGCAGGTACAGCTGTTACCAATTTAGTGAGACCCTGTGGTTTCTTTCTGGCAAATGACAGAGTGACAAGTCAGCTCCAAAAATGACGAGGCACCGGTTGTCCATGACGTGTCCACGGGCCCACCTCTCTTGAGAGCCTTCTTAGAGGATTAAATGCCGATCAATTTGAAATATGATCCAATGACCCGCGCTATTTCACAAGGGTAAGATGCTCACTTCTTATGGCCGCGAAATAGCGAGAATGAACAAGGACCGTCCACGTGTCATGATGACACGTGGTCTAAAAGGAAATTGTGGGTCCCTATGGTTCCTTTTTGGCAAATGAGAAAATGACAAGTCAGCTCCGAAAGTGACAAGGTGCCATGTGTTCGTGACATGTCCATGGGCCCACCATTTCTAAGAGCCTTTTTAAAGGGTTAAATACCGATCAACTGCAGAGATGATCTGACAATCAGCACTATTTCGCAAGGGTAAAGTGCTCACCCTTTAGGGCCATGAAATAGCGAGAATGAATGTCAGCCGTCCAAGTGTCCTGATGATGACGTAAGAGATAGACCTATTGAGATGAAAGTGGGGCCCCCCATGGGTTTCTTCTGGCAAGTGACAGAGTGACAAATCAGCGCCGCAGGTGACTGGATGCCAGGTGTTAGTGATGAGTCAGCAGGCCCACCATTCCTGAGAACTTTTTCAAAGGATTAATTGGTGATCAACTTGAATGATGATCTAATGGCCGGCTCTATTTTGCAAGGGTAAGATGCTCACTTCTTAAGCCCGTGAAATAGCGAGAATGAATGTGAACCGTCCACGTGTCATGATGATGACATGGGCTAAGAAGAAGGTGTGGGCCCGCCGCAGTATAAAGAAAGACACTCGGCCGGTATCAAATGGAATGCGAAGGGATTTTCAAAGCCAATGGTTGGATGCCACGTGGTATTATGTAGCCAATAGAAAAGTGGAACCTAGAGTAAGGACAAAGCCGTCAATAACGAAAAGGTTATAGTGAGACACTTGCAGGAAGGTTGCGACCCGTTGGAGCTAAAATACGAATTCTCGTATGAATTCAATTTTGAAGGGATGACCGAAGCATGTAGAATCAATGTTATAGTTAAGGCCCAGAGTACAAGTATTTGATTTCCTAACAACCAAGTGAAGATATCTTTTAAAAGATTTTGCAGAAGAGTAATGCAGAGTTATCTTTTTTCAAATACAGAGCAGGCGGTTCAGTTGCAGAGCAAAATTCCTTCAAGCAAGCATCAGGTTCTTTCATATTTTATAGCTATTTCTTGTGTGGTGTTATAAGTAAAAATCATTCTCATGTTGCAGGATTGTTTAAGAAGTGATATTCATCTTATTGCATTTTCAAATGGCTCCTAAAAGGGAATTTTCCGGCAAGGTTGATTATTTAGAAAGAAGTATATGTGATGATTTTTTTAGAATAGTTGATGCTGTCAACTAACCAGGCATCTAAGGCCAAAGAGTTAGTGCCCAAGGATCCCCGTCTAAAGATAGGAGAAGGACTGTATGACAAAGGTAACTGGCTGAGAGACCCACAGGTTGGACTGTCTGGGTTGGGGTTGTTTAGAGTCGGATTTGGAATGAGAAACTCTCCTGCTCCTCAAAACAGTATTTGGGAACTAGATGTTGGAAAACTAGTAGTCCCAGGGGTCTTCCTGGATATAGACCTGCTAACCCAAATGGCATTGAATTATAATCTGGTTACAAGATGCATCCGGGATGTAAATGGGAAAACCCTTGTGGAAATCAATGCGGAAGAATTAAGAACAGCATTTGGGCTCAATGAGTTCACAAACTTCCTAGAACCCATAAATTTTACATAATTAGCCCAAGTATACAGTGCACAGAGGAGTCATCTTAGGAATGGGCCTCTTAAAGAACTTTTTCTGAAAATAGGAGGGTTAGCAGTTGTAGGGCCCAACACACAAGAGCCTTTTTCATTAAGTATGTTTACCTTGAGGGCTAAAGGAATGTATTGGGCACTTTGCCAAGTTCTAGGAGAGGATGCTGAAGCAAATATGCCAAATCATTATTTGCTAATGATTGTTCAGATTTTGAATCCTTCTCTTGCTATCACATTTGATTATGCTTCTTACATTGTCGATGCTATCCATGGAGAGTTGATAGGAATAAAAAATGGGAAGGTGGATAGACCTTTTGGATGGTATTCACTTCTAATGCACCTTTTTCTCTTCAAAGGTGGTGATTATTTTGCCAATGGACTAGACCTAGTTAAAGAGAAGGAAGGAGAGAAAATGCCAGTACAATTATGGAGTACTGTGTTGTCATGGGATAGAGAGGATGCCAGCTTCCTAAAGTTTGATAAATATTTTGCATCTAAAATAAGGACTCTCCTTTGCTCTGATAACCCAAGAGTCCCCAAAGTTCTTCTGGAATTCATAAGGCCAAAGGAATTCGCAGAGAAAATCAAAATTGTTCATAACTGGGGTGAAATGTACTTATATCTAGTCTCCACGGTTTTTAGAGTTTTTGGTTTCAGGGGTACTCCATTTTTGCTACCTTACCAGGTCCCTCTCAAAGTGGGAATAGCTGAGATTCTTAGACAAATTGGTGCCCTACAAGAGGCAGAGTTAACAGGCAGAGGTAAAGGGACCATTTTCCCTACAGCTACCATAGCCCACCAATTTGTAATTACAAAGGGAGGCTGGAATTGCTTTGAGGATTTCCTCGAACCTTACCATTTATCCACTGCAGTGTCCAGGTGTGCTGATCCAGAGGACTTCTTCAATGGTGTGTTCAGGAAGAAGGTAGCATGCAGAGCTAGGCCTGATCAATTCCAATTTCCTGAAGATCTCATCAGAAATGAATTTGATTTAGATGAGCAGGAATTGAGGAAAGAAAAGTGGGTGGCTTATAGGAAAGCCTTGGATTTTGTGCATAAATTTGATGCTAGCTATGACCCATTGTCTAGCTTCTTCCCATTGGAGGAAAAAATAAAATTTTTGATTCTTTGCTTTGAAGATGTAATGCAAACACTAAAGGAGAAGAGGGAAGCTGTGATTAAGAGTAACCCTAAAAAGGCTAGAATGATCTTGAGCAAGTCAGCCTCCACCAAAGCAATTCCTCCTGGTGACTACACCTTGCACAGGAAATCAGGTTACAGTATGCTAGTGCCTACAACAGGGGAGCCCTCTTCATCCAAAGGAAAGAGGAAAGTACAAGATGTCATTGACATCCAAGATAGCCCAAAGAAGGAAGGGGTGGGGAAGGAAGTGCAATTAGATACACCTTTATATTCCCCATCCCAATCCCCTATCCACATAAGAGATGAACAAGCAGCAACTGAATACCTCTCGCAGTTGGGAAGTCTAGGTGAAATCGCATACACCTATGATGAAGTGGAAGAAGGGATGCCAGAAGAGCCAATTGGTGCTAAAATGGACATCACCTCAACTGAACTTAAAGGCCAGGAGTGGGATCCTGAGATAAAGAAGGCCAGTAGTGCCTTTTTAGCTGATGACAACTTTGTCACATCTGAAGCATTCATGCAATTCATTTGGAAGCAGCATATAAACAAATATAATGCTAGATGTGAAACAAGAAAGGCATAGCAGCCCAACAAAGATCCAACCTCAGTGGAGGAAGAAATAAAATAGGAGATGATGGAAGAATTCAAAACCATCACTCCTGAATAGGGAAGGGATCTAGTAGCACAAGCTGGAGTGCTCATTTTACCAGAATGGAATATTGCTGATGCTCTGGTGCTAGATGCAGTAAGAAAAGAGACTAAACCCATGGAAGGGTTACATTCAGTAAGGACAATGCTACACTAGTTATGTGGTCCCTCAAAAGAAATGAGGACAAGAAAGGTAAAGACACCCCAGGGTCAAGTCACCTTGGTGGATTGATGGTTAAAAGAGTACAGAGTACATGGGTAGTAGAGGCTGCTAGCACTGTACTAGAAACTACAAAATTCAGTGTTGCAGTGGCTGAGAAGGAAGCCAAAGAAAAGGAGGCCCTCCAAATTAAATTGGAAATGGTTTTGAAGGCCTATAACAGTGCCAAGGAGGAGGTAAGAGGAAAAGATAGCATCATTGCCAAATTGCAGAGCCAGTTGATGGGACAACACCAACAAGGTGAGTCTTCAACATTGATGATTTCCTCTTCTCCTGCAAGACCTCCGCCTACTAGCCCCATTATTGAATTTCCACCATCCCCTACACCTTCCATCTCCCAAATGATTGAGATAACTCCCCAAGAATTAGAGAACCTGAAGCAGACTCGGGCCTTTTATGCGGGGAAGTATGAGGAGAAAATAAAGGCCACAATCTCTAGTTTTGCAGATACTATAAATGCCTCATTGCTTTACAACAATGTAGGAAAAGTCATGGAGATATGGAATGAACTGAGGAGAGATAAGGCCATTTTGACACTCATTTTTGACAGATGGAGGCCTAGGGAGCAAGATTTAAAGTTCATGTGTGTATCCTGTGATGAAGCAAGGGCCAATCCCATTATCAAATCCACCTCTGATGTCGCTAAAGTTTTAATGCAACTGGCAATAGATGTAGATAATGTGTATAGTAAGGTCAACTTATGCAAAAAGGAATACACTGATCAGGTTTTTGAGTTGCTCCCGGGAATTTTTGCCAATCCGGATCAGATAAAAGATAAGCAAATATGGCTCAAAGAGGTAGAAGTCAAATTGTCAGCAAGGGTTAAGGGAATCATCGATCTTGATGATACCTCTTTCTTTGTCATAAGAATACAGGAAATAGAAAAAATTAAATCACATTATAGTTTTCTTAATTCAGAAGTCAACAAACTGAGAAATTCTTGGAAAAGGTTGACTAAAATTAAAAGTGATGTGATTAATTTTTCATGGCCGACAGAAGAGACATATAATGAGTGGGGAGTTAAATATTCCACCCATGATCCAGAGCAGTTGGAGAGTGCACCTAAAAAGCCAGAAGACGTTGCAACCGAACAACTTGTTGAATAGACTGCAGAGGCTGAAAAGAGTGCATAACTGTTTCTACGTAAAAAATTGTAACCTCTTCAATTTTTGAAATAATTGTAACAAACTCTCCTCGAAAAGTCTGAAGCTTTGTGCATCCATGTTGTTATAAATGGATACCAGGACTAGAGGGAAAATGATCACAAAATTTTGTAAGAAAATGCTGCAGAAATTTATCTGGGCTTTTCCAAAGTTAATGGAGAATCAGAATTTCTTGTAATATCTTTTGAAATGAATATCAATATATAGGCCATTGGTTTTGAGTAAAGCTTTGTGTTGTCTTCAAGTTTATTCACAAATTTATTTACTGTCTTCATTTTGAATAATCCAGGGTTCTTCAGTTTGAAAGGAATTGCAAAGCAATCTCAGCATAAGTGTTTGTTAGCTTTTTTCTTTAGGAGGGAAATTAAATATGCGGGATCACTCATACCATTAAATTCTTTGGAAGGAACTTTGAATTTTGAGGACCATAGCTTAGTGTGAAATGATTGAATTCTTGTATGTGTCAGGCATATGTAAGGATTAGTGGAAACCAAGCCGATGGGAGGCATATAGATATATTGTTTCAGGAATTCTATTTGAATTTACGTGACTCTGTAACCTTGGATAAGGCACTGGTATTAATCGAAGTTGTTTATTGCATGCTTTGTTGATCAAAATGCTGAAGTCAAGTATAGTTTTCATTCTTTGTTTTTAGTTGATTTCAAGGTGAACAAATCCACTAGTTTTCTCGACTGGTTTGTTGTGGGTTTATTGTTTAAAAGTGTGGAGTTAATTCACAAAGGTATACCCACCTGGGCTCCAAGGAAGCCCAAAGTGTAGAAGGTCTAATCAAACCTTGTCATATGTTGTCTCTAGAATTTCCTTATCTTTGATGTCTTCTCGGCACCTAGTTTAGATCATATTATTCTAAGGACTTTGAAGGGAATCAGATTTTGAGGACAACAAAAGTGGCGACTTTGCTGGGGAGAGTTATAACAAAGATATAAACACAAATCTTTGCCTAGACTTGTGGAAAATATTGTTATGTGTTTGTGGGTAAGATTGCTTGTTTCCATTTTCCCATAGTTTTCTGGGTGGTGACTCTGTTATTATTGAACCAGTCCTTGTGAGATACAAATTTTCTAAAAAAAAACAAGCAAGATGCAAGGAAACAAGAACACTGGTAAGATGCATGATCGACCTGTCTATGCAAAGTCAAATTCATCTTCTAGAGATATAGAGCATGATATTTTAGGTTTCCATTCAGGATTGTTTGGAAATATTGATGATGTACCTATTTTAAACCGAGATCTATCTCATGTTAGTGTTTCTGCAAAAGATAGAACCAGTTGAAATGCAATTAGGCACTCTGTTCCGAGGACAATAGATGGGAACATTAGTCTGATTGACATAGATCAAATTAATGCATTAGACTCTGAGGAAAATTACCCTGATGAGGATAAAATGTCTCAAGAGATTGAAGATTTAAACAAAAGAGTTCATCATTTAATATCCCTAAGAGCCCAAAAGGAGGCAAATAAGGAAAAGGAAGTTAAAGCCAAAATAATGGAGAGAGATAGGCTCCTTAGACAGATAGCTGATCTTGAAGTGCTTACTAAGGAAAAAGAAAAGAGTGATGAGGAAGGCCCAGTGATTAGGGAGATCCTAATCCCTAAGATTAGACTAGCTTCTAGGTCAATAGCCTAGCCAATTAAGGAAGTATCTAACGACTCCCAGCTTCCTAAAGCTAATTTAGACAAAGGGAAACAGATATGGGTAGATGATGAAGTAGAATCTAAAACTGCAGAGGGGATTTCTCATAGGATCCTAGCACATGAGAGAGAGATGGAAAGGATGAGGAAGGAAAAGGAAGACCTCCAAATGGAACTAGAAAAGGCTGAGTTAGAAGCAGTGAATCAGGAAGTTAAAAGAAAGATTAATTACTTAAAAGCTCCCCCTATTACATTCCCATCGGAAGATCTTAACAAGCTTAATCTCCAACATATTTCTTTTTCTCAGGTCAATACTCAACCTGCAATACATGCTAATATTGCCTCAGTAAGCCAAATACCCTCAAATAAGTAGTACACCCAAACATCTCAATCTCCAATCCCAAAAGCTAGAATGATTATGGGAAATAATAGTGCCATTTCCCCTTTTCAAAGAAGGCCAATAAATCTAAAACAATATCGGCAATTGTTTTTTGATGGGATTCCAGGGTATCCAAATCATGTTCCTACTGAGCTAAGATACAAACTCCATAAGTTTGCTGGGAACAATGCAGTCAGTGCTAAAGAACATCTGAAATCTTTTGGGGATTTGATAAATGATTATGAGATAATAGATGAAGATGTTATTATGAAACTGTTTGTTCAATGTCTGGTTGATGACGCAAGAGATTGGTATAGAGGTCTTCCAGTAAATAGCATAGGTTCATGGGAAGATTTTAAAAATTGCTTTCAAGAACAGTATGGTGACAAAACTAATGTGAGTTTCATGCTAAATGAGTTCAACAACATTAGAAAATCTGAAAATGAAATAGTCACTGATTTCAATGCTAGATTCCAGAAAGCTATGCATAGATTGTATCAGGTAATGAGGCTAGATGATAATATGTGCCTTAATACATATTATAATGCATTTGATTCCAAAATGGCTTATATCTTGAGAGATAAAAATCCTCATAACTTAAGGGATGCCTTTAGAATTGCCATAAATGTAGAAAGTAATAGAAAAGCATTTGGAAAATTAGGAAGAAGGACAGATGGTAGACTATGGCATGAAACCAAATAGCAACCTAACAAAGTTGCCAAAGAGGAGGATAAAATAGAGAAACTGGTTACTTCTATCAAAGATTTGACTGCTAAGGTTAAAAAAAATGATAAACCTCATTATAACTGGCAAGATAGACCTCCTAGATTACATGATATGCCATACAATACAAATTGGAAGGATGGTAAACCCCAAGTTGAGAAGCCTAAAATTGTCCAAAGCCAAGACACACCGGATCCTTTGAAAGGGAAAACTGTTAATAATATAGAAAACACTCCTTGGTGTATTGCTTGTGATGGACCACATTCTCCTCATCAATGTGCAGTGGCTCAAGCTCTGGAAGAATCTATGAGGCCAGAAGTAGAGCCTGACATTAACATGTTTGAAACCATCATAGAAAGTGATGAGGAATCTATACAAAGTGAATACGGTGATGTGCTAGATAATGAAAGGTTAGTGCAAGGACAATTAGCCTTAGGTTGGCATCCTACATTGAATGTGGTAACAATTGAAGATGAAGAAGTTCATCTTAGGAGGCCTAGTGAGGAAGAAGTTAAAAATCTCACTAAGGCTACAATCGCCAAAGCAAAGCATAACTACAGTCTGAGAAGCACCAAGAGAGACACTGATCAAGGTGAACCAGGTTCTATGTTTGTAAAAGAAGTCACAAAGAAAGGGGCATCAAGCAGTGTTACTGCTATTCTTAAAGCTAGTCAAGAAAAAGAGGAACAAGTTAAAGATTTACCTAAAGGCATAGATGCCAAAAATGCTGGTGATGTACAAAAGGCAGAGATAGTGAAAAAGGCTAGTCAATTCAAAGCAGACAAGGTTAAGGTTAGTACTGAAAAATGTAATAATTCTACATTTGATATGGCCCAAGCTCTAACTCAAATGAAAGTCATTGTTCCATTAATAGAATTATTAAAGATTAAAGAACATAAGGATGCAGCTTTGTCTTTATTCTCTGGTATATCTGATAGTGACTCAGTATTACCCACTGGTTTGGATAAAGTTGGAAAGGATCAAGAGTTCCAAACCCCAGAGGTATATGTTGGAACCACTATTACTCAGGAGCCTTCTTAGGTAGATCCTTTCTATGTTACTTTGCTAGTCAACAACCGGTTGATTAAAAACTGCATGATAGATTCAGGAGCAGCTGCTAATGTAATGCCCTATGGTGTTATGAAAGAACTAGGGTTATCAGTAACCACTGTGTATGGGAAATGTTATGCCATGGATAATAGAGAAGTGCCTGTGATAGGTACAATGAAAGATGTAGAAGTAAAAATAGCTGCATTTCCTGAAGCCACTTATAAAATGGATGTTATTGTTACTGATACTAAACCCCACTATGGAATGTTATTTTCTAGGTAGTGGGCAGCAGCAGTAGGGGGAAATGTTCAACTGGACTTGTCTTATGCTACTATTCCTATTGGCGGCAATCAGATCAAACTATACAGGGAGCTACAAGCTCCAACCAATATCAGACACTGGTATTAATCGAAGTTGTTTATTGCATGCTTTGTTGATCAAAATGTTGAAGTCAAGTATAGTTTTCATTCTTTGTTTTCAGTTGATTTCAAGGTGAACAAATCCACTGGATTTCTGGACTGGTTTGCTGTGGGTTTATTGTTTAAAAGTGTGGAGATAATTCACAAAGGTATACCCACCTAGGCTCCAAGGAAGCCCAAAGTGTAGAAGGTCTAATCAAACCTTGTCATATGTTGTCTCTGGAATTTCCTTATCTTTGATGTCTTCTCGGCACCTAGTTTAGATCATATTATTCTAAGGACTTTGAAGGGAATCAGATTTTGAGGACAACAAAAGTGGCGACTTTGCTGGGGAGAGTTATAACAAAGATATAAACACAAATCTGTGCCTAGACTTGTGGAAAATATTGTTATGTGTTTGTGGGTAAGATTGCTTGTTTCCATTTTCCCATAGTTTTTTGGGTGGCGACTCTGTTATTATTGAACCAGTCCTTGTGAGATACAAATTTTCTAAAAAAAAAGACAAGCAAGATGCAAGGAAACAAGAACACAAGATCATTCATGAAGAAACATCCTCGTGAAACATTGCAAGAAGGTCTACTAGAATAGTCACGAAGAGGCTAGAAGAGATCTATGATGCATGAGCCATCAAATGCTGCATGGGTGCAGAAAAATAATAACACTGGTAAGATGCCTGATTGACCTGTCTATGCAAAGTCAAATTCATCTTCTAGAGATTTAGAGCATGATATTTTAGGTTTCCATTCAGGATTGTTTGGAAATATTGATGATGTACCTATTTTAAATCGAGATCTATCTCATGTTAGTGTTTCTGCAAAAGATAGAACCAGTTCAAATGCAATTAGGCACTCTGTTCCTAGGACAATAGATGGGAACATTAGTCTAATTGACATAGATCAAATTAATGCATCAGACTCTGAAGAAAATTACCCTAATGATGATAAAATGTCTCAAGAGATTGAAGATTTAAACAAAAGAGTTCATCATTTAATATCCCTAAGAGCCCAAAAGGAGGCAAATAAGGAAAAGGAAGTTAAAGCCAAAATAATGGAGAGAGATAGGCTCCTTAGATAGATAGCTGATCTTGAAGTGCTTACTAAGGAAAAAGAAAAGAGTGATGAGGAAGGCCCAGTGATTAGGGAGATCCTAATCCCTAAGATTAGACTAGCTTCTAAGTCAGTAGTCTAGCCAATTAAGGAAGTATCTAATGACTCCCAGCTTCCTAAAGCTAATTTAGACAAAGGGAAACAGATATGGGTATATGATGAAGTAGAATCTAAAACTGCAGAGGGGATTTCTCATAGGATCCTAGCACATGAGAGAGAGATGGAAAGGATGAGGAAGGAAAAGGAAGACCTCCAAATGGAACTGGAAAAGGCTGAGTTAGAAGCAGTGAATCAGGAAGTTAAAAGAAAGATTAATTACTTAAAAGCTCCCCCTATTACATTCCCATTGGAAGATCTTAACAAGCCTAATCCCCAACATATTTCTTTTCCTCAGGTCAATACTCAACCTGCAATACATGCTAATATTGCCTCAGTAAGCCAAATACCCTCAAATAAGTAGTACACCCAAACATCTCAATCTCCAATCCCAAAAGCTAGAATGATTATGGGAAATAATAGTGTCATTTCCCCTTTTCAAAGAAGGCCAATAAATCTAGAACAATATAGGCAATTGTTTTTTGATGGGATTCCAGGGTATCCAAATCATGTTCCTACTGAGCTAAGAGACAGACTCCATAAGTTTGCTGGGAACAATGTAGTCAGTGCTGAAGAACATCTGAAATATTTTGGGGATTTGATAAATGATTATGAGATAATAGATGAAGATGTTATTATGAAACTGTTTGTTCAATCCCTGGTTGATGACGCAAGAGATTGGTATAGAGGTCTTCCAGTAAATAGCATAGGTTCATGGGAAGATTTTAAAAATTGCTTTCAAGAATAGTATGGTGACAAAACTAATGTGAGTTTCATGCTAAATGAGTTCAACAACATTAGAAAATCTGAAAATGAAATAGTCGCTGATTTCAATGCTAGATTCCAGAAAGCTATGCATAGATTGTATCAGGTAATGAGGCTAGATGATAATATGTGCCTTAATACATATTATAATGCATTTGATTCCAAAATGGCTTATATCTTGAGAGATAAAAATCCTCATAACTTAAGGGATGCCTTTAGAATTGCCATAAATGTAGAAAGTAATAGAAAAGCATCTGGAAAATTAGGAAGAAGGACAGATGGTAGACTATGGCATGAAACCAAATAACAACCTAACAAAGTTGCCAAAGAGGAGGATAAAATAGAGAAACTGGTTACTGCTATGAAAGATTTGACTGCTAAGGTTAAAAAAAATGATAAACCTCATTATAACTGGCAAGATAGACCTCCTAGATTACATGATATGCCATACAATACAAATTGGAAGGATGGTAAACCCCAAGTTGAGAATTATAATATTGCCCAAAGCCAAGACACACCGGATCGTTTGAAAGGGAAAACTGTTAATAATATAGAAAACACTCCTTGGTGTATTGCTTGTGATGAACCACATTCTCCTCATCAATGTGCAGTGGCTCAAGCTCTGGAAGAATCTATGAGGCCAGAAGTAGAGCCTAACATTAACATGTTTGAAACCATCATAGAAAGTGATGAGGAATCTATACAAAGTGAATACAGTGATGTGCTAGATAATGAAAGGTTAGTGCAAGGACAATTAGCCTTAGGTTGGCATCCTACATTGAATGTGGTAACAATTGAAGATGAAGAAGTTCATCTTAGGAGGCCTAGTGAGGAAGAAGTTAAAAATCTCACTAAGGCTGCAATCACCAAAGCAAAGCATAACTACAGTCTGAGAAGCACCAAGAGAGACACTGATCAAGGTGAACCAGGTTCTATGTTTGTAAAAGAAGTCACAAAGAAAGGGGCATCAAGCAGTGTTACTGCTATTCTTAAAGCTAGTCAAGAAAAAGAGGAACAAGTTAAAGATTTACCTAAAGGCATAGATGCCAAAAATGCTAGTGATGTACAAAAGGCAGAGATAGTGAAAAAGGCTAGTTAGTTCAAAGCAGAAAAGGTTAAGGTTAGTACTGAAAAATGTAATAATTCTACATTTGATATGGCCCAAGCTTTAACTCAAATGAAAGTCACTGTTCCATTAATAGAATTATTAAAGATAAAAGAACATAAGGATGCAGCTTTGTCTTTATTCTCTGGTATATCTGATAGTGACTTAGTATTACCCACTGGTTCGGATAAAGTTGGAAAGGATCAAGAGTTCCAAACCCTAGAGATATATGTTGGAACCACTATTACTCAGGAGCCTTCTCAGGTAGATCCTTTCTATGTTACTTTGCTAGTCAACAACCGGTTGATTAAAAACTGCATGATAGATTCAGGAGCAGTTGCTAATGTAATGCCCTATGGTGTTATGAAAGAACTAGGGTTATCAGTAACCACTGTATATGGGAAATGTTATGCCATAGATAACAGAGAAGTGCCTGTGATAGGTACAATGAAAGATGTAGAAGTAAAAATAGCTGCATTTCCTGAAGCCACTTATAAAATGGATGTTATTGTTATTGATACTAAACCCCACTATGGAATGTTACTTTCTAGGCAGTGGGCAGTAGCAGTAGGGGGAAATGTTCAACTAGACTTGTCTTATGCTACTATTCCTATTGGCAGCAATTAGGTCAAATTATACAGGGAGCCACGAGCTTCTAAGGTAATTGAAAATGTGGACCCTAGTATGCTTAATTGTATGATTGATGTGGATTTAGATAACTTCAGACTCCAACCAATATCACCTCAATTGAAGAACACTGACCCAATTGTAGTCGAGCTACAAGCACAACAGTATGATTTGTGGCAGATGTATTTTGATGGAGCTTGCTCCAAAGAAGGATCTGGAGCAGGGGTTCTTTTTGTTTCCCCATCAAGTATAACATTTAAATACTCATTCTTATTGGCATTCCAGTGCACGAATAATACTGCAGAGTATGAAGCCCTATTATTAGGACTTGAGGTTGCAAAAAGGCATGGAATCCAACTGTTGAAAGTAATGGGGGAGTCAGAATTGGTTGTCTCTCAGGTAAGATCTAGATATGCATCCAAGAATGATAGATTGAAGCAATATAAGCATGCTGTTTGGGATGTTATTGAGTATTTTGATGCATTTTCTATCAATTGGATAGAACGAACAAAAAATATTATGGCAGATTTCTTAGCTAATGTTGCTTTAAAAAATGATGATGCAACACCAACCGGTATTTCCAATGTGGAAATAAAATATAAGCCTGCCATCCCTGATAATGTGTATAATTGGCAAGTTTTTGCTGATGATGAAGACATTCTTAGGTTTATCCAATGTGTTGATGATTATGATGGACAGAAGATTGATTGCAATGCATTGGTGGAAGTGGTGGATAATAGAGAGACAGTGTTTGGAAATTATATTGTCCAGTTGGAAACCAATGAGATACCTAAAGGGTTGGTGGAGCTAGAAAGTATGTTTAGTTATAATGATAGTCATTTACACTAGCAATCTACCACCAAGTTAGAAGAGTTGGAGGAGGTAAAATTGGGGATAGAATCATTTCCCAAGTTGGTATATATTGGAAAGAAATTACCCCCTCATGTTAGGACTAACCTTATCAATTTATTGAAAAGGTATAAACATGTATTTTCTTGGTCTTATGAAGACCTAAAGCTGTATAGACAAGACCTTTTTCAGCATGAAGTTCCCTTACTTCCAGATGCTAAGCCTTTCAGATAGAAACAGAGACCTATCAACCCCTTATTGGAAAATAAAATGCAACAAGAGTTGAATAAATTGAGAGAAGGGGGAATTATCAAACCAATAAGACATTCTTCATGGGTCTCTAATCTAGTCCTAGTAAGGAAGAAGAATGGAGACATCAGATTGTGTGTTGATTTTAGGAATCTTAATGTTGCTTCCCTAAAAGATAATTACTCATCCCCAAATATGGAAGCAATGCTACAAAGAGTGATAGGATGTGATCATTTATCCATGATGGATGGTTTCTCAAGATACAATCAAGTGCTGGTAAAGGAGTCTGAACAGTTTAAAATAGCTTTCACTACTCCATGGGGAACCTATGTATATGTGAGAATGCCATTTGGATTGAAAAATGCAGGAGCTACATTTTAGAAAGCTATGGATGTGGCTTTTAAGGAATTCATAAATATCATTATGGTGGTTTACCAAGATGATCTAACTTGTTTCTCAAAGAAAGCTGATGATCATTGTGGACATTTAGAGAAGGTGTTTGATAAAGCCTTGGAATTTGGTGTATCATTGAATCCCAAGAAATATCATTTTGGGGTCACTGAAGGAAAGTTATTGGGACACATAGTTTCCAAGGAAGGGGTAAGAATAGACCCTGAAAGAATTGAAGCAATCAACAGAGTGTCTGAACCTAAAAATGTGAAAGGAATCCAATCTTTTTTAGACAAAGTGAATTTTTTCAGAAGATTCATTGCAAACTTTGCTAAGATAGTGAAGCCTATTGTCAAGTTGCTTAAGAAGGACACAAAATTTCATTGGGATCAAGAAGCTTCAAAAGCTTTTGATGAGATCAAGAAGGCAATCCAAGAGGCACCAGTATTGAAATCCCCAAATTATGGTAAGCCTTTTTCTCCATTTTCTTTTGCTTCATATCACACAGTGGCTGTAGTATTATTACAAAAGGACAATGAAGGATATGAACATCCCATAGCCTTCTATAGTAAATCTTTGCAGGTGGTAGAACTGAAATATGAAACCATGGAGAAACAAGCTTATGCGTTAATTAAAGTTGTTAAAGCCTTTAGGCCATATCTAGTGAATGCAAACATCATTGCATATGTTCCACATGCTGCAGTTAAAGATATTTTGTCTCAGTCTGAGGTTACTGGGAAGAGGTGTAGATGGATCAATAGAATTCAAGAGTTCAATTTGGAGATAAAGATTACTAAATTGGTGAGAGGGTTAGGTTTGGCTAAGCTCATGACTGAGTCAAATCTCATGAATGTAGAAGTACATAATGTTGAGGTTAGAGATGTTTTGGTTACTAGTATTGAGAGACAACCTTGGTACACAGAGATAATCCAAGTATTGAAAGGTAACATACTCCCAAAAGAGATGACACACAATCAGAAGAGAACTTTGAAGCTTAAGTCCCAAAAGTATGTGCTTATTCAGGGTGATCTTTTCTGGAGAAAAAGAGATGGAGAGTTACTAATGTGTTTGGATGAGTTTCAAGCTAAACAGGTGTTGATTGAAATGCATAATGGAGTATGTGGAGGTCACTATTATACTAAGACTACTGCTGGTAAGATAATACGGGCTGGGTATTATTGGCCTACCTTATTTAAAGATACCCATGCATATGTTCGAAGATGTGATCCATGTCAAAGATTTTCTTCTAAGCTCAAGTATGAAGGAGCCTTACCCCTAAATCCAGTCTCTGTAGAAGCTCCTTTTGTCCAATGGGGCATTGATTTTATTAGTGAAACTATGGAAAAATCAGGAAGATGTCATGGATAGATTATAGTGGCCACCGATTATTTTACCAAATGGATAGAAGCCATCCCTACAAAAAGAGCTACTAGTAAAATTGTCATTGACTTCCTGATGGATAGTATTGTGACTAGATTTGGAACACCTGCGAAATTGGTAATGGATAATGCTATGTGTTTCAGATCAGAAGAATTTGTAGGCTTTTGCAATAGTCACGGTATACTCATGTCATACTCATCACCTTATCATCCTCAGGGGAATGGACAAGCAGAATCCAACAACAAAAGCCTGTTAAATATCATCAAGAAAATTTTAGAAGAAAACAAGAGATCTTGGGATCAAAAGTTGAAGTTAGCTCTGTGGGCAGATAGAATAACAGTTAAAAAATCCATTGGAATGTCACCTTTTGAGTTGGTTTATGGTACCCAAGCCAGATTACTAGTAAATAACCTTCTTCCAGTGTATAAGTTTTTGCAGGATGAGGACACGGAAATATCTGAACCAATGGAAAATAGAATGATCCAAATTGTAGAAATGGAGGAGCTTAGGACTTTTGCCCATAAGAAAAATCAGAAGATCCAGTTACAGTCAAAGTATCTTTTTGATAAAAGGACATCATTAAGGAAGTTTCAAATTGATGATATGGTTCTTCAGTGGAATGCAAAAGGACAAGATAAAGGAAAGCATAAAAAATTTGAATCACTCTGGATTGGCCGTTTTATGGTTTGTGACCTGAATGGTAAGGATTCATATTTTTTGAAGAATATGAATGATGAAATGAAGAAATTTCAAATGCATGGACAATTCCTGAAGCATTATTTCTCTTAATGTCCATGCACGGTAGGTCCTTTGTTTGTATATATTTTATTTTCTTGCCTGCTTTCCTAGTTTTGGTCTGTGTTTTGGTCTGTTTCTCCAGAGTTTCTCAGTTTTCTTGTGTTGATCTCGCAATCAACCATCCCCAGTCAGAGCCGCTGTTATCACTGTTTTAAAATTGGGTTCTTCTTTTCCCATAATTGGCTATGGTATCTTGAAATTTTTCCGAATAGGGTGTAATCCCAAGTGCTTCAGCTTTGTTCTAAACCTTGGGGGTTTAAAGGTTTTTGATTTTTTAGATCTCATCTTTCTTTGTTAAGCCCTCTGGTTTCTATTCTACCGTTACTTTATTCCACTTAAGTTATGGGTCATGGGGTCGTAAGAAGTGTTCCCCCTTGTTATTTGCCTAGGCGGTTACATTGATTATTTGAAAATTTTTTGCCTTGTATGATTTCATCCTAAGGTGTCAGGCCCAATAATTAGCGATCAACTTGAGAAAGGATCTGACGGTTTGCACTATTTCGTAGGGGTAAAATGAGCCCCCTTTAGGGCCGCAAAATAGCGAGAATGAATGTCAGCCGTCCATGTGTCATGATGGAGGAAGTAAAGAGTGTAGCTGTCATAGATGGTAGGAGCCCCATGGCTTTCTTCTGGCGTATTAAAAGGTAGCACATGGCACAAGTCACCACAGTCAGTGGGATAGGATTGCAGGTTCGAAGTGGGCCCCAGAGGTGACCTAGCAGGTATAGCTGTTACCAATTTAGTGAGACCCTGTGGTTTCTTTCTGGCAAATGACAGAGTGACAAGTCAGCTCCAAAAATGACGAGGCGTCGGTTGTCCATGATGTGTCCGTGGGCCCACCTCTCCTGAGAGCCTTCTTAGAGGATTAAATGCCGATCAATTTGAAATATGATCCAATGGCCCATGCTATTTCGCAAGGGTAAGATGTTCACTTCTTATGGCCGCGAAATAGTGAGAATGAACAAGGACCGTCCATGTGTCATGATGACACGCGGTCTAAAAGGAAATTGTGGGTCCCTATGGTTCCTTTTTGGAAAATGAGAAAATGACAAGTCAGCTCCGAAAGTGACAAGGCGCCATGTGTTTGTGACATGTCTGCGGGCCCACCATTTCTAAGAGCCTTTTTAAAGGGTTAAATATCGATCAACTGCAGAGATGATCTGACAGTTGGTGCTATTTCACAAGGGTAAAGTGCTCACCCTTTAGGGCCGCGAAATAGCGAGAGTGAATGTCAGCCGTCCAAGTGTCCTGATGATGATGTAAGAGATAGACCTATTGAGATGAAAGTAGGGGCCCCTATGGGTTTCTTCTGGCAAGTGACAGAGCGACAAATCAGCGCCGCAGGTGACTGGATGCCAGGTGTTAGTGACGAGTCAGCGGGCCCACCATTCCTGAGAACTTTTTCAAAGGATTAATTGGCGATCAACTTAAAGGATGATCTAACGGCCCGCGCTATTTCGCAAGGGTAAGATGCTCACTTCTTAAGCCCGCGAAATAGCGAGAATGAATGTGAACCGTCCACGTGTCATGATGATGACATGGGCTAAGAAGAAGGTGTGGGCCCGTCGCAGTATAAAGAAAGACACTCGACTGGTATCAAATGGAATGCGAAGGGATTTTCAAAGCCAATGGTTGGATGCCACGTGGTATTATGTAGCCAATAGAAAAGTGGGACCTAGAGTAAGGACAAAGTCGTCAATAATGAAAAGGTTACAGTGAGACACTTGCAGGAAGGTTGCGACCCGTTGGAGCTAAAATATGAATTCTTGTATGAATTCAATTTTGAAGGGACGGCCGAAGCGTGCAGAATCAATGTTATAGTTAAGGCCCAGAGTACAAGTATTTGATTTCCTAACAACCAAGTGAAGATATCTTTTAAAAGATTTTGCAGAAGAGTAACGCAGAGTTATCTTTTTTCAAATACAGAGCAGGCGGTTCAGTTGCAGAGCAAAATTCCTTCAAGCAAGCATCAGGTTCTTTCATATTTTATAGCTATTTCTTGTGTGGTGTTATAAGTAAAAATCATTCTCGTGTTGCGGGATTGTTTAAGAAGTGATATTCATCTTATTGCATTTTCAAATGGCTCCTAAAAGGGAATTTTCTAGCAAGGTTGATTATTTAGAAAGAAGTGTATGTGATGATTTTTTTAGAACAGTTGACGCTGTCAACTAACCAGGCATATAAGGCCAAAGAGTTAGTGCCCAAGGCTCCCCGTCTGAAGATAGGAGAAGGACTGTATGACAAAGGTAACTAGCTGAGAGACCCACAGGTTGGACTGTCTGGGTTGGGGTTGTTTAGAGTCGGATTTGGAATGAGAAACTCTCCTGCTCCTCAAAACATTATTTTGGAACTAGATGTTGGAAAACTAGTAGTCCCAGGGGTATTCATGGATACAGACCTGCTAACCCAAATGGCATTGAATTCTGATCTGGTTACAAGATGCATCTGGCATGTAAATGGGAAAACCCTTGTGGAAATCAATGCGGAAGAATTAAGAACAACATTTGGGCTCAATGAGTTCACAAACTTCCTAGAACCCATAAATTTCACACAATTAGCCCAAGTATACAGTGCACAGAGGAGTCATCTTAGGAATGGGCCTCTTAAAGAACTTTTTCTAAAAATAGGAGGGTTAGAAGTTGTAGGGCCCAACACACAAGAGCCTTTTTCATTAAGCATGTTTACCTTGAGGGCTAAAGGAATGTATTGGGCACTTTGCCAAGTTCTAGGAGAGGCTGCTGAAGCAAATATGCCAAATCATTATTTGCTAATGATTGTTCAGATTTTGAATCCTTCTCTTGCTATCACATTTGATTATGCTTCTTACATTGCCGATGCTATCCATGGAGGGTTGATAAGAATAAAAAATGGGAAGGTGGATAGACCTTTTGGATGGTATTCACTTCTAATGCACCTTTTTCTCTTCAAAGGTGGTGATTATTTTGCCAGTGGACTAGACCTGGTTAAAGACAAGGAAGGAGCGAAAATGCTAGTACAATTATGGAGTACTGTGTTGTCATGGGACAGAGAGGATGCCAGCTTCCTAAAGTTTGATAAATATTTTGCATCTAAAATAAGGACTCTCCTTTGCTCTGATAACCCAAGAGTCCCCAAAGTTCTTCTGGAATTCATATGGCCAAAGGAATTCGTAGAGAACATCAAAATTGTTCATAACTGGGGCGACATGTACTTATATTTAGTCTCCACAGTTTTTAGAGTTTTTGGTTTCAGGGGTACTCCATTTTTTCTACCTTACCAGGTCCCTCTCAAAGTGGGAATAGTTGAGATTCTTAGACAAATTGGTGGCCTACAAGAGGCAGAGTTAATAGGCAGAGGTAAAGGTTCCATTTTCCCTGCAGCTACCATAGCCCACCAATTTGTAATTACAAAGGGAGGCTGGAATTGCTTTGAGGATTTCCTCAAACCTTACCATTTATCCACTGCAGTGTCCAGGTGTGCTGATCCAAATGACTTCTTCAATGGTGTGTTTAGAAAGAAGGTAGCATGCAGAGCTAGGCCTGATCAATTCCAATTTCCTGAAGATCTCATCAGAAATGAATTTGATTTAGATGAGCAGGAATTGAGGAAAGAAAAGTGGGTGGCTTATAGGAAAGCCTTGGATTTTGTGCATCAATTTGATGCTAGCTATGACCCATTGTCTAGCTTCTTCCCATTGGAGGAAAAAATAAAATTTTTGATTCTTTGCTTTGAAGATGTAATGCAAACACTGAAGGAGAAGAGGGAAGCTATGATTAAGAGTAACCCTGAAAAGGCTAGAATGATCTTGAGCAAGTCAGCCTCCACCAAATCAATTCCTCCTGGTGACTACACCTTGCACAAGAAATCAGGTTATAGTATGCTAGTGCCTACAACAGGGGAGCCCTCTTCATCCAAAGGAAAGAGGAAAGTACAAGATGTCATTGACATCCAAGACAGCCCAAAGAAGAAAAGGGTGGGGAAGGAAGTGCAATTAGATACACCTTTGTATTCCCCATCCCAATCCCCTATCCACATAGGAGATGAACAAGCAGCAACTGAATACCTCTCACAGTTGGGAAGTCTAGGTGAAATCGCATACACCTATGATGAAATGGAAGAAGGGATGCCAGAAGAGCCAATTGGTGCTAAAATGGACATCACCTCAACTGAACTTAAAGGCCAGGAGTGGGATCCTGAGATAAAGAAGGCCAGTAGTGCCTTTTTAGCTGATGACAACTTTGTCACATCTGAAGCATTCATGCAATTCATTTGGAAGCAGCATATAAACAAATATAATGCTAGATGTGAAACAAGAAAGGCAGAGCAGCCCAACAAAGATCCAGCCTTAGTGGAGGAAGAAATAAAATAGGAGATGATGGAAGAATTCAAAACCATCACTCCTGAATAGGGAAGGGATCTAGTAGCACAAGCTGGAGTGCTCATTTTACCAGAATGGAATATTGCTGATGCTCTGGTGCTAGATGCAGTAAGAAAAGAGACTAAACCCACGGAAGGGGTTACATTCAGTAAGGACAATGTTGCACTAGTTATGTGGTCCCTTAAAAGAAATGAGGACGAGAAAGGTAAAGACACCCCAGGGTCAAGTCACCTTGGTGGATTGATGGTTAAAAGAGTACAGAGTACAGGGGTAGTAGAGGCTGCTAGCACTGTGCTAGAAACTGCAAAATTCAGTGTTGTAGTGGCTGAGAAGGAAGCCAAAGAAAAGGAGGCCCTCCAAATTAAATTGGAAATGGTTTTGAAGGCCTATAACAGTGCCAAGGAGGAGGTAAGAGGCAAAGATAGCATCATTGCCAAATTGCAAAGCCAGTTGATGGGACAACACCAACAAGGTGAGTCTTCAACATTGATGATTTCCTCTTCTCCTACAAGACCTCCGCCTACTAGCCCCATTATTTAATTTCCACCATCCCCTACACCTTCTAGCTCCCAAATGATTGAGATAACTCCCCAAGAATTAGAGAACCTGAAGCAGGTTCGGTCCTTTTATGTGGGGAAGTATGAGGAGAAAATAAAGGCCACAATCTCCAGTTTTGCAGATACTATAAATGTCTCATTGCTTTACAACAATGTAGGAAAAGTCATGGATATATGGAATGAACTGAGGAGAGATATGGCCATTTTGACACCCATTTTTGACAGATGGAGGCCTAGGGAGAAGGATTTAGAGTTCATGTGTGTATCCTGTGATGAAGCAAGGGCCAATCCCATTATCAAATCCACCTCTGATGTCGCTAAAGTTTTAATGCAACTGGCAGTAGATGTAGATAATGTGGATAGGAAGGTCAACTTATGCAAAAAGGAATACACTGATCAGGTTTTTGAGTTGCTCCCGGGAATTTTTGCCAATCCGGATCAGATAAAAGATAAGCAAATATGGCTCAAAGAGGTAGAATTCAAATTGTCAGCAAGGGTTAAGGGAATCATCGATCTTGATGATACCTCTTTCTTTGTCATAACAATACAAGAAATAGAAAAAATTAAATCACATTATAGTTTTCTTAATTCAGAAGTCAACAAACTGAGAAATTCTTGGAAAAGGTTGACTAAAATTAAAAGTGATGTGATTAATTTTTCATTGCTGACAAAAGAGACATATAATGAGTGGGGAGTTAAATATTCCACCCATGATCCGGAGCAGTTAGAGAGTGCCCCTGAAAAGCCAGAAGAGGTTGCAACCAAACAACTTGTTGAATAGACTGCAGAGGCTGAAAAGAGTGCATAACTATTTATACGTAAAAATTGTAACCTCTTCAATTTTTGAAATAATTGTAACAAACTCTCCTCAAAAATTCCGAAGCTTTGTGCATCCATGTTGTTATAAATGGATACCAGGACTAGAGGGAAAATGATCACAAAATTTTGTAAGAAAACGCTGCAGAAATTTATCTGAGCTTTTCCAAAGTTAATGGAGAATAAGAATTTCTTGTAATATATTTTGAAATGAATATCAATATATAGGCCATCAGTTTTGAGTAAAGCTTTGTGTTGTCTTCAAGTTTATTCACAAATTTATTTACTGTCTTCATTTTGAATAATCTAGGGTTGTTCAGTTTGAAAGGAATTGCAAAGCAATCTCAGTATAAGTGTTTGTTATCTTTTCTCTTTAGGAGGGAAATTAAATATGCGGGATCACTCATACCAGTAAATTCTTTGGAAGGAACTTTGAATTTTGAGGACCATAGCTTAGTGTGAAATGATTGAATTCTTGTATGTTTTAGGCATATGTAAGGATTAGTGGAAACCAATCCGATGGGAGGCATATAGATATATTGTTTCAGGAGTTCTATTTGAATTTAGGTGACTTTGTAACCTTGGATAAGGCACTGGTATTAATCGAAGTTGTTTATTGCATGCTTTGTTGATCAAAATGTTGAAGTCAAGTATAGTTTTCATTCTTTGTTTTCAGTTGATTTCAAGGTGAACAAATCCACTCATTTTCTGGACTGGTTTGCTATGGGTTTATTGTTTAAAAGTGTGGAGTTAATTCACAAAGGTATACCCACCTGGGCTCCAAGGAAGCCCGAAGTGTAGAAGGTCTAATCAAACCTTGTCATATGTTGTCTCTGGAATTTCCTTATCTTTGATGTCTTCTCGGCACCCAATTTAGATCATATTATTCTAAGGACTTTGAAGGGAATCAGATTTTGAGGACAACATGACTAAGGCACAATCTCTAGCAACTCCAAAGAAATTTTAACTCCCATCACATTTTCTGCTTTAACTATTCGGTGCACAATCATGTATGAATTTAAAGCATACCCCAAGATCTGCACAATGAGAATGAACAAGCTCTTGTATATGACTTCATAGTGGACATGGTCGCCCACCCAAAAGTCTGTTCCTAAAAATTTTAACATCATCAACTTCTCCTCCTCATTCCCTTTGTGAAAGAGTCGGCCTATTTGTTCCTTTGAGGACTCCATCAAATTGTTTATCTTGGAACAAATATATTAAACTCCAAAATCCTCCACCATCTTTGTTCACAAGAAAGTCAAATGACCATCCTGCTTTATAGCCTTAAGAGGCTTCTTTTTGCTAGAAGTGAATATCAAGGAAATCCTCCAAATTAGTCTTTGAGATTTGTTTCTATTTCCCAAAGGGGTCATTCCTCATTCAACTGTTAGATATTCTATTGATTCGGACAGTCTGCAAGATGTGTCCACCTATCTTATTTTGTATACTTGCCAAATGAACTTATCCAGGTCCAACCTACCAATCCTACCTATCATCATTTTTATTTTCCTTCCTTAACACCCCTTTTGATTTGACCAATTTTGAGAAAGTATCTGAGGAAATCCTAATAGAGGGTAGCGTAATGAAGATGGACTATTTCATCTTACCATATTTATATCTTGTTTTTCCTAAAACTAGGAAGACCAAATCTAACAATAGATACTCAATCTTTAGAACCCAATTTTTTTGAGCATCATGCTAACCATTCCTAATCAACTCTCCCACACTATTTGTTATGAAATTATCATGTTGTCAAAACTAGAAGATTTGATTGCCTCTGCCAAGAAATTGGAAATATACCACTTTCAAGGATACAATATTTTTGTTCCTCATACCATGGAGTATGAATATAAAAATTATCCAATACCAAACCTATTCTTATAAATCAAGAAATTTTTGTCATCAGTCAATATTTTCTCTAACTTTGTCCATTCCACAAAGTTATTCGAAATTACTCCTTTCTCATTATCCAACACTCCCAAATTACCCAAGTAATCAGTTGCCTTATTTGCCTCTCGATAAATATGGAAAATACTATAATCTTTAAACTTTGTTATACAATTTTTAATTAGGGTTATTTCTCTAGTAACCCCATTAATGGTAATCTAAGAATCATCTTCAATTTCTACATTCAGGATTTCCTTATTAATACATGGTTGTAAATTCATGGTCAAGGCCTCCAACTCATCCTTGTTGTTCGTTGCTTTCCCTATCAAACAAAAGAGTGTCCAAACACCTCTCCCATCACTATCTTGAATAATACATTTGATCCCTACATCACCAGGGTTACCTTTGGCTACTCCATCAAAATTGAGTTTCCATTTACCTTGTGAAGGATGAGCCCATCATCCCTCAAGTCATTACATATGACTTCCTATAAAAATATCAATTGGGATTTTGAGACCCATCCAAGTTTTCAAAATATCTTTGTCCCATTTCTTTATATACTCCACTTTATTTCAAGGACCTTTGAATTCACCATTTCACATATACTCTCCTTAATTTTGGATATTATCTTGTGCACCAATAGAAAGTCATTGTTGAAAATGCATATGTTCCTTTCCTTACATGTTTTCCAGAGATTTGTGGAGTGAACCATCGTCCATACATCACCCCATAATGATCTTCTACCAGGAGAAGGCCATCCTTTCAAAAAACTAATATTATTTAATTAATAGTGGAGAAAAAGTGATGAATTAATTAAATAACTTTCAAATTATTTAATTAATAATAGAAGGAAAAGGATAATGAATTAATTAAACAATTAAATAATTATTTAATTAATAGAGGAAATATTAGCTTAATTAAAAAGTTATCTAATTAACATGGATAGAAGAATTAATGAGAAGGTGATGACATGACAAGATGAAAATGCATTAGCCATTTTTAGATGTTTATGATAGCATTCAATTTCAAACTCCTTAGAAGAATGATGGAAACTCGTATTAATACATAAATTTACATGAAGAAAAACATCTTCATGAGCACCAACTTGGATTGTGACTTACTCAAGTGGAATGTCAACCTAGGCCATGCCATATGATTGATCAAATTTGTGCAACCCAAATGTACTATGAATGCTAATGTATTCTTACATAATTTAATAAATAAATTGATTCAAATCCAATTCCACATTCTCAACACTTAACTCTGAAGTTTCAACACTTAACAATAATTCACTATAAAATAATGTGGTTGACAAAACAATTAATAATTTATACTCAATCTTCATCATTAAAATCAATAATTTTATTTATTTGAGAATCCACAACTTCAACATTTATATGCTCAACAAATGAGCTCAAAAGGTGTTCTCAATGCAATACACTAAATAACAAAAGAAAAATGCTCAAAGCCAAGCTCTAAAAATATTTCTATATTGAATTCTTCATAGCTGGAAGAAATTAAATCATGCACACCCTTAAAATCCTTCTCCTTGTTTACAACAAGAAGTGATCAAGCCTTATAACCCTTTGGATAAAAAAAATAATGGGCATTCAAAGAAAAGGAAAATTGATGCACAATAACTACTTTACTTGCATCCCTAACAATAACGTCATTATTGAACATCAGAGTTGACCCACAAATCTCACCCCCCAAAAGTATCAAGTGTCAATTAAGTAAATAACACCCTATTAAACAATTTGTTTACATCCTCTAGCTTATAATCATGGGTAGCAAACTTCCACTAGGATAAAAAAGCCTCACAATACATATCAATGTTTTCCTCCTCATTGAGCTAGCACTCACATGGGAAACTATAAATAATAGTAGTGAACCTGTTGTAGACATCACAAATCAATTCTCTATCTTGCCTTCTAAGGAACTCTAAAATTTGATCAAAAGAGGTAGGGTAATGCTAATCCAAATCACTAAAATCAACAATGAAATTTTCACTTTCATCATTTCTTGTCATCATGATAACAAGTTGGGCCCCTGAAAATGCAAGCCAATAACTAGATTTCTCATCATCATAAAATCTCTTCATCAAAGGGGTTAGAGAAATGAGAAATAGGCTCAATAATTTAAAATATAGTTACACAACCATGTGTGCAATTGGATGAGACGTCATTATAATGATCAAAGAGATCAAAGTGATCAAGTATCATAAAACACTACATATGCTAAAATGGGATTGTATTCCTCCAACAAAGAGAAGTTTTTGCATAATTAAATCATTACTAGGAGAAAAAAGGGAGAACCCCCTTATATAATTTGAGTAGAAACAAGAACTTTGATTTGAAATAGCAAAGTCACCACCCCATATGATGAGGAAATCCTTGGAGAAAATTGAACCACTAAGCCCAAAAAATCAACCCTTCTTAGTAGTAGAATATTGAAATCAACACCAACCCATTTTATTTTCTTGAGTTGGTTATCCACCAACTTATGCCAATAAGTTACTCCTTGGTTAAACCCTACCATTTCATTGGGTCCCAAACTACTACTCTACTTCCTAAAATATAATTCCACTCATAAGGCCAATGTTGTCATCATGCAAGTGAAATTGGTTCATCAACAAAACATAGAGGGTTAAAGTTCAACCCTACAAGAGTGAGTTATCTCTTCTATTAATTGAGCTCAACTAAGACTCAGAAGGGCATTCCTAGGTGTATACCTCAATAGGTATATAAATCAAACAAAATGGATAAGTAAAAATACCTACAACCAAACCAATTTGAAATATTAACCCCTAATGTTGTCACTAGGTTAAGATAAATTGGTTGTGCATATATCCCTTACATAGTTGATAGGACTCTACAATCATGACCCATGTAAAATATATCTACTGAATGTTGACTTAAAGGAATAATTCCCTGGTTATATTGATAGGCATGGGTGCATATGAAATACTTACTACTAAAGTACTCATTTATGTTTTAGATTTGATGGTATTACATTAGTGTGTGGTTGTGAATTAGTGTCTATCTATTGAGCAATAGAGTCACAATTCATACATGATAGAAAAATGGAATAAAGGAAACTTGAATTGGGCAATGGTGAGAAAGAATAGAACAAAAAGAAAGACAAGAAGTGTGTAGAAGGGGTTGAATCGATGGAGGAAAAAATGGAAGTGGTAGTTGTTGAGGAAACCAATCCATCGATGTGAAGGGATGGTTTAGAAAATGAAAAGAGTTGTTTTGTTTTGGAATTTGAAAGGACGAAGGAGATACTGGCTTCAGAAAGAAAATGATAAAGAAGAGTTTGATGCTAGACAAAGAGGGGAATCATGTGGAAACGGATTTTCTCCTTTGTAGGAGGTGTCAACAATTTTGAGAAAAGCCAATTAAAAATAGCAGAAAATGAGAAGAAGCATCAACCAAGAGTAATTTGATTCATTTTGTGGAGGAGATTGATTTGAATTAGGAAAAGCACCCAGTTCATGTTTAGTAATTGTATTCCCTTATTTTGCATAAATAAAGTAAGCCACTTAGTGGTTTTTATTTTATTTATCATTTGATTTCTTGTGTCTTATAAAAATAAACATATTGTATTTAACTTGTTTAGGTTTGTAAAGTTCCTCTCGCAAGAGCACTTTACTATGTTTTTTTTTTGTGTGTGTGTCACTTGTAGACGAAGATTTTTTGCATTTGTTGTTGTTTAGAATAATTTGGTTTTTAAGGGTGTGTTCAATCATCATTTGGTATCAAAGTCTAAAAGATTTGGGAATGGGGAGTTGGCTATGCTAATAAGATTTTGGACAAGTATGTGTACTAAAATTTTGATAGGTTTACAAGAAGAACCTACATACCAAAAGACTAAGCAAGAGGAAAAGGAGAAAAGCCTCAATTGAGGTATCAAGAAGACAAAAAGAGTAAAAGATGGGAAGACACAACATGATGCTAAGAAAGAAAGTACCAAGATGAAAACAATATGAAAACAACTATGAAAAAGCAAGACTCAGAGTGGGATAGAGAATGGTAGAGTTGAGGAGGTATATAGAGAAGTGTAAGTCTTGGTGAAGTGGTGGCTAGAGGAAGGAAACAAAGAATGTGGTTAGCAATTGAAAAAGAAGTTGAAGTGCCTTGTAGAGCTACTTGTTAATAAAATAAGAAGGTGAATGATGGCTTCCTTAAGAAGAGAAGATAAAAAAATGAGAGAAACCCATAGAGGATTGGAAAACAAAAAATTATCATGTGAGCAACATGTACTAGAAGAAGTGACGGAAGTTCTCATTGTGGAGAATATGAGGAAAAATAAGAAAAAAATGGAGAGAAGAAATGCAAAAAGAAGTACTTGAAGAAAAAATTAAAGAAGAGAGGAGAGTGTCCACAAGGGAGGCACTCATAGAGACATTTTAGTCTATTGTTTTATTATCTAACATTTTGGTTTTTTGAGTATGTG
This sequence comes from Cryptomeria japonica, assembly GCF_030272615.1. Classification (NCBI taxonomy): domain Eukaryota; kingdom Viridiplantae; phylum Streptophyta; class Pinopsida; order Cupressales; family Cupressaceae; genus Cryptomeria; species Cryptomeria japonica. Next base: position 706,840,514 of record NC_081408.1, read on the forward strand.
CATGAAATTATGAAAAACCTTATAAGGAAGGTCAAGAACAAGGCCTTGAAGCTGACAGGAGAAGGGGAAAGTAGAAAACCTATAGATATAGACAAAGATGAGGAATAGAGGAAACAAATTATAGCAATCTACTAGGAAGGTATACAAAAATAGTTTGCAACAATCCATCAAGGAGAGGTACATTACAAAGTACCAAAAAATCAAGATTAGAATAGTGGTGAAGTCTTTTAGCATGACAATGGAGATGTTGAAGATGCCCCAGAGTTTCATGATGCCTTAGAAAATGTTACATAAGAAAGAAAGGAGGCCTATAAAGAGGAAGAGTTGGAAAGCAATGAAATCAAGGGTGAAAGAAAATCCATATAACAAGGCATTGACCAGGTGAATGGGAGTGCAAATTTTGGTTTTTTTCATGTATGTGGAAATAAGAATGTATATACACAATTTAATAGGGAGAAAAGGAATTTTGAGTTCTCAAATCTTGCTAAGAAACATAGATACAACATGTCAAGTTGGCTTAATAAACTAGTTATTAAGGAACAACATACAAAGTGTAAACAAGAGGTTACTTATAATGGATTTTTTAGTAGCAAACAGGTACAAAGCATGAAGACATGATAGAGTTCCAGTTTAACCAAGATCATAAGGCAATTTCTCAAGAAATGAAGCATAAAGGAGACGTTTTAAGGTGGAAATCAGTCAATGGATTAGGAAGAACAAATGTAGAAGTAAATAAACATTGGCTCAAAGTTTGTATGGTTAAGAGTGTGACAACAGTAGATGAAAGTAGTGTTGCAAGACATGGAAATGAGATAGCACTTCAACAAAATATAAGATGTAAAGAAAAGGTCTAGTAAAATGAACAAAAGATCATGATTAAGCAAACAAAGGATGAAAAAACAACATTGCAATGAGGTAGTCTAAGACAACAAGTTGGAAATTATGAAGAATGTTGGTGTAAATTATGTCTCATAATTACACTTTACTTAAATTGACTTAGGATAATGCATTCATTGTAGTTAGTATATGAGAAACTTAGGGAAGTGTACACATAGGGAAGTTTCTTGTAGGAGAAATTGCACCTTTTGTGGTCTTATCTCATTGAGCCACATGGCATGGTTGTGTGCTCTCATGGCCTTGCCTTTATAAGCAATCTCATTTACATTGTATGCAATCCAATTTCAATCCAATCAACTCAATTAGTTGGGTATTTCGCATCTTGATAGTAATATAGTTGATTCTTGTCACATATTATTTCTCTCTTTGTTCTTGTCCTTTCCTTTGGACTCTAGATCTTGGTTATTATAGGCAAATTCTCAAAAAGAAGAATCCAGGCAAACTAAAATAATTCCAAGAGTAGCTTGAAAGAAGATTAGGGAGAACACATGTTAGATGGAAGGCAATAAATTTGATGATGATGCTTTTGAATCATTGAATAAAATTGTTGAAGGAGGAGACAATGTACGAAAGAAGGTGTTGGTAGTAAATAATAAGCAATAAAGAGAGGAGATTGAGTTAACATATAAGGATGATATTTTTCAAGGGATCTTAGCACCTAATGAAGAGAGGACGAAGGGAAATTTTAGATATGATCATGAATAGTACACAAAAAAATAGAGCGACTCAAGGAGGAAGAATGCTAGGTGTGGGAGAAGGGAAGAATTTAAGAGAAGAGGTTAATGATTCTAGAGGTTTGAGATTAGTTTATACATTAGGTGAAGTGACATGCAATACAAGAGATGTAGAGAGGATTTTAGAAGAGGTATACAATCCTCCTATTGGAATCAATGAACACTGAGAGGGGGGGTGAATCAGTGTTTTGTAATTTGCAAACTTATTAATCTAATTCTTAGTCCACCGGATGCACAAGAAAGAAAGTAATATGCAGAAACTTAAAGAAAACAACCATAACACCAGAATTTTTTTCGTGGAAACCCAGAAAGGGAAAAACCACGATGGGATTTGAACCCACAATATTATTATGCTATGGTCAGAAGTATGATAATATTACATAAGGGGAATGCACTTACTTGCATTCAAGCACACTTCCTAGAGCTCATTTCTCAATTACAAAAGGGGCTACAACCCGGAGGAAGGCTCACCACCTTACAAATTGATGAAAATGATTATAATAATGAATGAACTGAAGTATAGCATCTAACTATGTCAAAATGCAGTTCTGGTTAGGCTCATATTCTCTCCTACACTTGATCTGTCACTATGCTCTATTTTCTTATTGTGTCACTCACCGAACCACCAAAACCTTCAATCGCATTCACCAAACTCGCAAATTTTCTTATCACATACATCAAAATGATCAACCAAGTCGGTCTTACATATTTGCACCAACAAAAAGAATTATTAACTAAGTCGGCTTCACAAAACTTGAACACAACACCAATCACCAAAAACAACTCAAGCATTCTAGATCACATAATATCCAACTATTCAATACATTAGCATTGTTCTTCCAGAATCATTGGATATTGGACCTTGAGTCTTGCACTAGAAGCAACATCAGAGGCTAGAATTGCAAAGTAGGTTGTCTCAAATCATGAATCAACTACCTTAATCACCACAACCAAATTACATCACCAATAACAAGATATGCACCATGACCTCATTCTTCACCGATTACTGTATTCCACCTTCCAAACTTATTCCTAATAAACAATATGACTTTTGGTAAGTCTAATCTGCATATACTGGATAGAGTTTGTTGACTGAGTTGCCATCAATGACAACCCCTAAGAAATCTCCATACATGAATCTTCACCAGTACAATGTATCTTTCCAACACCTCCATTGTTTTTATGTTTTAATTAGTTACTTGAAGATGATTAACTAGAAACAAAAAATCCAAGGCAAGGAGTTACTAAAGAGGCTAACTTGCATTATGATATTTATCTCATGCATAGTGATGATCATGTTTGCATCAATGTAAACGAGGAAGAGGATGAAAAGGGTGAGGAAACGAATAGTGACAATGACATATATGAATGTGAGACAAAGTTTTGGAGACTTGTAACTTAAAAGATATAAAAAGGAAAAGATATAAGAACAAAGAGGAAAATAAATGAAAGGAAACTGAGAAAATTAAAATAAACAAATACAAGTATGGAGTGGATCTAGGGGAGGAAAGACAAGAGATGAGTAGGCAAAACAATTGGAAGAAGAGGAAAAAGAAACTCATCATTTGAGATGGCAATTAAATTTCAAAGCAGACATGGTAAATTGTTTCAAGTTAACTATTTCAGGCATACGGGGTATGTTGCGAACTATTACAAATTGAAAGGGTAGTTCTCCCGCCCAACTCCATTTGTGAGCTCACAATCTTTTTACTCATTAAGACTAATACGAGAGCATCGAACCATTTTTAGTTTTCTTGTTTACCTGTTGTGATTTTGTAATCTTTCTCCAAACTTGTCTTGGTTGAGTTGTAAGATTTGATTTTGAGGCAATTGAAGATGTTGGAAAGTCACATAAGAAAATGGTTGGGCAACAATGAGAAAGAACAAAACAAAAAGAAAGAGAAGTGGGCAAAGGGTTGAATCAATGGAGGAAAATTGAAAGTGGTGGTTGTTAAGGAAACTAATCCACTGGTGCAAAGGGATGATTCAAAAAATGAAAAGAGTTTTTTTCATTTTGGAATTTGAAAGGGAGAAGGTGATTTTGGCTTTAGAGAGAAAGAAACAGAGAAGAGTCTAATGCCAAATAAAGAGGAGAATCATCTGGAAAGAAATTCATTCCTCTATAGAAGGTATTAATGATTTCAAGAAAAGTCAATTGGAAAGAACATAAAATGGTAGGAAGCATCAACTAAGAGTAATTTGATTCATTTTGTGGAAGAAACTGATTTGGAAAAGTGGCTAGTTTATGTTTTGTAATCATATTTCCTTATTTTCTAGAAATATAGTTGATGCTCTGCAAAAATGGGGCAATTTTAGACTAAAACCTGTGGTCGTATAACACACAAAACAAAGAAACAAAGGCAAACATTAGTGTTAATCAATCAAAAACTAGTCTGAGTAGGCATACCAAAAGAGACACTAAAAACAAAGTAAAGCATTTAACTATGAATGTAAATGCAAGAAGACATCTCCAAATTCCTTCTGCCATGCTCTTAGCTCCTTCTCCCTTGTTCCTCTCCTCTCCAAGTTCCAAATTAGTGTAGCTCTCAATAGATTTTTGCACTATGGATGCTTATGGAGATTCAAGATTGTAGATGATTATGAAAAGTATGCAAATGCAAGCTTAATAACCAAATAAGGATAAATTATCTAAATGCTATTTGTTAATTTTAACCAAAAGAGTGAATAGGAGTAAGATATGCTAAATGTTCTCTAAAATTCTCCATAACTTAGATGCATACAAGTTTTCAAGATCTAGAGTATGAAGAAATGGGCTCTATTTATAGGAAAAATGGAGCAATGGATGGTTGAGATTGAGTAATCTCAACAATGGTTAGGATTGAATGATATTCAATCCATGTGAGGACTTTCAACCCAATCCCAGGATGACAAGTGTCAATATGAGATGGGTTGAGAGGAGAGGGAATAAGAATTAAATGCTTGACATGACCTGACAGTTAACTTGGGAGTTAAGGTCAAGGTTGGGTTGAGTGAATAAATTCTTTATTCAAAGAATAAAACTTTTATCCAATGGATAAACTCTTGTGCAAAGGTAAAAGGGATAACCATGGTCAAAGCAATAAATGCTTGATGAGACAGATGAGTCATATGAGGGTTGAGTTAGGGGTTAACCATAAATGGTCATGTAAGAGCCATAAGTGGTTTAGAAGACTTTAGAGGTTAAATTGTTGAACACACAAAGCATTAAATGCTTTTCAAAGACTTTGAAGTCTTTGAGAAGTGACTCCAAGTTGCTTATGAATGTGACAATAATTAGGGGATGGATTAAGCTAATTGATTAGGATTAAATAGGTTCTAGAAGAATTTAGGAAGGGGGTTTAGGAGGCAAGTGAGAGATGTAGGAAAATGCAAGTGGGGGGGGATTTATGATTTAAATAAATGTTTTATTTAATTTATTTAAAAGAGGAAAGAGGATTAAATTGAATAAATAGAATTTATTCATTTAATTGATTGTGAATTTGGTTTAATGAATTAATTAAAATAAATTCAATAATTTATTTAATTAATAGGAGAATATTTGAAGATAAATTAATTTAATATTAATTTAATTAACTGATGGCTAGTGGGTTTTTAATCAAATAAATAGCAAATATTCATTTAATTAAAATGGACAAATTTATGTGACTACAATAGTAAGTCATTGACTGGTTGTTATTTGATTTATTATTTGATTTCCTACATCTTATTAACATAAACTTATTGTAACGTATTTGGATTTCTAAAGTTCATGTCATAAGATTACTTTACTATTTTTTGTTTTTGAGTTCCTATTGCTTGTAGATAGAGATTGTTTGTGTTGGTGTTTGCATTTCATGCTTTGTACAAGTTCTTGAGTTTACTTGGGAGTTAGCATTCTTCTAGATGCATACAACTGTATAAGTTAGGCATATTATTCTTTGTGTTGGAGTGGTTATACCTACTTTTTTTCCTGATTGGGACATCTGCCCTTGTCACTTGTATTCCACTCTCTCAATTTTTGTTTTATAAGTATCGAGGTTGTACTTTTATAAACATCCCATTCTCATCATTCCATTGTGTACATTGTATATATGGTGAAATCAAGATATTAAACTATTGTAATTTAACCAAACAAACATCCAACAACATAAAAAACCCTAGTTCTACAATGAAATCCACCATACACCAATGAAGAACCTAAAACATGCAAAACACAAAATATTGAAAGATTATACGATTCACATGCTTAGTAGGGTTTTATCTCTAATTTTTCCTATCTCCATTGATCTTTTTTGATATGGTTGCTCTCAGATTTTGTATTGTTCACAAGATCTCAACAAAGGACGGATTGTGGTTGTGTAGTCGCTTGAGTGATTTGATCTCTATGAAAGGTCACATGAGCATTGATTAGATTGTTAGGGAGTTGACAAGGATGAAAGGATCCTCTTATATAGAGATTACCCTAGAAATAGAGGAATAGGATTAAGAGGTGGAGAGATAAATGGTCGGCTAGGATTGAAGCATAGGTAGAGAAAATGAGAAAATATTAGAGAGGTGGTTAAAGGCAAATTAAGAGATGAATGACAAGTGTCATGGAGGGAAAAAGCTAATGAACTTTTTTTTTATCGATGATATTGAATTTTTATTAAAGGAAAAGGAAATTTGCAACTTCAAAAAAGAAATAGTTCTCTATCATGAAACCACCAACAGTCACCAACCACCCAAACCAAAAAAGACAAAACCACCCACCCAAATCAACAAAGACAAAACCACCCACCCAAAACAATTGTTCATACCACCAACCCAAAATGTCTACAATAGCGCTTCACACAATACAATAAATTGATATAGAACATGAAAACCAAAATTGAAAAGCCTAAATAACAGAGAAACAGGAATGAACTGCCAAATAAAGACAGACAACATAGACAATTCACACACTACCCAGAAGGACTGCTAGGGTTTGTCTTCTGCCTGTCATCACCACCTTCATGCATCTGAACCTTGACCTTAACCTTCGGTCTATCTCTTCCTTGAGTCCTCTACTTCACTACTGTATTTGGCACCAATTTCCAACGAATGTTGATTGAAATTTTGACAAACTTTTGTCTGATTACCAAGGAAACACCCTTACAAATTTCATTGGAAAAGCGACGAACCTAAATTTGTCGAAACCTCGACCAAGCATTGTTGGACAATGCCATGGAAAATGAAACCAGTTTTTGTCGGAAAATCAACGAAAACTAATATATTTTAGTCATCAATTTGGTTGTATACTAATAAATTTAGTGTTTAATTTAGTCATTGATTCTTGTTAACTAGTCATTTACTTAGTCATGGTAGTCATTTTTTTAGTCATTGTAATCATTAATTGTCATTTAAATAAAAATTGATTTATGTCTATTGGTAGTATATTTAGTCATTTGTATCAAAACAGTTAAGAGATAGTGAGTATTGTTCATAAGTTTGTAGACACTTAAATTAATCATTTTAATTAATTTATTCTCCTACATAATTAATTTATTTAATTATGTCAATCTTTATTCTTCTCAATATTAACTAAGTTTAATCTAATTAATATTGTCACTATAGTCCAATGATTGATTTATTCAATAAATCAATTTTCCTTTCTTCTTCTAAGGCATTCAAAATTAATTATTCCTAATCCCCCCTTTTAATTAATTAATCCTTGTGATTCCTACAAATCACCTTTTCCTAATCCATCATTAGTCTAATTAATTTTTCTAGAAACTCTCTTAATCCTACTTAGCATTATTCTTCAATATTTAATTACCTCCACTCATTCTCTCTCCTAGTCAAATCCTCCTACAAATCCCACTTGCTCCTAATCCTTGCCTAATTCTTCTAAATAGTCCCCCTAATCCCTTGCTAATGCCTAATCCCCATGATTAGACACAAAAGTCAACTATAGTAATTTATGGCTAAATCCTCTTTGTCCCCCTCTCACCTTCCACCTTAAATGCTCCCCTTTTGCGTGAATGTGAGATTTTCAAAATCTCACATTCTCTCATGCTTCTCAACTTCCCAAGGAATTTTTAAATTCATTTTCCCTTTTTCCAATCCCCATGCACACAATATCTTGAGGATTTTTTTTTTCATGTGCATCCCCCAAGGAATTTTTAATTCATTTTATTCCTCCTAGGTGCATTGGGAACTCTTCCCCATGTACCTTGAGGAGGGTGGAGACAAGAAATGCCTTTATGGAAAATCTCTTGGTCTCCACCCCCCCTTGTCATGTCATTGTCCCTTGATCCATGTGATCTCATTTCCATAAATCTTAACCCTCCATTCCTCTTCAATCTTGATCGTCCATTTTCCTCTATTCAATTCTATAAATTGGGGTGTCCATCCCTTCACTTGATCATCCACAATCCAAGTAACTTCATGTTGCTAATTTGAGTTTATCAAGAGCATCCCAATCATAGCCTTAGTTTGACTCCATAATCCATCCATTGTTGTGCAACTTGGACAGCCATCCACATCTCACTATTGGACCAATCCAAACAAGTCAAGGAGGGACGTGTGCTTGGCTTCAACTAGTGTCCAAATTGAAGGAACAAGAGAGACTCCTCTCTTGCAAGATATAATTTAGTTAGTTTATTTCTTTTATTTGGATTTTTATGCTTATTTGGATTTAAACTAACCTACTAACCTTGCTTGAAGTTTCCCTTGGTTCATTTTGGCACGTTCAGTGGGATCCACGTCCCAAAAATAACCATTTTTGTAATTTTTTCATAATTTTTAGTCATAGGTTCTAGATCAGTATGAGAGTCTGCAAATTAGTGCGTGCACCCCAGATTCAGTGCATGAGCTTCTAATTTGGCATAGGCGTAGGCACTTTAGTGCGTGTGTTTCAAATTAAAAATTTTACTAACCCACCCTTTTTTGCAGGTTGTTTTCAGCGCGTCCGATTAGGCTTTAGCGCATCCGATTTAGTAAAGTTTTTCATACTTTATATTTTTAAGCACTTAAAATCTAAAAATAAAAAATAAATCTGAAAAAATCAATTAAAATCAAAATTAAAAAAAAGCATTATTTTTATAATTATGTCATGTTTACATTACAGTAGAATCAGCGCGTACACAAACATTTTGACGCCTACGGTCTAGTTTAGTGCTTCTGTTTCTCGTTGTTTGTAAAAAAATTTGAATTTGAATTTTCGTAGTATTTTGGTTTTTATGCAAAATCTATTTGCTACAGCGCATGCACTAGCGGTTCAACATGGGCGTTTCTACTTCAGCGCGACTGTTTTCAAGTATAATCTCTCTTTTTAGGAATTTATGATATGTTTTATGTATTTTCTATTTTAAGCATTCAAACACTGCTTCAGTGCTTGGACAGGTGCTTCAACGCATTTGTTTGTATATCAACGCATTCGCTGTGCATATATGAATTTTTCTATTCGGATCATATTTTGAGTTTTGCAGGTCTGTACGATCAATCTGAGACTAGAAATAGAAGCTACTAATTGTTTGTTTTGCAGGACGTTGGGAGAAGACTCTCTTTTTTTTACTAGCCTAGTTATCTTTCGTGCATTTCTAGATTAGCACACATTTCATTTTAGGCATTAAAATTTACAAATGTCTTTCGTAGATTAGCAACACATTTCATTTTCTTAATGGTCAATGAACATTATTATTTCCATGTCTTATTTTATTTTGATTGCATGCTTTTACCCTTAGAGTTCTTGCCTTCCTGATTCGCCTGGCACTTCACACAAGCATTGGTGAGAGGGGAACGACCCAAGTGGTAACAAACTAAAGCCAAGCTCTTCCAAACCACTACAAATAAATGTGTTTGTGATGAAAGTTGCAAGCAACATGTGTTTATTAGTCCATACCGACACTATGTCTCCCCATAAACCCTATAGGGTGTAACCCCTATAAGCTAGGAGCCTTTTGTAACTACGAAGCATAAAGTGTCACATGTATGGCCACACGAACGGATGCCCTAACTAAGAAATCTTGTGTTTAGAAGCCAAAAACCCTCTAGTCATTGGTGCAAGAGGTCGGACCTCCAAAAGGTGCTCACATTTTTATGGCTCTTAGTAGAGATACGAAGTTCACCATGGGGAGTTATCATGGGAACTGATGCTTGGCTTCCCTGAAGAAGTGAGTGTTGAGGGTGGAGCCAGTGGGGTCAAGCATCTAAGTATCCACTCTGAGTAAGCGTAGCTGGGAAACCAAGTGAGATCCATGACTATTATCCTTGCCAGCCTTAGGAAATGTCATCAAGGTGAATGATTGTCTTTGGGTCACACTTGGCCAATGTGTTTTCTATGTTTGATACTTTCTTGCCAAGAGTAGAGTGAGAAACAATCCCTCATTTTTCCACGTTTGTCAAACATTCTCAAGTCCAATTTTTCACACCTTGCATAGTTGAAGTGCAAATCTAGTCCATTATATTTTCACCTCATGTTTCATAAGCGTAAGTTGTACAAGCATCCCAAGAAGTCAATCCATCATCCAATCAAGAAAAAGAAGCTCACCCAAGCCCAATTCATTAGACGTTGAAAGTTTTCATATACCAACTGCAAACTTTTTCTCAAACATAGGACCTTTTTGCACCGATATCATGATTACATTCATGGTCATAGAAAGGAGTTTGATGTTGGTGAGGAACTAAGAGTATGTGCCCTACACCAAGGATCAGGCTTGTCTTTCAATACCAACCATCATCAAAATCAGGGTGGTCTCATACCTTCATACAATTTGCCTTCCAAACCTATCACTTATTGAGTCATTTCCATTCCAAGGATAATCTAGTCGTCAAGTTCTTCTACTCATCATTATCACCCTCCTTTGATCTTTCATCACTAGCACTTTCTAAGGATGTAGCACATCAATCAACCCTTAATCAATAATCCTTCAATCAAATCAACCTCACTCCAAGTTTTTGTACCTTGTGAAGTTTTATTTGGACCTCATCTTTAATCAATTAATAATTTGGCTTTTGTGCTTGGGAAAGAATCTCTCCCAAGTACCTTTTCCTCATCTTTTGAGTCAATCAAGACTCCTATCCTATGTCTTTATTTTTCTTGGGATCATTAGTGAATCCTTAGTTGAAAGAGACTTTGATCATTAACCTAAGGTCTAAATTTTACCCAGCTTGGTTGTCACCTTGCTTGTGGTTTCATCAACATCCCCCACCTAAAATCCTCATCCAAGGACTAAGGTAGAATCTTAATCAAACTCTTGTCCTAATCCAAGGACCCCATCAATCATTCTATCCAACTTTATCAAAATCCAAAATCCTAGCTAAGTCCTTTCATCAAAACTTTTCTTCCAATAAATTTTCCTAAGATTATTCTTGCATGGTCACAACTTGATCCCAAAAGAAGAAGATGGTTGAACAACAATATGGCATTAGTATCCTATATCAAGACCCTACACAAGATCCTATGCAAGGGAAAAATATACAACCCGATATCCAAGATCCACAACCACAAGGGGACCCTAATATGGTTGATCAAGATGACCTCTCCCCAGAATTGCGAACATTCCTAGAGGATTCTTTCAATCAAGAAATAATGGAGAAATTCATCCAACACAATACCAGTGGTCTTCTAAAGACTCTTATTGAAAATGGAGCTTTCCTTCCCCCTAATTTCGATAGATCTATTCTTGATCAACAACCACAAGGAGAATTTGCTCCTACCCACATCGTTACACCTATCATTCAACCCCAATCAATAGTACCTATAGTATTCATCCCCATGGTTTCCATCCAACCTTCTTCCTTCTTGACATCTATACCATTATTCAAGCTGATCATGTCTATTTTCCAACATGCTTCTATCCCATCTTCTTCTACCCGACCACATGTCTCTATTCCACAATCTTCCATTCCTCTCAACAATGCTGCTAATTTCATCAATGCTTCCCTTCCTCTGGTCACAAAAATTCACGGGTCATGACCAATCATAACTCAAATCCCCGTTACATCGGTCATCACATCTCACATTCCTGCTTCTTCATCATATCAATATATTTGTGGTGGTGGTATACCTCCCATGACTCACTAGATACTTAGGGAAAATGTGGTCCATCATGTCCAAGACCCACAACATGATATAATCAAGGAAATCCAGGACATGAAAAATATCATCAAAAATATGAAGGAAGGGACTAAAAAAAGAAAACCTTATTCATTTGAGGAATTTTGTACTTGTCCTTATGATCCTTCAATATCAGTTGCACCTTACCCACTAAGGTTTGAGATGCCTAAGTTCACAAAGTATGAGGGCCAAGGGGACCCCCGAGATCATGTCTATGAGTTTCATATCTCATGCTAAGAAGTCTCCTATAGTGATTTATATCTTCAAAGGCTCTTTCCTAAGAGTCTCATGGGAGATGCTCTTGCATGGTTTTCATCCTTGCCCAAAGGTTCTATCACCTCCTTCCCGGACTTAGCAGAAAAGTTCTTGGCCCACTATACTTACAACATTGTCAATAATATTTCCATGATGGACCTTTGCAACATGAAACAAAGGTCTAGGGAAAATTTCACTAACTTGTTGTAGAGGTGGTGATACCTTATCAAGAAATTCCAGTAGGATATGCCAGAACAACACCAAATTAAATTATTTCAAAAAAATTCGGTGCCCCAACTATCAAAACCCTTGACATCTCAGTGCATAAAGTCTTTCGAGAAGTTGATTGACAAGGGCCTAGCCCTTGAATGTGTCTTGTTAGAGGAAGGTACCCTAAAGCATTATAAAAAATCAAGTCAGAATACTTCCTCTTATCATAATGACAAACCAAAATTTTGGTCTAAGAACAAGAACATAGTCAATGATGGTGTCACTGATGCAAAGCAAGTTCAGACTATGGCTACCCCTCCAAATTCCACCCCCACTAATCACCAGTTCAATACTCACCAAAACAATCAAAGTCAATCTCAGATGCCTCCTAACAATGTCTTAGTCCAGGGATGACCATCCCAATCTAACAATCAGACTCCAATAGAGTATACGCCCCTAGCTGAGCCCATTGAGGTTGTGTTCCAAAAGCTTGTTTAGCTAGGTGCATTCATCTTCCCAATAACTTGCCTATTTTAATTCTAATCAATCTAAACCTAGGTGGTATAATGAGAATGAGTATTGTGACTCATCATATCAATGGGAATGATACACAAAAGTGTATAAAACTAAAGAACTATATACAAGATCTCATTGATAAGGGTGATATTGAGGTAGCTACAGCAAAACCTAGTAACAATAATGACAAACTCAAGATGTACCAGGAGCCTTTCTCGAAGCATGACAAAGGCAAGGGATCATCATCTAATACCGCAAACTACGATTATACCAATCATAAAATTGGATTTGAATTTTTGGTAGGTCACATTGAGCCTACAGATAACCATGTCAACATCATCTTTGTCTAGGGAAAAAATCCTCTCCCTTCCTAAAGAAGACTTAGGATCATTGTTCAAGGTGATCCCGCCCATCCTCAATTGGAAAGCATACATAACCCTTCTAAGATATTCATTTAAGGTTCCACACCTTTCGCTTCCCACTCTCAAAATGATTGCAATGTAACTACCTGTCGTGGGAGGGTAACTGTCCAAGAAGCCCCTCTGGTACAGGAGCACCCAGGAAGAAAAGGTTGAGCAGGGCCACTGATATGCCCTATGAAGGATTTGATGAAAAATGAAGAAAAAAAAGACCTATAAGGTCTTTATATGATGTAACATGTCCATGTGAGCCATAAAATGTAGTGAAATGCAATGTAATGGTCAAAAAATGTAAAATTGCCATTTTGAGCAATTAGGCCTAGAAAAGGCTAAAATTGGGTTTTTGGTGTAGAAGTGTGTTTAGCTGGATAAAATATGTTTATAAGGTCATCTAATGACAATTTTAATGTTTTAGAAGGTTCATATATAGGTTTGGCAAGTTGACATACATAGTTGTCAAACTTGACAACTTTGGAGCAACTTTTTGTTGTCAAAAAGTTGTCATAAGTTAGTTATAAGTTGGTTTTAGGTTGGATTTAGGCCTATAAGACCTTGAGGGTTATAAATGGAATAAATTGAAGCATTTTGTGGTTGTTGGTAAAGGTTTTTTGATCGGGTTTGGAGTTTTGAAGCAATAAAAATCTAATTTTCATGTGTATTTTCTAGGTTTCCACATAGAACAGTCCGATTTTCCATTGTTTTGAGTGCTTTTATGAGTTATCTTTCATTCCTTCATGGTTGGAGATGTTTATATAATTAACTAAGTTTATTTTGGCTTTGGTTTGAAGTGATTTGGTTTTGTTTTGGTGAAGATGTCTAATTTCTTGTGAAAACAATCATATCCCTGCCCTAGGGTTAATAGTGAGCATGAAAATGTTTTATATTTTATTTCCAAATTGATATAACCCACAAATGGGTAAGATGGTGTATTATATTTTATATTTTCATAATTTTTGGTTTCAAGAGGCCATGCACAAGATGGCATGTGCATTGTGGGAGTAAAGGTCTGAAATTTGAGGGGCAGACTGTTGTAGAAAATACAATCCTAATACGGGGGACATATCTCACATTCCCACTATTGGATTTTTTTTAGTTTTGGATATGTTTTGTATAACCAAGTTATGAATAATTTCACTAGAGATATTGAATAAATTTTTTCAGTTGCAAAAGTTATGGTTGACTGTGTAAGGGTCTATCAATATGGCAACAAGGTGGTAGTTTTGCAATGATTTTTCTTTGTCAATGCATTGAGGTAGTTTGTAAAGTCTCAAAGGGTCATGTTTCTCTTGATTGAGTATTATGACACCATTTGTGTCAACTTGATCATAAAATAGTCTTGTATTATTAAGTTTGAGTTGGGTCCTTTGAATCTCTGCATCACCCTCCTCCATCAAACCCTCCCCCCTCCTCCATCAAAGCCTCCCCCAATGTCATCCACTCATTGATATGACCATCTTGGGAAGACCCCTGCACAAATCTCCATCTTAGAGCTCCTCAAGACCTCCCCTGTCCACAAGGAAATTTTGGAACAAGCCCTCCTCGAGTCATGTGTCCCTGACAACATCAATGTTGCCCAATTCCAAGCCCTGATTGGAAACCTCACTGCCCAGCAACACCTTGTTTTCACCTCCAATGACACTCCTACAGATGATGATCATAAAATAAAATTACATATTGAAGCTCTTATCTAGGAAACACAAGGTTAAATGCATCTTGATAGATGGTGGATGTGGACTCAATCTTTGTACATATAAGTTAATAAAGCAATTGAGGCTTTCTGAGGACCTAGTTGATACATCAGGACGAATCAAAATCAAAGCCTATGATGATGTAGAAAGGGTTTCCAAAGGAATTATCACTTTACCTCTTCAAGTGGGCCCTGTTACAATTGAGACCCCTTGCCAAGTTCTAGATCTTGATCTCCCCTATAACATCCTCCTCGACAGACCATGGATTCATTCCCTTCAAGCCATTCCTTCCACTTACCATCAATGTATTAAATTTCCCTTCAATGGTAGAGAGATCACTATCAGAGGCGATCCACAACCTTTCCAGTATTTCAAGCTCTTAGAGGGAAAAAATTCATACCATTGCCTATTAAATAGACCCGCTCCATCTCCTCCATCTAATCCATCTAAATTCGCCTCCAACTCATCTCAAATAGATCCCAAGGTCAAGATCCTAGACAATGGTTGTGGAGAATACAAACTTGAGGATGTCTTATTAATAAGCAATCTCCCTATGTCTCCTAAGTCATTTGGCAAGCCCAAAGAAATTTAAAAAGACCAGAAACCTATTATACAATGTAAGGATACCACCTTCAAGAAATAAGGCCCACTTGATGAGGAAAGTCTCTAGACAAATGTTTCTTTGCAGTTGTACCATGAAGAAGATGAAGAACTAGAAAATATTCCCAAGAAGATATATCCAAAGGCATCAACCATAGTGGATAAGATGGGTTATAAAGGACACGACCTAGAGCTATAAGAGAAAGGAATCAAAACATCGATAAATGCCATCTTATACAAGTATAACATCGGCTTGGGTTATACTCCAGTACCTAAGATCACTATCACTGGTACCCCTTCAAGTCCCTCCTTGGAGGTCGAAGACTTTGAAGAAGAAGAACTCCATGAAATACCTTTTGAGTATGAAGATGACATCTTCTTTGACACCCATTTCAACACCATCACCCCCATAATCCCTTCCACCCCATATGAGATGCAACTTGTTCACCTCGAGCTTATAGACTGGGACCAACGAGACAAACCCGCTTTAGACATATGTGTCGATAAAAATGCTCGCATGGCTCTCCTAACTATGCGCAATTTAGAAGACTGTAACAAATTTCATGGGCTTCAATTACATGAGAATGGATACTTTGGTAGTCAAGTCAATGCCCTTAGTTGCAAAAAAGATTTTAAAAAAGGAAACCATGATTCCCTAGGTGAAAACCTCTCTGAAGTACCTTTGGATGAGGAAAAAGTAAAAACAAAGGGCATATCTGAAAATGAAAACCTCGATCAAGAACTTGAGGATGAGGGACTTGACCTCCCTACTATTGTGCATCCACAACAATACAGGTCAAATTTACTGACAGAAGAAACATACACTATCATGTTGGCACTAAAGACACCCCAAAGAATGTGCTCATTGCTCAGTCCTTGACAGATCAAGAGAAGCAAAAATTTATCAATTTTCTCACCAAAAAAATGTATCAATTTTACCTAGTCATATGCTGACGTGCCAGGCCTAGATCCTGACTTGGTAGTTCACAATCTTGTTGTTCATTCGGATGCAAAACCAGTAAAGCAAAAATTACACAAGATGCATCCACACATTGCACTCCTTGTCAAAGCAGAGATTCTAAATATGTTGGACGTTGGATTCAAAAAACCAATAGATTATCCTTAATGGGTATCCAATATTGTACCTATCGACAAACCTGCTGGGGGCATCCGTATTTGCATAGATTTCTAAGATTTGAATAGAGCCTTCTCTAAGGATGATTTCCCACTCCCCAACATGGAAATGGTTGTAGACCTCACAATGGGACATGAAATCTTATCACTTATGGATAGACTTTTTGGATACAATCAGATTAGGATTGCAGAGGAAGACCAACACAAAATAGCATTCACAACACCATGGGGCACCTTTTGTTATCAAGTCATGCCTTTTGGTCTCAAGAATGTTGGAGCTACATACCAATGAGAAATGATAACAATTTTCCATGACCTTTTGCACAAAATCATGGAGGATTATGTGGATGATCTTCTAGGAAAATCCAAGACAAGACATGAGCACATCCCTATCTTAAGGCAAATTTTTGAGAGATTGGAAAAATATAAACTGATCCTAAATCCCAAGAAATGCATCTTTGACGTCACATTTGGGAAACTATTAGGTTTTATTGTTTCTCGTAGAGGTATAGAGGTTCATCCTACAAAGGTGAAAGCTATCATGGAAATGCCTCCCCAAAAGACCCTCATACAATTGTGCAGTCTCCAAGGAAAGCTCCACTCTATCAGACGCTTCATCTCGTAGCTTGCCGATAAATGTCACCCATTTGCACACCTACTACGCAAGCATACCAAATTCAAATGGGATTGCCTATGTCAAAAAGGCTTTCGATAAACTCAAGGAATATCTTGCATCGCCTCTAGTTCTTATGCCTCCCATTCCAAGACAACCACTTCTTTTGTACATGTCAAGTACTATAGTGGCATTGGGGGAATTATTGGCATAGACAAATGATCAAGGAAAAGAGCATGCTATATACTATATCAGTCGCACATTAGTAGGGTATGAGCTCAATTATACCCCTATTGAAAGAGAATGCTTAGCACTTGTCTTCAACACACAAATGCTCTGGCACTACATGCTTAACAATAAAACAAAATTGATTGCTAAGATGAACCCTCTCAAGTATCTTTTATCAAAGGCTGCTCTCACTAGCAGAACTGCTGAATGGGTCATGTTACTAAGTGAGTTCTACATCGAATATGTAGATATAAAATCAATCAAAGGACAAGTGATAGCAAACCAGCTAGCAGATGCTCCACTTCCAGGTGATCACCCTATCCTCACATAATTTCTAGATGAATTCATAATGGTTGTCACTACATCTTCCATGTGGTCATTATACTTTGATGGTTCTTGCACTCAAAATGGATTGGTGGTAGGCATATTGTTAATCACACCACAAGGATATTGCATCCCTAAATCATACAAGATAGCCTTTACATGCACTAACAACATTGCAGAATATGAAGCGCTAATCTATGGACTCCATTTGGCTATCCAATGGAAGATATTGGAATTACATGTCTATGGTGATTCCCAACTTGTCATTAAACAAGTCAATGATGAGTATCAAACAAAAGATGACAAGCTTCTTCCTTATTGCAGTATGGTTGAGGACCTCAAGAAGCATTTTACATCAATCAAGTTTTATTAGATTCCACGTAGCAACAATAGAGCTGCAGATGCAATGGCCACTATTGGTTCCCTCTTTCAAATGTCGATACAAAGTCAAAAGTGTGATTTTCTGGTTGAGCAACTCTTCATACCAACATATGACCTACCAGAGTTTGAAATGGGTGCATACTTGTTGGTCCCGAATCCCCTTGGTATCAGGAGACCTTCACTTACCTAAGAGATAACACCATTCCCCCACACTTCACCAAAACCCAACAACAAACCTTTATCTGCTGATGTGCCCATTATACTATCCTTGGAGACACCCTATTTAGAAGGCATTTCGATAGTTCCTTCCTAAGGTGTCTAGATAAACAAGAGATTGAATGAGAACTACATGAAGTACACAAAGGTATATGTGGGGCACACTCAAGTGTTCTCACCTTGGCTAAAAAACTGTTGCGAACGGGATACTACTGGCCTACAATGGAAGTAGATGCATATAATTATGTGAAGAAATGTATCCCTTGCTAGAAGAATGGTGACATGATTCATGCTCCATCACAACATTGGCAGCCTTTTATCACACCATGGCCCTTCTCACATTGGGGGCTCGATCTCATTGGGAAATTCCACCCTGCATCCTCCAATGGTCATAAATTCATCATTACTACCACTGAATACTTCACCAAGTGGGTGGAGGCCATTCCTCTTACCTTCACCACTGGTAAACAGATCTCTAAATTCATTATGAACTATTTAATCTGCCGATATGGAATCCCCAAGGTTATTATCATAGATAATGTTAGACCTTTTAAAAATCGGGATGTTAAGGAGCTATGTCAAAAGTTTGATATCCAGAACCGCTTCTCCACTCCCTATTACCCACAAGGTAATGGTCAAGTTGAGGCCTCTAATCAGAGAAACCTCCAAGAAAGAGAAAAGAAAGCCAATTTTGAGCCCAATTGGCTTGGACCTTATGTAAACATAGCAAAGTATGGATCAGGGGTATATCAGTTGGCTACTCCTGAAGCGGATTCCCTAGATGAGCCTATGAGCATCATGCACCTGAAGAGATTCTATGCCTAGTCCTTAGAAGGTCACCAATTGTCTTAAAAATAATAATAATAATAATTCAAAAAAAAAAAAAATCAAAATCAAAAAAATCAAGAAAAAATTCAAAAAATTCAAGAAAAATGAAAAAATCAAGAAAAATACAAAAAAATGAAAAAAGGTAAAAAAACTAAGAAAGAAATAAATTCGTCCATTAGTGAAAAACACTTTGTGGTGATATGGGTAAGTACCTTAGCGAAAACCTGTTCGCAGGCGCCAAGGTAAAAAATTTGGATCCATCGTCTATCAGGTCAGACTCTATCTCCACCACTCACCCATCATATATCCATATTTGCCACCACATCCATCATCCCGTATGTCACCATTTCTCCCATTCATCCCAGCATGAACACTGTCCCCTCATCCACTCAGCCATACTCGATAGAATGATCACTCACTTTATGATGAGTTTCTGTCTGAATCATGAATAAGGATCAACCCATTAAACTGAGCTTTCAGCTCATCAAACTGAGCTTTCAGCTCATCAAACTGAGCTTTCATCCCACCAAACTAAGCTTAATTTCTAGTTTTGAGCTTCTTATTGACTTGCACATAATTCAAACACTTGTCCACATGTACTCCATCAAGTCTCAATAGTCAAATGTCTGCACTCAGGTGTCCATGTCATCTACTCATTTTTTTATTCACATCCATCAGTCACTCATGCCCATTGGGATGCATCCTTCCCCTATCCGATAGTATACCCACAAATCCTAAGTCTTAGTCTTGGCAAGAGATTTCATTTGACTTGGTGCACTTTGTTTGCATGATTTTGCCTGATTACTTTGATTTGCATCACTTTGACCTATGACTGTTCCTACCCATGGTTACCAGGGTCAATCTATATCTTGGTATGTTGTGTAAAGGGACATACTGGGGCATGTTTTTGTGGTATGGCATGTTTGAAGGTTTCCCTTGTACGTACTGACAACCCTACATTAGTGTTTATGAACACTTGCATGA
This sequence comes from Cryptomeria japonica, assembly GCF_030272615.1. NCBI lineage: Eukaryota > Viridiplantae > Streptophyta > Pinopsida > Cupressales > Cupressaceae > Cryptomeria > Cryptomeria japonica. Next base: position 706,860,598 of record NC_081408.1, read on the forward strand.
TTGTGTGCAAGGCATACCTGTTTGTTTGAGATTCAGTCCATGCCTTGGGGTTTTCATGACATACCGCTTCCTATAATTAGTAGTGTAGATTACCCTTGGCAATATCAAACTAGGTTGGCTCTCCACATCTTGTGCACAACAAATCTCCCTACCCATCCCATATCATCACATTTTTTTATCATATCCCCCTTTTCACATCTTGGAGACCTCAATTCCCCCCCCCCCATATTTTTCTATCCTACCTAAGGTCATTGTATTATGATTGGCATAATCTCAAATAAATTTTGTGTTATTCATATAAGTGCATTACTCATTTTTATTTGCTGCATTAATCTTTCATTTGTTGCATTATTCATTATTTATCCATTATTTAGGTTGCATCACAAATTTTGTTTATCCATCATTAAGGTTACATTTCAAAGTTTGTTGCATTATTCATTTTTTATCCATCATTTAGGTTGCATCACAAAAAAAAAATTATCCATCATTTAGGTTGCATTTCAAATTTTGTTGCATTATTCATTTTTATTTTGTACAGTGCACCTATACTTAGTTTGCATTTCAAATTTTGTTGCACTTCTCATTTTATAGTTTATCCATTATAGTGTGCATGTTCATTTCATTATAGATTTTGTTGCATATTCATTATAGATTAATCCATTAAATCACACTATGTATTCTCAAAATCATTAGAAAATCCAAAAATAATACATCATCCAAAAATATATATACACATCATAAAATCCCAAAACATATGCATCCACATAGATAATCATCCTACATCCATCAAAGTGTCAGTAATATAACATAAACACATGCATATATAAGTATCCATCCTGCATGCACCAAAGTGTCAGTAACATATCATAAGTATAGGCATATGTAAGCATCCATCCTGCATCACAAATAAGCCAACACAAAACATCCATAATCATCATCAATGCATCACATCATAAAATAAAAAATAATGTCCATAATAAAGTACATGCATGCATAAGCGCTGCAAAAAATCATATATCGCATATATATATGCCTCTCAAAAATCAATATAGCAGTCATAGTACGATGGCCACCTAGAAGGGTTAAAAATATACATAATGTTATATGGAGCTAGCTCTCCCCTCCTATCTCTCGAGCTCCCTCCTCATCCCTTCCTCCTCCTTTGAATCCCTCTACTCCCCCTATCCTAGGTGGTCTCATACCCACCGATTCGCCTGTCTATTGGCTTTGCATCAGATGCTAGCTGTGGGTCCTATGAGAATGTACACTTTCTATGTACGATTCTTCTCTCTGCTTTGTTGCGACCACTCTATGATATAATCCTCTATACTATGCAGCCTCCCATCTTGCCCTCTCCACCCTCTCCCATTGTTACATCGTATTAGAGTACATCTACCTTAGCCCTATGGGGACTAACATCTGTCATATTGAGTCCCTCACCCCCACAGGCGAGTAACATTTGCCTCTGCTCTCTACACCCTCACCTGCAGACTCTCCAGCTCCTCATCCTGCTGCTATAATGTGCTTTGTATCTCCCCAATATCGGTCCTTGTCCTCACCTCATCCAACATCCTCTCTACCTCCTCTCCCTCCCTCTGCAAATAATCCACCTCGTTCCTAGCCATTCGTAGTCTTTCTGTCAAATCATCAATCTCCCACTATAACCTCCCCACCTCCACCTGCAAACTATCTCCTCTCACCCTCTCCACCTAAAGCTCATTCTCCAACAAGTGTACTCTCTCTCTAGTAGCATCCCTCTCCTGCATGAGCCTTTCAAAATCTATCTGAGAAAATCTACCACCACCCTCCACTCCAGTGTCATGTGCATGTACATCATGAATAATTATTAGTACTACCTCATCTCCTCCACCCTCCCCCTCCCTTGCTACATGCCCTATCATTGTTGCAGCCACATGTTTCTATGTTGGAATGGCCACTTGTGGTCCTATCCCTCGTACTACCCCCTCCTCTACCTCATGACACCCCCATGGTCCTCTCCATCGTACTACCCCCCTCCTCTACCTCATGACACCCCTTCCTCCTCCCACTAAAGCCCTATCCCCAGAAGCATCCTCCTCTCCTCCGACTATCTCATCCATAGTCGGTTGCACCTCATCATCCTCCAACACCCCTAGAATGGTCAACCGCACTAGTAGGTGCACCTCCCACTAGCTCTTGTATCCCCCTATGGTGCCTATATCCTCCCCGTACTCCCCCGCTCATCTCAGAACAAGTAGGCTATAGTCTGGAAACTGGTCCTCCCCTCCAGCGGACTCACACTCTACCCCCACAAAGCCCACCTCTTAGGTAATCTACAGATATAATGGTATATCACCCACTATATCATGTATCTATCTGAACTGTCAGCCCACCCTATAGGATTCATGGTACTCCATAACATATACCGACCTCCCAAAAAGCCACATCTCAACACCTACCCAATGCAGCTTCCAGTCTCCCCTCTACCTCTCGTTGTCCAAAAATGGTCGCCATGTAAACTACATCAGCTCATAATAAATGTGGTGCCAAAACCATATAGCCCCTATCCATGTGTAGTGAAGCAGGCCCCTATTTTGATCTATGTAAGGTTGTTGAGGTTGTCTGTCCTGTACCCCAAATAGTCGAGTCACTACAATGTGCTACCATGCCCATACATGAAGTAAGGTAATCCATGTTGATAGACTCACATAATCTTTGGACACAACAAGATGCATATCATAATATAACTAAGCAAGCATTGTTTCTCCCCATGCATACTTCACACAATCATGTACCATATAATATACACACCTACTCCACCCAATAGGAAATCCATGCCCTCCTAGGTCAGGCATCACTTGTTCATTCATAAATTCATAGATCACAAGCGCCAAGCAAGAAATATGTCGGATCTCCATCACTCTCCCTAAATGCACATGTGTCTTATCCATCATAGGCAACACATCCTACTCGCAAACCTCTCGAAGATAGAAGTCTACCACATCTAGCCTGTACTTGGGAATCACATCATGAATGGGGATCTTCAAGATCCTCCATACATCTAATAGTGTCATAGTGGCCTCTCCTATAGGCAGATGGAAGGTACAGATCCTACTATCCCACCTCTCTACCAGTGCAGTCATCATGGCGGTGTCCACTCTGATCCTCGGCCATCAGCTGACAAAATCCAATTCTATGGGGCTCAATATCTCCAACCTGTCTTCCCCTAACCACCAGTACAACCTCATCCTCATCGGCCAGTGCTCTCTCAATGCCAACAACCCTAAATCTGCCTACATTCACGCAAACCACTTCATTATCCCTTGCCACTCTTCCTAACCCTCCCCTTATCCTATTCCTGAAGCATTCATGATACCCTCCTAAGCCACTTCCTACACCTATACTCATCAAATTCTTTATTTTTCAACCTCCCTAGCACTCACACTATTTCATCCAATGCTCACACCAAAACTATGGCACTCGCGGTATGCCGCAATCGTACATGCTAAAAGCCTAGACCAGGGACCTAATCTTGATCATTGCGAGTGCTCGCGTCATGTGTCCCTTTTCTCTAGTCCCAGATCTAAATCCTAAACTAGACCAACATGGGCAATCATGCCATGCATGTATGCCCACCCCAAACTCCCCTCAGACCCCTAATCCCTACATGAGCTGGAGCTATTTGCCAAGGCTCGCGCTAACCTAGGGGCACGCACGCTGAAATGATGATCAGTGCATTTGCCCTGCTAAAATTTTGGCCTAACTCTAGCCCCTAAATTCTACCCTAAACCTATCAAATCATAGGGTGGGCTTAGGGTACGTACTGGTGGAACATACTGGGAGGGTCTCTCGTGTCGACAAACCCTCTCTGTGTGATTCTCATGTGTGGGAATGTGGTCCATCCCTCCTTCTACTTTCTAAGCTCTGATTTACTCCAATGGTTATGTATGACAATGACCCTTCATTGGGCCCTGTGTGGTTTATATGGTCCCCCTCGCGGGCCAACCCCTTTGTCTCTCCCCTTCTTCTATCTCTTCTCACATTTTCCTCAAACATTTCTCCCTTTCTTTCTCATTCGTTCATTATTCTCTCTCTTTCTTTCTTCTTTTTGAGAATTTTCTATTAATTTTTTCAAAAAATTTTGAAAAAAATCTCGAGGGTGCATACACCACCTACAAAAAATTCTCAAGGGTGCCTACACCACCTGCAAAAAATTCTCAAGGGTGCATACACCACCTGCGCTTTATGTCAGGGCATCTTCATTTTTCTATCTTTTACCCATTGCCAAATTTTACTACTATGTAAAAGAGGGGCAAAATGTAGACACTTAAATTAATTATTTTAATTAATTTAAGTCTCCTACATAATTTATTTATTTAATTATGTTAGTATTTATTCTTCTCAATATTAATTATGTTTAATCTAGTTAATATTATCACTATAGTCCAATGATTGATTTATTCAATAAATCAATTTTCCTTTTTTCTTCTAAGCCATTCAAAATTAATTCTTCATAATCCCCCTTTTAATTAATTAATCTCAATTAATTAATTCATTAATCCTTGTGATTCCTACAAATCACCTTTTCCTAATCCATCATTAGTCTAATTAATTCTTCTAGAAACTCTCTTAATCCTACTTAGCATTATTCTTCAATTTTTAATTACCTCCACTCATTCTCTCTCCTAGTCAAATCCTCCTACAAATCTGACTTGCTCATAATCTTCACCTAATTCTTCTAAATAGTTCCCCTAACCCCTTGCTAATGCCTAATCCCCATGATTAGGCACAAAAGTCAATTATAGCCATTTATGGCTAAACCCTCTTTGTCCCCCTCTCACCTTCCACCCTAAATGCTCCCCTTTTGGGTGAATGTGAGATTTTCAAAATCTTACATTCTCCCATGCTTCTTACCTTCCCAAGGAATTTTAAAATTTCTTTTCCCTTTTCCAATCCCCATGCACACAATATCTTAGGAATTTTTAATTCCTTTTATTCCTCCTAGGTGCATTGGGAACTCTTCCCCATGTACCTTGAGGAGGGTGGAGACAAGAAATGCCTTTCTGGCAAATCTCTTGGTCTCCACCCCCCTTTTCATGTCATTGTCCCTTGATCCATGTGATCTTCTTTCCTCAAATCCTAACCCTCCATTCCTCTTCAATCTTGACCATCCATTTTCCTCTATGCAATTCTATAAATTGGGGTCTCCATCCCTTCACTTGATGATACACAATCCAAGTAACTCCATGCTGCTAATTTGAGTTTATCAAGAGCATCCCAATCATAGCCTTAGTTTGACTCCATAATCCATCCCCATTCACATCCATCCATTATTGTGCAACTTGGAGAGCTATCCACATCTCGCTATTGGACCAATCCAAACAAGTCAAGAAGGGGTGTGTGCTTGGCTTCAACTAGTGTCCAAATCAGAGGAACAAGAGAGACTCTTCTCTTGCAAGGTATAAGTTAATTAGTTTATTGCTTTTATTTGGCTTTTTATGCTTATTTGGATTTAGACTAACCGGTTAACCTTGCTTGAAGTTTCCCTTGGTTTAGTTTGGATGTCATCTAGATATGAAATGTTGGTTAAATTCATTTTAATTCTGAATATTGCAATACTGTTATTAAAATGTTCACTGTTATTAAATTTAGAGTTGAAAAAAAAATAGTTGAATGTGAAGTTACATTTATTTCCATATGAATGTTTATGCTATCAAACTCACAAATAAATTATATATATAAATCATTTATATAAAATATATATATAAATTATTTTATATATATATATATATCATTTAAAATATTTTTTAAAAAAATTAAAAAATTACAGAACCTACAACACCCCACATAAGGGGATGTCGCAGTCCTTGGGCACTGCAACACCCCCTTACATGAGGAGTCGCAGCTCTCAGAGTTATGAAAACCCATGTAAGGGGATGTCGCAGCCCCACAGGGACTGCGACACCCCCTTACATGGGGGGTCGTAGCTCTGGAAAGGTGCAACACCCCATGTAAGGGAAGTAAAAAAACATATTAAAATATTTAAAAAACCAGTATATATCAACAAAAAATAGCAAATAGAAAAATGGAGATTTTAATCTCTGATGACCAGTCCTTTCAAATCTACATCTACAAACAAAAGAAAAATGACATTAGATCTAGGGTTTTATTGAGAAAACAAGAGGGAAATAAAAAAAATCTCAAAAGAAAATTGGTGCAAACCCAAAACAAATAAAATAAAGATTTTGATCTCCCAAAAAATGCATATGGCCGCCACTCCTTCCCAAACTAGATATCTGCAAACAATATAAGAGAAAAATTAGATCTAGGGTTCTGAGAAAACAAGAGGGAAAGAAAAAAAATCTCAAAATAAAATTGGTGCAAACCCAAAACAAATAAAATGGAGATTTTGATCTCCCACAAATGCATATGGCCGCCACTCCTTCCCAACCTACAAATCTGCAAATAATATAAGAAAAAAATTAGAGCTTTGATTCCATAGCTTGTTTGATGAAGCACTTTTGAGAAACCTGCAACAAAAGCCTCAATGGAGGAGGGTAGGGTTAGAAAGCTTGAGAAAATGTGTAAATGAGTAAATAGGGTTACTTTCCATCTTAATATACGTTTAGGGTTTTCTTTAATTTGAAGCCCTAAGATCCAACGGTAGAGATTAAAATAATCTAATAGATGATATTCTTTGCACAACCCATTAGGATTGTGGCTGGAACTTTTTTATGGAAATTAAAAGTTAATTATGACTAGCATCATAGTGTGGGACCATGATGTTAGGTACCCATAGCTTGGTGTAACTTAAATATATTATATTAAAGATATATATATTTATATATACACAAGGTTAGGTTGAAGAGGCTGGAGCATCCTTGTCCTTATGAGGTAAGTTGGTTACAGGATGATCAAAAGATAGAAGTAAAGGAGCAGTGTTTGGTGAATATGTGTGTGTGTGTGTGTGTGTGTGTGTGTGTGTGTGTGTGTGTGTGTGTGTGTGTGTGTGTGTATGTACATATATATATATGTCTATATGTGTGTGTGTATTTATACACACACACACACATATATACATAATGTGTATATATATGTATACATATAAATATACATATATATGTGTACATACATACATATAACTATTGTCCAAGCATAAATCTAATGTTTAGTTGTGTATTTTATCTGATGATCAAATTAGTCATTTATAAATCGTCAAGCTCACTTTTATTTATTAAAAAAATATTTGTTCGATATTTTGACGAACACGTTCGTCAGAATTCTGACAAACATCAGGCATAAATTTTTAAAAAATTGAAAATTTCATATTAAATATCATAGGTATCCGATGATACATCTAAATATGCATCTTTTGTCAAAAAACTTTGTTGGATTTTGCAGTCAAATGAGTTAGTGCTTTCGCCCGAGCTTGCCGAATTACCTCCTCCAGCTTTATAATCTATGTGAATATTTTCAACTCCTCCTAGCCTCTCCTCACCACCTCTTTGTACCTAGCCTTCACCTACTCCCATCGCATGAGAAAGGGGATATACCTGCCTCTCAATTCTTGATGGACCTCCAACCTTTCAAAGACATCAAAACCTTCACCTGGAATGGCCCACTCTAGCAATGACTCCATATTTACCAGATACTCCTCTCATATAATTGCCTTTGTGACCTCTCAGACCTGTTGGAAGCAAGAGTCCAACTCAAGACCCCATGCCATGATAAGGGAATAGAAATCCACATGGATTTGATAGCGGTGACCAATTACACCCAAATCTTCCCCCGGGACCAGTTGCACTCTCCTAATCAACAGAAGGTCATTCAAACAAAACATGTTCTTCAACCTCCACTCTGAAACTGGTCCCCAAAAGGTAGTGGGAAGTTTGGATGTCTTCAATGTAAAAATGGTCTCCATTGTAGAAAGAAAAACCAGGTTACTAAACTCAAAACTAATCGTTGAAAAGCCTTGCTTGCAAACCAAAAATATTCTTGAATATGCAAGGACTAACACACACTTTCCCACTCTCTCCATAAATTCATTCCCTTTAGGCTCCACCACCACTGTAGAAATTATTGGCATTAATTTTCAACAACAAGCCAGCTAGCCTATGCCCTCAGAAGAAGAACTAGGCATCCACATCACATAGTTTCCATTAACAGACAAGTACAAAATCGCATAGGCCGATTAAGATTGCCATTGGATGATACCATCATCACCCCCCACCATCTCATCACACATCTATCCAATTCACACTCCATATTGGATAAAGCATCCACCATAATATTCTCCCCCTCCTAATATGAGAGATACAAAAATCCTGAAAAACATTCAATTTTGAGCAGATAATTGAGATAAATTTATTTAGTCGCCAACTTGAAGATACACATTTCACAATTGCATCCACCACCACTTGAGAGTCCCCTTCAAGATGCACTCTCAGGATGTTTATGTTATTAGCCAATTCCACTGCTAATAGAGTAGCCTGTGACTCAGCCTCATTGTTTGTCCCATCTTGCAACCTCTACGCACCTTTGAAAAGGATCTTCCCTTCCTCATCAAGAGCAACACACCCAACACCCAGAATACCTGGGTTGCCTCTTGATGCTCAATCAAAGATGATCTTAATCTATCCTTGATTCAGCCTAGCCCACACCTTTTCACCTCTCCTGACCACCTTACCCAAAGGATGAACCCTAGAGAACCCATGAACAAGTCGAAAAAACTAATTAATTAATTAAATAAATAAAGATCTATTCACTTTAATAGAAGAAGTAGGGCAAATTAAATAAATAAAATATTTATTTACTTAAGGGAAAGGATAATTTAAATAAATAAAAATATTTAGTTAAATTGGGAAAAGATAGAAAAGGATAAGTGAATTAATTAAATAAATTATAATCTATTTAATTAATAGAAGGTTTAGGATAAAATAATTAAATAAATAAAATATTTATTTAATTAGGCTAGGACTATTTTAGGTGTCTACATTTTGCCCCTCTTTGATACAATGCATCTTGTTGCATTGGCTCAAAGAAAATAAGATAAATAGATACAATATCTACCCCAATATGAAAGTGGTATGCCCCCTTGAGAGATTAGGTGAGAAATTTTGAAAAGCTGCAAACAATCTCTCATTAAGAAAAAGGCTAAGCAGTATGAAAAAGAAGATGATATAAAGGCAAAATAGGTCGTCGCTATGATAAACAAGAATGGCCAATTGGATAAGCCATTGGATTGATGAAATCCAATGAGTACTCTAGCAGGATATATTGCAAAGTTGATATTGGATAAGTCATTGAATTGATGAAATTCGGCGAGTACCCTAGCAAGATAGATTATAAAGCGGATATTGGATAAGTTGTCAGATTAATGAAATCTGATCAATACCCTAGCAGGATAGATTTCAAAGCAACTGGTAAAGTGAACAAAGTTGATGAAGCTAGAAGATAGGGTAAAAAGTTGATAAAGCTTAATGTAAGCTGATAAAGCTGATAGAGATGATGTTGATGCGATTGTGTTTTATCATAGGTTAATGTGGAGGAGGGGTTCCATCACTAGGGAGAGGGGGTTCATCATTAGGAGCTTAGATTCCACCGAGGCCTACCAGCTCCTAGGGAAGCAGTTCATCATAGCCCTATTGAATCTATGTTGTATCAGTTTTTTGTATGATATAGACACCTGGGACGGTTGCAGACATATGATTTTTTGACATAATTGTATCATGATATAATTTATTTTTTGATATATATATATATATATATATATATGTGTGTGTGTGTGTGTGTGAGTGAGAGATCATCTATTTTGGCAGTGACTATATTCTTATGATTTTATGTGATGCGTTAACAATTATGTTTATGATATGATGTTACTATGTGTTTTATGCCATGTATGGTGATGTGATGTATACAATCATGTTTGTGTGTTTACCGATAGGTGGTGTGTGCATGATGTGATCTTATATACATGCTTATGGCATGATTACATGCCAACTAATCTATTGATATGTTGTATGGATGCAATGTGATTTCTATTTATCTTATATGTATGATGAATAATAAAATATGATGATGCAAATGGACACTACATGAAATGTAGATGTTTTTGGTGTGCCATTATGCTTAGTTGTGTGATTCCAGACTACATGGGCTCGGGGATGAACAATGGAAGACACACAAAAGGGAGAAGAAAGGTAGAAGAAATGGAAGTTAATAAGCTTATTATGCTATTATCATCATTGAGCTTATTATGGAAAATTTATTGTGACCATCTAGATGTAGGTTGGACCTAGATAGTCATTGTATCATTTGCATGAAGATCAAATAGTCACAAACAAGGAATGTCCCTATTCACACTAGACCCATACTATCCTCACATCCTTGGATGAGCCATAGTATTACTAATAGACAATCCACAAATAGGAAAATAGTTAATCATGCCCCATCCCGACCACTCTAGTCATAAACATCCTTGAGAAGAATAGAAAACATGATACCAGAAAAGATGAAATCAAAAGGAAATCAAAGACTTGACACCAACATAAACTAAAATCCTCAAGTTATAAGTGTATCTTGTCCTCAAGTTATAAGTGTATCTTGTCACATATGTTAACATGTTTGATCTGGTCACAATGTTGTCATCCTGATAAAGGACAGATAATCTTGAAAACCTTGTTGTAGTCAAAGTTTTTCAAAAGATTGATTTGTTGAAAGCTCATTTTTGCTTGTGTCTCATCTAAAACTGACTTACTCCATTAAACCAATAATTTATTACAAAGAAGAACAAAAAAATTATTGCGGATTGGTGATGCAAGTGATCTTTTATTGTGGATTGTGCACAAAAAGAAAGAATGAAAAGATGATTCTCCTCAAAACATGTGATGCCAAGGATCCACTTCCATCACTAGCTTTAGAATTTGTCCCTAGTTATACATAGGACCCAATTTATTATGAGTGAAAGGAAAGGGTGGAAAGGGTTTATTATGAATGACGAACTAATCTTAGGTAGATCAATAACAAGCCATGATGGGGATGGACAAGTTTATTATGAAAAGATAGGTTGTGAGTGTGTGCAAAGTGAAAGGGTGAAACTGAATCTTGAAGGAGGGAGGAGCAAAAGTCCCTATACATGGCATCGGTAGCTCAATTTTCACCATGGTACTTGCCCAGGACACCACCGAAGTGGTTTTCACCATTGGACAAATTTATTTCTCTCAATTTTTTTCATTTTTTAATTTTTTTTTTGTCACAAGGTGCCTATTTGCTAGGTTTTCACCAAAGTGACAATTTTTTATTTTTTCATTTAAAAATTATTTTTTTTAAATTTTTTTTAAATTTTTAATTTTTTTTTTTGTATTTTTTATCAGGATTCTTTGAAAATATATGTATAAAACCTGAAAAGGTGCATGTTGTTGATAGGATCATCCAATGGTTCTCCTTCTGGTGTTGATAATTGATATGTACATGATCCATAGATTATTGTGATAACATAAGGCCCAAGCCAATTTGATTCAAACTTTCCCCTTTTCTCTTTGTCTTTTTGATTTTTGGGGTTTTCTCTTAGAACCAAGTCACCTACCTCAAATTTTTGAGGTTTCACTCTATGATTATAATTGTGGCTCATGTGTTTCTAATATGCTTTCAGGTGATTGAATGTAGTTTGTCAACGCTCATCTAACAATTCCAAATCTTGCAAGCAGGAGACCCTATAGTCTTGATCATTGATAAGATCGTGTAAGGAGACCCATAAAGATTCTAACTTGACATCAATGGCCAAGATGGCTTATGTTGGCATTTGGCATAACTGATGCAGATCAGGTGATGCAGTTGAAGATGGATGACTGCACCAGTAAAGGATAGAAGTCTATTTGTGATGAAGAGATTGAGATTCTATGATTAGATGACTTGATCAGTTATTTGTGTTGTCATTGATGGCAACTGATGTCAAATGATGTTCCTAATGTTATGTTTTTTCATCTAAGTGATTTGGTTTATCAGAAGATAGGGTTTACTGACAAAGAACTGAAGTCTATGAAATAGGACTTTAACCGATAAAGCAGAGATGTTTTGATTGAATCGGTTGATCGATGATCATGTTAGTATTAACTGGTGACTAAGAGTGGGTTGAATCAATCAAAACTATTTATACACAATTCAAACTTTCAAACTAACCGATTTGCAGCTATCATTCCAAATTAACTTAAACATTGCATTAATCATGAAAGCAGTGAACATCAAAGAAAACAAATTTGCTTGCAGAAATAAGCGTCACATAACACTAGGAATTATATGTGGAAAGCCTTATTTAGAGGAAGAAAACCACAATGGGGATAACCCACAATATCTTTTACAGCAGTGAAAAATAGTGCCCTATTAAGAGATTACAACCAGTTCTTTCTAAGAACATCACCTTGTTAGGAGTGACTGGTATTCGGTTAAGAATACCTTAGAACCTGTTAAAGTTCACCTTGCTAGAGGTTTTTACAACTTTATATTAGAAGTGACTCTGTTAAGAGATTTTACATAAAGAACCAGTTAAGGTTCACCCTGTTAAAGGATTTACAATGTTGCAATTGTTAGAAGGAAACAAAGATGATTGATCTATCTAATGACACTACCTCTATCTCATAGATCCTCCTGGCAAGCTTTGTTCTTCTTATCGATGTCAGCTTCACTGATTAATACCTCTATCTATTGCACGCTATTTTTCTCTCCCTGTTAACATTCACAAAGATCTTTTTCTCATTAACAACACCATAATCAGAATGAATGATGTGAATGTATTAGCCTTTAGTTCTAGCACCAACTTTCCCTCCAAAAATCAAATTCAAAAATATGTTATCGCACCTCAAATTGCTCTCCAAAAATTAGTTCAGGAATATCGGTCAAGAGAACAGTTCATGCCGAAAAGATCATTGGTTGAAAAGAGAAGATTGTCGGTTCAAATGGATGTTATCTGGATGTTTCTAAGTCTGTCGGTTGAGACTCTTGTATTGTCGGTTGTCGCCTATGTACCAGTCCAATTCTACCTAACTGGTTACCTCTTGTATATCGGTCTACTCATTGCTTAGCTAATTAGCCTCTGTATACTAGTTTACTCACTGCTTAGTCGATTAATTCCTCTATACCAGTCTACTCATTACTTAGCCGGTTAACCCCTGTATACTAGTCTACTCACTATCGATAGGAATAAGGACTAATGTTCTTCACTAGTTACTCTTTACTCCTTTACTGATGGACTGTAGAGACTTAGAATTTGATGTTGTCAACAATGACAACCATTTCACCATTCATACAAAATGCATCATAATGCCAACAAACTCCCCCTTTGGCATTGGTGGCAAAAACTACATAAAAGGTTCAATGACTTTGCTGCAAAATATTCATGTATGTGTTGGTTCTGACCCTTGTTTCATCTACCTCCATCTATATACAAACTTCCCCTTTTGACATAAATGGCAAAGAATATACAAAATAATTCATGAGAATAAAGCAAAAATGTCTTTGAAATTTTCCTTAGCATCTTGCAAAGTAGATTCCCATGAAGGCTTCACCTTTGGATTTCCTTCCTTTGCACCTTTTTCTGGCAAAATAGGTTCATTGTGAGTAGGATTTATTGTTACCAAAGTTCTATGAGGTTTATATTCATAAGGTTTATCTTCATAAGGTATATCTTAAATTAAGACTTCATCTTCACTGGGATGCTTAGTTTTATCGGCTCCCTTTACCAATGTAACATCAATATCAAAAGTTTCAACAGTTGATTTGTGTTTGATCAGTTGCTCAACATCCTTTTTCAAATTAGGAATACATGACACAACATTACCTATGATATCATCAACTGAGAAAACATCAAAACCTTTAATAGAGTCTTTGTCTTTACCTTTCCCTTTGTCAAGGGCAGGTACACCTTGGTCCTATTTAGTTCCCTTTGCTATTTCTTCTTCATCTTCCTTTTGCTAGCTCAAGATTGTTTTCCATAAGGCAACACCCTCATCATGGACACCTGGGACATTTCCTATGGTCACTCTCCCTATCATGTTCCTTATTTTGAAGTGTTGAACACATGCTTCTACCACTATTGAAGCTTGATTGAAATCTAAATCATGTTGCACTTTCATGAGTACTTTTATCCTATGCTCTTTCTCAATTGCTAGGGTTGTTTTCCATCTCCCTTCAATTTGATTTTGCAAGTCTGATGGAATTATTCCATATAGTTCACTGGGATTTTTATAGAACCTATGCAAGTTCCAGATAAGTTCTTCTTCAATTTTTCTTTGTCCTCCTCATTGCAGAGGGGATATTTTCTCCCGACACTAGATAGACCTCCATAAAATTTGATCCCATGGACCAATTCATCAATAGTTGGAACTACATTTCTACCACTTCTTCTAACTTCTTTTATTTCCATATCAGATTGGGTGTCAGTGTTACCACCCTGGTTTTCATCCTTCTTGGGCTTCCTTTTAGTCTTTGTCTCAACTATCCCTTCACTCTTTTTCTTTCTTGCATATGTCACTCCTACCAGTCCACCTTTACATGGGGAAGATGTGGGAGTATTCGAGTCCTTTTCTTTTGTGTATGTTGTCAGCTTGTTGGATACAATACCCTTAGGTTTTTCCTTTGACATTTTCTTCTTTTCTCTTGTTTGTTTACTTGCACTCATGGAAGCAGTGGCACCAGATGCTTCTCCTCCATACTTTTTGTCTAGGGTATTTCCTTACTCTCTTTTGTATGATAGGCTCCTTAAGTTCCTATTTTATTTTGGATCTTTCCTCCTCACAAGTCCCAAATCTCTTTGCTTTTATGTCTACTGATTTAGATAGTAACATGTTTGCATATACTTTAGTAATGTTTTCCCTGACCTCATAACCCATAACAAGTATCCAAAAGGTTCTAGGTTGAACTACTTGAATAATGCAAGAATCAGTGTCAACATGAAAAAAAATGTTGTCCTTGTACTTTTGAACTATACCGGTTGGGATTCTCTCTCTTTTGTGCATTCTGGTTTGGAATTCTTTAAAATAGCAACACATTGTTTCTCCAAAATTATCACCTAAATCTCTAACCATTTCACCTATCTGAACCATGATAGATTTATCTTCAAACCACACTACATTGCCCTTACCAGGAAAGAAATTTTGTGCATACAAGAATATACATACCAGTTATGAACCATACTTGAATGATTGCTTCTTGTCCTTCTTAATTCACTCCATGTTCACTAGAAATTAACTTATGATCATCTCAAAAACATCATATGTTGCATCCTCCTTAATGATTCGATAGTCTACATGGATAGCACCTCTCGGCACACTATTCATGTAGCT